>NW_028270154.1:39874032-40191532 GCF_037043375.1 Chiloscyllium plagiosum
GATCCTGCTGCTGAGATTGGAAAAGGTGTTGCCCCATATTATTAAAGAGGACCAGACAGGCTTTATAAGGGGCCGTAGGTCCTCTAATAATATTAGAAGGTTGTTGAATGTGGTCCAAGTTTGTCAGCAACGATCGATTCAGGGGTTGGTGACTACCTTCGATGCAGAGAAAGCATTTGACTGGGTGGAATGGCCGTATCTTTTTTATGTCTTAGAACAGTTTGGGTTGGGTGGAGTCTTTGCTGGTGGGTAGAGGTTTATATCGCCACCCTCTGGCCACGGTCATCACCAATGGGATGAAATCTGGGAACTTTAGGATTGGTAGGGGTAGTCGGCACTGTTGTTGTTTACGTTGGTGATAGAGCCGCTGGCAGAAGCCATTCATCAGAACATCCACATAACCGCTGCGGAAGTGGGATCGAGGCCACACAAGATTACACTGTATGCAGTTGATGTCCTTCTGTTTTTAGTGAACCCGATGACCTCTGTACCCCAATTGATACAATGTATCAATTCATTTGGGACTATTTCAGGATATAAGATCAACGTTGCAAAATCGGAGGCTATGCCTTTGGGGAACCTTAAGGATGTGCCAGAAGTTGAAGGTGGCCCTAAGTTCCCTTTTAAGTGGTCACGGGCAGGTTCCGATACCTAGGCATTTTTATTACCCTCAAGTTTGATCTGTTATTTCGGACTAACTTTGCTCACTTACTCGACAATATTAGGCAAGATCTCCAGAGATGGGAGGCTCTTCCAATTTCATGGGTGGGCCGAATATCTCTCATTAAGATGAATGTTCTTCATCGTTTGCTTTATCCCATGCGTATGCTCCCTATAATGTTTCCCAGGTCAACACTGCGGAGGTTTATGGGGCGGTTTGGTTCATTTGTATGGCATCGTGAGCGGCCCCTCATCAAACTTACGAAATTGCAGTTGCTTCATGGAGGGGAAGGAGTTGATTTTCCAGACATCAGGAGGTATCAATTGAGTTCCTTGCTGTCCTTTGTCTGTGATTGGGTAGGTAACGATCCAAACTCAATATGGCTGGATATCGAGGCCTCCCAGGCAAAGTGCTTTCTTGTGAACCTGTTGTTCATGGATATAGTGAGGACAGTTATGGACCATTGCCAGAACCTAGTACAGTCAAGGCATGGAGGGCAATGCGTCAGAGTGAGGGTTGTTTAACCAAGACTTCGCCATTTACACCTAGAGTTGGCATGCCTGGGTTCTGACCAGGGCTCATGGACTCAGGGTTCAAACTATGGGCAGCAAGAGGAGTTTATAGTTTGGGAAACTTGTTTGAGGGGGAGGTTATGATGTCTTTTGAGCAACTGAGCTGCAAATATGGGTTGCCCAGCAGAGATCTTTTCCATTTTTTTCAGGTTAGGGATTTCATCCAGAAGAAGACTATGCTTCTCACTAAGCCTTATAAGCCCGATACAGAGAGGTTGTTTCTACATTTCACAAGCACCCTTTCGGTTAGTGCCCTCCATCGCCTGCTGGGTGGCAGGGCCTGGCAGGATATTAACCTTTTATGTGAGGTCTGGGAGCAAGAGCTGGCTGTGGAGATCTCTTCTGAAACATGGGAGAACATATGGGAGAATGCTCGAAAGATCTCAATCAGTAATAGGACATGCGCTATGCAGTTAAACGTTCTGCACAGGACTCATCTGGCACCAGACCGTCTGGCAAAGTTTGAAAAAGAGGCATCTTCAGTGTGCCCCAAATGTAAAATAAGTGTAGATACTCTTACTCATTGCTTCTGGACATGCCACAGGCTCTGTGTTTATTGGAGCGCTGTGGCGGGAGAGATAGGGAGGGTATTGAGGACTGAAGTCAAAGTAAACCTGATATCTCTCCTCTTAGGTCTACCGAATTTACCATCTTTAGATGGGCATGGGAAGAAACTATTTAATATTCTTGCATACTGTGCACAGAATATTCTGATGAATTGGGTGTCTGAGAACCCACTGGGCTTGCTGGGATGGCAGAAATTAATTATGGAGCACATACCCTTGGACCTTTTTACAACATGGTGCACCACACAACAGACAATTTTTATAAGACATGGCAGCCCTACTTGAGTTATTTGGATATAGATTTGTCAGTTATCTTAACTAGGGTGTCTGTTTAACCAGGATGATTAGATTTGTGAAGCCCTGAGCCCTGGAGGGGGTCTCCCGAGTTAATACGGGTTAATACAATGCTCCCGTTCCTTTGTTTGGGAGTTCAGCGCCGAGCATAGCTGTTCTGTATTTTGTTTTTTTTTGCTTTTTTTTGGTGTTGCTTTGCACAGTGTTAGGGTTTGCTTTGTATTATAGGGTAGGTTAGTGATTAGTAGGTAGTAGTTGTATTGTAATTTGTGTTTTTTTTCTTTTTATTATACTGATATTTGTTATTGATTTTTTTTTCAATTATCTTATGTGTTTGTAAAGTAAAAAAAAATTGCTAATAAATATATTTACAAAAAAAAAGGTGTCAGAGTTCCAGATAGTAGAGTTATGTTGATGATTTATTGTTTTGTTTGTCCTTGGTCAGAATCGACATCTTTGTAACTAATAGTAGTTTCTTGTTAAGTATAGAAACTTAATCAGTGTTTTCTGTTAACCTGAGTTCATCAGATAAGTAACTGGGGACTTTGAGTAATTTGATTAAATCTCTAACACTCTAGCAACAGTGGGACTCAAGTATCAGCGCAATTTTCCAAGTAGTTCATGAGACACCCCCTCATGATAATCCTCTTGCATTCTGTTACTCTCATCATAATCATTCTTTATTCCATGTACCCAAAGATAATCTCCATCTATTCCTTGCTACTTCCTCCCATTTGACAATCCCCCTCCATTAGGAGAAAGTGAGGACTGCAGATGCTGGAGATCAGAATTGAGAGTCTGGTGCTTATGCCCGAACATCGATTTTCTTGCTCCTCAGATGCTGCCTGACCAGCTATACTTTTCCAGTACCACATTCCTCTCCATTCCCTGTTACCCCCTTCCATGTGATTATCCCTCTACGTTCTTCTTACCTCCTTCCATGTGATTATTGGCCAACATACACTGTGATTAATGCTCTTCTTTCCTATCTTGCTCTTGATAATCCTCTTCATTTTATGCCTACCCTCTGTTACTCCCCCTCTATTCCTCCTTAACCTCATAATGCCTGCCCATTCCCACACTCTATGATAACGTGACTCCATTCCTTTCTATCCCATGAAAATGATCAAACATTTCCCGATAAGAAAGATCCTCAATTCCTTCTCCATTAACTCTCCCGGTGAGAGCCTTTCACTATTAGAGCTTCCCCCAATGAAAAATTAACCTTTCTTCCATATCTGTGTGATACTTACCCATCTATTTCTGATCTTTGACTATCACCTTGCATTACTGATAACCCTTTCATGCCCCACTCCTGTGGTAAAGTAAATCTGTGATAACATGGCATTCCCTCACTGTTTGCATCCCCATACTTCTAATCCAATTTTCCTCTCCTTCTGATAACTTCTTTCGTTCCCTTCAATCTGTGATAACTGTCTCTATTTTCTATCCTCCTGTATTAAACCTATTCCCACTATGGTAGTGATAATCTCCTTCCATTCCACCACACCCTAAGATATTCCCTTTCCATTTCCTGTCCTCATGATAATCCCTTCCCTCTGTGATAAAGTCCCTTCCATTCTCCCTCACCTTATGATATTCTCCTTCCTCACAGTGATAATCCCCCCTATCCACCGTCTCCATGATAATCCCTTCCCCATGCCAGTCCCCCTCCTTTCCCCTCATGTTATGATATACCTTTTTGTCACTGAGATAAGTCCCCTCCATCCCCCCTCCCAGTGATAATCTCCCTCCATTCCATCTCGCTTTGTCATATTATCTACCCCAGTCATTCCTCTCCCTGTATTATACATCCTCTACTCTTCCTCTACCTGTGATACCCCTCTACGTGTGATAATACCTCTCCATTTCCTCACCCTTTTTATAGTTTCCCTCCATTCCCTTTCTCTCTGTAATATTCTACCCTATTCATGCTTTTCCCTATGATATATTCCATTCATTGCTGTGCTTCATTCTGTGATGATCCCTTCCATTTAACCACACCCCATGATATTTCCCCATTCCTTGCAATGTTACTCCTCTTGTGATGTTCGCTCCTCCACTCCCACAGTGTCACTCCCATCATGACACTCCCCCTCCACCGTCCCTGATACCTGCCTCCAATCTCTCCCATTGATATTCCCCCTTGCCCATGTAATTCCCCTCCCCAAGATATTCCCCACTCCCGATATTCCATGATATCCTGACCCCCAATATCTTCTTCCCCCAATAACATCTCTCCTCTCCCCTGACAAGTATTCCCGTCCCCACACAATCTCACCTTTATCCCATCAAATTCCATCTCCCACATCCCACAATATTGATCTACCACACTTGATAATCATTTTCTTTCCCTCTTTGAGGCCCCATCCTTGATTCCTGAAGAAGGGCCTGTGCCCGAAACGTCGAATCTCCTGTTCCCTGGATGCTGCCTGACCTGCTGTGCTGTTCCAGCAATAAAGTTTCAACCCATCCTTGATATCCCTCTCTCCTCCCCTAACCCTGGATTATCCCTCTCTCTCTCCTCCCCCCCCCACAACCTTGATATCCCTCTCACCTCCCCCCCAATCCTTGGTGTCCTTTTCTGCCACTCCTCTCCCCACCCTTGATGGTCCGCTCTCCCACTCTTGATGTCCTTCTTTCTTGCCACTTCCCCTCACCCTTGATGTCCCTCTCTCCCCTGCCTCTTGATATCCTTCTCTGCCCTACCCTGATGTCCCTCTTTCCCCCTCCCCTTGATGTCCTTCTTTCCCCCTCCCCTCACCATTGATGTTTCTATTCCCCTCCCTTTACTGTCCTTCTTTCTCACCCCTTCCTCCTTCATATCTCTCTCTACCCCTCCTCCCCAACCTTCATGTCCATTTCTTTCCTGCCACATTCACCCTCAAACTCCTCCGTTCACCCTCACTGCCTAAATTCACCCTCAACCCCCTGCCCATCCCCACCCATCTCTGTTCACCCTCACCTCTCTGCTCATCCTCTCCACCCCCCGTTCACCCTCACCTATTCAGCCTCACCTCCTCCCCTGTTCACCCTCACCCCTGTTAACCCTCCAGTTCCCTGTTCGCCCTCCCAATTCACCCTCCCCCTCCCCCTCCCAATTCACCCTCCCCCTCCCCCTCCCAATTCACCCTCCCCCTCCCCCTCCCAATTCACCCTCACCCCCTCCCGATTACCCTCACCGCCTAAATTCACCCTCAACCCCGATTCACCCCCACCCTCCACGTCACCCTTCCCCATTCACCCTCACCCCCTAATCATCCTCTCCTTCCCCATTCACCCTCACCTCCACCCTGTTCACCCTCACCCCCCCATTCACCTCCACCCCACTCCCGTTCACCCTCTACCCCCCCCCCCCCCGATTCCCTCTCACCCCCATCCCGTTCACCCCTCATCGTCCCATCCCATTCACCCCCACCCTGTTCACCCCATCCAGCCCCAACCCATGCTGTTCACCCCACTTTCCAATCACGCTCACCCCTCCATCACCCTCACCGCCTAAGTTCACCCCCCCCCCCAATGTCACTGTCCTCCCTGCTGATCCCTGCCCCTCCCCCACCCAGCCCGCTAGCGGAGGGTTACTCTCTCTCCCTCCCTGTGCTCCGCCTGCAGTCTGAGCGTCGCCAGCTCCTCTCTGGATCCGAGAGAGAAGTTCAGGAGAAGGAAGGGAGAGAGAGAGAGAGAGACAAAAAAGGGGGAAAAAATCAACAAAAGAGGCGGAAAGCTGGCAGAAGTGCCGAATTCCAGGTACCGGGAGAATAGCGGCGGGTTTTGGGAGTGTGGTGGCGGGGTTGCCCCGCTCCAGGCGGGCGGTTTTTGTGAAGTTTTCCAGCGGAGTCCGGGACATGGCGTCGCCCCGGGCCTCGGGCCGGGAGCTGCACCAATCCCCCTCCCGCCGCCCCATCCCCGGCTCCAGCCGTTTCAAACCTCTCGGCTGATATTTAGCTGGAAGTATTTACTTGTACCCAGTTGTTCTCCCAGCGCCATGCCCCGGGAGAGCCGCCTTTATTCGGGGATGTGGTTTTGCTGGGCCCGGGCTCGGCCTGAAACTGCAGCGGGACCGAGGGGGATGTGTTTACCGCAATGGCTGCCGAGGGAGGGGGGGACAGACTGAGGTAGAAAGTTTTAGGAAGTGGGCGCTGTGTCCCGTCCGCAGTTATAGTTGCGGCTATTTATTGCGCACTTTGTCAAGCGGGATGGGGGGGATGATCAAAATGATTTTGTTTATTTTCGCTTTGAGGAACAAAGGGTGAAACGTCTAGTTCCCGAACCTTGTCTG
Source organism: Chiloscyllium plagiosum (assembly GCF_037043375.1). Lineage (NCBI taxonomy): Eukaryota > Metazoa > Chordata > Chondrichthyes > Orectolobiformes > Hemiscylliidae > Chiloscyllium > Chiloscyllium plagiosum. The sequence continues at coordinate 39,880,405 of NW_028270154.1, forward strand.
TCCCAACCTTGTAATAGACCTGAGAAAGAGATGGGTGTGTGATCTCCCGGGAGGAAAGCCGGTGGTTGAAAGGAAATCTGATCGGATGGTAGTGAATCTGGTTGTGGTGGGGGGTGGGGGGGGTGTGGGATGTTGAATGTTGGGTTCTGTTCTCGGCAGGAGAACAGCAGCTGCTGGATTGTTGAACCATTATCCAGAATCTGCCAAACTCGAAGGCAGTTCACAGACTTTGAAGCACTTTTACATTTAATCAATGTTTTGGTCTTTATATAGCGGCCGCAAATCTGCTTGTTTAGGGCGGACTAACTTTGCAAAGAAGGTTTTCTGATTGAATGTCATTTTGTATCCACATTTATTTTTCAAAGACATTACGGTTCGAGATTATTGTAACAATTACATTTAATGTGTACGCACTCTGAATCAGTTTGTTTGTTGGGGTTATAGAAAAATACAGGGATTTCTTTTTAATGTTCCGATAGGTAAGCTCATCGATGTTCCAAAGTGCCGATTCTAAATAAATCACACTACAAGCTAACGAATAAACTAAAGTGTCACATGTTAATGTGTGTAGGCACTGTTGTAAATTGTACCAATCATTTCTTAAAAGCTCCAAGAAATTACATATGAGCATTACATTTCTGTTGAAATTGTACTGGGGACACCGATCCTGAATTTCAAATATCAGTGAGGAAATTAAATCCCACTTTTTTGAAGGGAAAGTAAAAATTAAGAGATTACAATTTCACAGGGTTAGGTGAAGAGTGACTATGTATAATTAAGTTGTGAATTGTACTGTATTAATGTATCTTAGTTATGTATTTAATCAGTATAACTAATATTTTACATAGTTGTTGTCCTGAGTAGGCTTACTTTTCTCTTGCCCCACAAAAAATGCAAAGACACTTCTTTAGTGTTATCCTTTTGCATTTCTGTGCTGTGATTATTTGCATGAATCTTTTGTGTTTATTGCATGTGACCTACCCAGCTGCTGTGGCTATTATCCTCTTCTGCCTTTCCCTCTGCGTTGGCCAACATCACCTTTTCATTGTTGGGCAATTGCTTTTTGCTTATCTCTTAATCTCTTTATTTCTTGAAGAAAAGAGGCAGTTTGTCATATCTTTCCAATGTTAACTGGTTTTTTAAAAAAAATCCCAGAATTTGGATCTACATCTTTGCCAAAACCTAATTATTTTTTGCTTGGGCCATGTCCTATAGGTGTACCAAGTTTCATTGAAATCCATCAAATAGCTTTGAAAAAATATATTGCCTAGAGACAAGCATTCGAAAATGTTAGCTCCACCCAGCTTTGGTGACTGACGTAATTATGTTGATGTATAATGTATTTTTGCAGTAAACTAAGCATTTTTAAAAACTTTGTGTGATGTGGGCCTCCCTGACCAGGCTGACATTTATATCCAATCCCTGTTCACTTTTTAAGTGAGCTGCCTCAACAACTGCAGTCCATTTCATGTAAGTACACTTCTGAGGAAGGGAGATGCAGTCTTTGATTAGTGACATTGAAGGCACAGTAGTACAGTTACAGTCGATGAGCATGATTAGATTAGATTACTTACAGTGTGGAAACAGGCCCTTCGGCCCAACAAGTCCACACCGACTCACCGAAGCGCAACCCACCCATACCCCTACATTTACCCCATACCTAACACTACGGGCAATTTAGCGTGGCCAATTCACCTGACCTGCATATTTTTGGACTGTGGGAGGAAACCGGAGCACCCGGAGGAAACCCACACAGACACGGGGAGAATGTGAAAACTCCACACAGACAGTCGCCTGGGAATTGAACCCGGGTCTCTGGCGCTGTGAGGCAGCAGTGCTAACCGCTGTGCCACCGTGCCGCCCACATGACCACCTTGTATTTGTTGCCCATTGTCCTTCTGGATGGTAGAAATTGTGGGTTCAGAAGGTGTAGTCAGTGGACTATTGATGAATTGTTGCAACATATTTTACAGATAGTATGCACAACTGTCCCTGCATTAGTTGTAGAAGGAGTGAATAAATGTGCTGCTTGGTCCAAGATAGTTTCAAACCTCTCGAGAGTTGTTCAAGTTGTACTCCACAGCCAGGTGTATGTATTCTGTCATACTTCTGATATTTGCCTCCAAGATGGTTGACTGGCTTTGAGGAGTCTGTTATTTCCCTCAGAATTTCTACCCTCTGATCTGAGTAGGTTACTACTGTGTAAGTGCTGTTTGTTAGCATTGTTGACAACATCTTCCATCACCTTTTTAAGGGATAGTTTATTATTTTTTCCATTAATGGACACTGTTAGACTGCAGTTACTTGCATTGACTGACAAAGGACAGTTATGAACATTAATATTCTGGGTTTTATGTTGGTTCTTTGGCAGAAAAGGTTGAATTCAGTTCATACATGATGCATGTGCTGAGATTTGTACATTGGTACTTCATTTCAGCTTAAACTTGAAAAATGCTATTAGAAAAGTGACAACATTTCCTAAATTAACTAGACAGCTCCGAAATCTAAAAGGTTTCTCAAATGGTTTATCAAGCTGTCTGGGAAATCTTTTAAAATCCGGATTATCAGCGGGTACAAAATTGCAGGTTTTTTGTTCAGCTCTTCACATGACTTAACCCACAAGACATAGAGTCATGGAGTTGTACAGCATGGAAAAAAACCCATCTAATCCGTCCACGCCGACCAGTTAACCTAAATTAATCTAGATCCATTTGCCAGCATTTGGTTCCTATTCCTCTAAACCCTATCCTATTCATTGTACCCATCCAGATGCTTTTTAAAAGTTGTAATTATACCAGCCTCAACCACTTCCACTGGCTGCTCATTCCAAACACAAACCATCCTCTGTGTGAAAAGTTGCCCCATAGGTCCCTTTTAAATCTTTCTTATCTCACCTTATACCTATGCCCTCTAGTTTTGGACCCCCTACTGTGGGGGGAGGGGCAAAGAGAGAGAGAGATATCTTGGCTATTCGCCCTATTCATGCCCCTCATGATTTTATAAACCTCTGTAAAAGTCACCCCTCAGTCTGTGACATTCCAGGGAAAATAGCCCCAGCCTATTCAGCCTCTCTCTGTAGCTCAAACCCTCCAATCCTAGCAACATCCTTGTAAATCTTTTCTGAGTCCTTTCTAGTTTCACATCTTTCCTCATGCAGGGAGGCCAGAATTGAATGCAATATTCCAGAAGTAGTCTAACCAATGTCCTGTATAGCTGCAACATGACGTCCCAACTCCTATACTCGGTGTTGCATTGATCAATAAAGGCAAGCATACCAAACACATTCTTCGCAATCCTGTCTACCTGCAACTCCACTTTCAAGGAACTCTGAGCCTGCCCCGTAGGTTTTTATTCAGCATCATGCCCCAGGACCTTATCATTAAGTGTACAAATCCTGTCCTAATTTGCCTTACAAAGTGCAACACCTCACATTTATCTAAATTAAACTCCATCTGCCACTCCTCAGTCCGTTGGCCCATCTGATCGAGGTCTTATTGTACTCTGAGGTAACCTCCTTCGCTGTCTACTACCCCACCAGGTTTGGTCATCTGCAAACTGACTAATATACTCCTCCTATAATTGCATTCAAGTAATTTGAATCAATGAAAAAAGCAATGGACCCAGCACGTCTAATTGTTAAGTTTTTTTTTGTCCCCCTGAGGTCCTTAGACACTTGATATAACTGCAAGCGCCAACTTCTGTGAACAACAACCAATTTTATTAAATACAAACAGTACAAGTTTTCTGGAGGAATCTTTAACGCATACCTCGCAGGACTTATGGGGTCATGGCAGAAGCTCTCTCTTGACAAAGGAAATAGCCATTCCTTTATACAAAATCTTTACATCACAGTTAGTAATACCCACAGGACAACCCCCCGCCATTCCCCCACAGTCGCATGCCATTAAAGACGCAATGCAGTGACTACTTCATCCTCAGAAACAATGTTGTGCAAATCATCCCTTTAATGGTCAAATCTGTTGGAAATCATCTTTTGTAACTGTAGGGGACTTTAGTCAAATTCCAATTGTAATGTTCTTATTGATTTCTGAAGGGCTGAAAAAGTAAATATAGGAGATGACAATGTAAATAGCTTTTGAATAACTAGGAAATGGCCATGCAAATGGCTTTGAATGCCAAGAGATTAGTGGTTGGCACTGCTGCCTCACTACACCAGAGTCCCAGGTTCGATTCCAGCCTCGGGCGACTGTTTGTGTGGAGTTTGCACATTCTTCTCGTGTCTGCGTGGGTTTCCTCCCAAAGTCCAAAGATGTGCAGGCTAGGTGAATTGGCTATGCTAAATTGCCCATAGTGTCAGGTGCATTAGTCAGGGGTAAATGTGGGGATATGGGTCTGGGTGGGTTACTCTTCGGAGGGTCGGTGAGGACTTGTTGGGCCGAAGTGTCCGTTTCTACACTGCAGGGAATCAATCTAATCTAATCTAATCTAATTGGAGGCCCAACCAGTCCACATCCTCCGAAGAGTAACCCACCCAGACCCCTTTCCCTTTGACATGCAGACACAGGAAAAATGTGCAAACTTCACACAGTCACCCGAGCCAGGAATCGAACCCAATTCTTAGCGCTGTGAGGCAGCAGTGCTAACCTCTGAGCCCCCATGCTGCCCTGGTCAGAGAACTAAAACAGCTCAGCCTCAAGTTCTAATATTCTTTAAAATCTTAACTAAACATCAAACTTAAAATGCAATCTTCTTTTTGTGAACAGTTTGCATTGAAAACATAGCAGCAAAGATATTATAATACAATGCTCTCGTTTGGCTAAAGAATGACCACTGACACAATTTTTTTTATATACAGACATTGTAGAATTTCAAGCAAACCAGGGGTTCAAGGTCCTCAATGAATTTGTTTTAAGGTTGCAAGTTTGATAATTTTAAAAAGGACATAATGTTGTATAATAATATGAAAACAAAATCTGCACTATTACATAGCCCGCAAAACACATTTAATTGAGATCCTAATTCAAATAAAGCAAAACACTTACTTTGATATTTTCTGAACCAGTACTTTAACAAACCAAAATAATTAAATATCAAACACTTTCAGTATGGTATAATTTATATTGAAACTTCCTTTTTCAACTCCAGTATTAGTCCAAACTTAATTTCAGCATTTCTCTTTTTATTCGCATCCTCTCGATGAAATTACACTTATGAAAAGAGAAAACCCTCGCAGCGGACCACATGGCTCCGCAGTCCATGCCATCCCCTTCCCCCAAAAGAAGGACTTGCAGAGTTGAGTCCACAGTCTAGAAACTGATACTCTCTCGACAAAAACCTGGACAAAGCTTCCGTGACAGTCAATGCACTTCACTGTTGGGATCCGAGTGGACCAGCCCCACTTTTTCTCCTCCTTTTCCCAGTGATGCCACGTTATCCTAAAAGTACTTCTCAGGGGAGGTTGGGGGACAAAGGCAATAACTTTAAAAAGTAACACATTTTGTTTGATGTATTTCTTTGAAGTTCCTGATTTCTAACTTTTTTTAATGCTCTGGAGCCTCAAACCTTGCCACGAGAGGAATCCAAATTCCTTTTACCTAGGGAACTTTAACCTCCATTCTCACTTCTCACAGGGACCCAAACCCCTATTCTTAGCCTATATGTCTGGGGTCTCGAACTCCAATTAAACCAGGGGACCTGAACCCCAATTAAACCCAGTTTTGTGCAAAGCGACTTGTTGTTGTGCGAGTTACATCAGAGATTACATCATCACAGAGTCCCAGGAGATGAGGGGTCTGTTAAGTTTAGAGAGAGAGAGAGAGAGATCAAGGTGAATCTCGCCTTGTGGGCCCATCCGTTTCATGCATCCAACACTCAAAATGGCTTATTCAGCCCACCTGGAAGGTCCATGTATGTTGGAATTCTACTGCTGCCACTATATGTTGTTTTTTTTTTCTCTGAGACCCTTACTCACTTGATGCAACTGTAAACGCCAACTTTTGTGAGCAACAACCAAATTTATTAAACACAGTACACTACAAGCTTTCTGGAGGAAACTTTAATACACACCTCGCAAGGCTTATGGCGTCATGGCAGAAGCTGTCCCTGAACAAAGGAAACAGCCCTTCCTTTATACAAAATCTTTGCAACGCAGTTAGTAATAGCCACAAGACAAACCCCAGCCATTCCCCCACTGTCACTTACCATTCAAGACACAATGCAGTGACTACTTCATCCTCAGAAACAATGTAATGGTCTAATCAGTTGCAAATCATTTGACTATAGGGGACTATAGTCAAATTCCAACTGTAATGTTTTTATTGATTACTGAATAGGGGATGAAAACGTGAATAGTAGATGACAATGTAAATAGATTTTGAATAACTAGGAAATGGCCATGCAAATGGCTTTGAATGCCAAGCAATGGGAATGTGATTTCCTTACAATCTACCTGCGAACCAGAGGCATTCCACCCTAGCCTTGGGACATCCAGTTTCCTAAAGGTCACCAGAGCAAATTAACTCGTTAATGTCTCATAGTCATATGCCTCCAGTCCAAAGAGCAACATTCCACCACCACCCTCTGGCTCTTACCTTCAAGCCTATTTTGTATCCAAGTTGCTGGCTCTCCCTGAATGTCATATCTTCTAAGCTTGCTAACCAGTCGATCATATGAAACCTTGTCAAATGCCTTGCTGCAGTCCATATAGACCATTTCCACCACCCTGCCGTCATCGATTTTCTTTTTCACTTCAAAAAACTCAGTCAAGTTAGTGACACGTGATTTCCCATGCACAAAGCCACTTTGACCATCCTTAATCAGTCCTTGCTTTCCAAATGCATGTAAATCCTGTACCTCAGAATTCCCTCCAACATCCTACCCACTGCTGATATCAGGTACACCGGTCTCTAGTTCCCTAGTTTTGCCTTACCATCTTTCTTAAATAATGACATCATGTTCGACATCCTCAATGTCATCTGTAGTGATGAGCTCACAAATTAAGCACCCACTCGCTGAAGAAATTCCACATCTCAATCTGAGGCTGCACTCTTGAGTCGTATTTTCTTCTACTAGTGGAACATCTTCTCCACGTCTGCTTTATTTCAGTATTCTGAAAGTTTCAATTAGTTCTCTTCCCCCCCCCCCCCCCCCCAATTCTTCAAATCTCCATTGAGTACCGACCCAGAGTCCCCAACCGTTCCGCATAGGACAAGCCCTTCATCCTTGGGATCATTCATTTAACCTCCTCTGGGCCCCCTCCAAGATCACAAAGTCTTTCCTTGGATACGAGGCCTAAAATTGCTCACATTGTTCCAAATGTGGTCTAACCAGAACCTTATAAAGCCTCAGCAGTACTGTTCTGCTTTTGTATTCTAGACCTCCTGAATGAATGCTAACATTGCATTTGCCTTCCTAACGCCAACTGAACCTGTGTGTTACCATTAAGGGAATCCTTAACTCCCAAGTCCCTTTCTGCTTCAGACTTCCAAAGCCTTTCCCGATTTAGAAGATAGACTATGCCTCTATTCTTCCTACCAAACTGCATAACCACACGCCTTCCCACATTGTATTCCGTCTGCCACTTCTTTAACCACTCTCCTAGCTTATCCAAATCCTCCTACAGATTCTCACCTTCCTCAACATACCTGTCTCTCCACCTATCTTTTGGTCATCTGAAAACTTAGAAAGAATTCCCTCAGTTCCTTCATTCAGATGGTTAATATGGAATGTGAATACTTATGGTCCCAACACTGTCCCCTGTGGAATTCCACTTGGTGCCAGCTGCCATCCTGAAAAAGACTCCTTTATCCCCACTCTTTGCCTTTCAAGTATTCTGCAATCTCATGTTTTATAATGGACTCTCAAATCTTACCAACAACCAAAGTCAGACAAACCAGCCTATAATTTCCTGTCTTCTACCTCCCTCTTTTCTTAGCAGAGGTGTTGCATTAGCCATTTTCTAGTCCTGTGGGACCATCTGTGCCTCCAGTGTTTCCTGAACATCACCACCTATGCCTTTACTATCTCCCCACTATCTACTTCTGAACTCTGGTTCGGGTGATTTATCCACATTCAGAGTTTTCGGCTTTCCCAGCACCTTCTCCTTGGTGGTGGCACAACACTCACCTCTGCCCCACATTCTCTTGAAATTCTGGTATGCTGCTGATGTCTTCCAGTGTGAAGACTGATGCACCAAATCTTTTCAGTTCCTCTGCCATTTGTTTGCTCAGATATCCAAGTTGGACTGCATAATTCATGTTGTAATAAAACTATTGCTTTGTATCAATGGAAATTATGTAGTATATGACCTGTAATTGGCAATAGTTAAAGCAGTTTTGATTAATTTAGTTTCTTCTAATGTGAACATGTGTAACACTGTGAATTCAAGTTACACAGGAATCATGAGCTAGAATTATGAAAAAGAAATAAAGTAGTTGGATCCTCTCGCATGAAATTAATCACTTGGGGCAACTTCAAATTTTGTAAAATGTATTTTTTTAAAAAAGGAACATTCTGAATTTCAGTAAGTAATTTCAATAGACATCTTTTTATAAAAAATGTAAACATATTGTGACAACTAGCAGCATGAGCATGTCAGTTTTATATAAATATTTTTGTGGTCTAAATCTCGACCCATTCTGTTTAAATTTTGCATCTGAAGAAACTATTACACTTATTTGATTTTTATTTAGTTACTATTGTCAGAAACTACTGAACATTGCAGTTTTATATTTCATCTAAATATAAATGTATACACACATAAATTCAAACATTAAAACAGCTGACTTGGACCAACAGTTCATGTTGGCATTTTGTTTTTATACAAGCAGTTAATTTCGATTGCATTTTCCCAGCTGCTTCCATACCCAGAACCTGTTTTTGTTCATCTGCCAATTCAATCTAGAGTTGAAAGCTTCTATTGCCTCTGCCTCGACCTATAACTCTGAAAATATATTCCTTGTCTTAACAGTTCTGTTTCAAAATGTTCCTTCTGCTCTACATACAAGATGATCAGAGGATTAGGTAGGGTAGACAATGAACGTCTTTTTCCTATGATGATGACGTCAGCTTGTACGAGGGGACATAACTCCAAATTGAGGGGTGATAGATTTAAGACAGATGTCAGAGGCAGGTTCTTTACTCAGAGTGGTAAGGGCGTGGAATGCCTTGCCTGCCAATGTAGTTAACTCAGCCACATTAGGGAGATTTAAACAATTCTTGGATAAGCACATGGATGATGATGGGATAGTGTAGGCGAATGAGCTGAGAATGGTCCACAGGTCGGCACAACATTGAGGGCCGAAGGGCCTGTTCTGCGCTATATTGTTCTGTGCTCTCTGTTTTAAGCATTATTTGTTTATCAGTGCTACTAAATTAACCTGATTTTTAATGATCTGCAAAATTGAGCTGTTTCAGTATTCATATAGTACACAGTATCTTGTGTTCCTAAAAATACTAGTAGAAAATGAGGACTGCAGATGCTGGAGATCAGAGTCGAGAGTGTGGTGCTGGAAAAGTACAGCAGGTCAGGCAGCATCTGAGGAGCAGGAGAATCGCTGTTTCGGGCTTAAGCCCTTTGCCCCTGATGAAGGGCTTCTGCTTGAAACATTGATTCTCCTGCTTCTCGGATGCTGTCTGACCTGCTGTGCATTTTCAGCAACACACACTCGACTACTTAAGAATACTGAATGTTACAGTATAGGAATAGATGACTGATCATCAAGATCATGCTGCTTTTCTTAAGAGCTAAGCAGGTCATTAGTGGCACAGAATTTCACACTAAGCTCCTGTGTCACCTCCCGTCCCAAGTGAAGAGATGTTTCCTGGTCTTCTATTTGACCTTTTTCATAATTTATTTCAGTGCCTCTTCATTACTGTTTCATCGCATGTGGAATAATCTGTTACAGTCTGCTTTATCAAAACCTCCATTTGATTATCTCTTTAAAATTTACATTAGTGAGATGGAGGAAGACAGTGGAAAATAAGACTCAAATTTGTCATCTTCTCTGACAACCACCAATTCACAAAATGACTTTGACATAATGAAACATCTCATGATCATTATAAAATATAGTATGGCACTGAAACAATTTAGATATTAAAACAGGTAATGAAAAGCTTGGTCAAATCAAGTAAGTTTTAAAGAGGGAAGTGAGGTGGAAAGGCAGAGAAGATTATAGCTATACCAAAGAGAGGCAACTGAAGGCATGCCCACCACCAATAAATAAATTATTAGAGAAGCACACACCAATGGTAGTGGTCACTCTACCCAGAAGTAACCCAGACCCCCAGTTTAGTGTTTTGAGGATGTGTGGTTGAATGACAGATGGTGAAATTTGAATTCAGTTTGAAAAGAAATCTGGATGAAAAATCTATTCCAGTCAGGACCATGTAACCACTGTCAATTGTCATAAGATCATCTGGTTCAGTTTCCTTAGGGAAAGAAATCAGTCTTTACCTGGTCTGGCCTTTGTGTACTTCCAGACTCCCAGCAATGTTGTTGACTCTTAATTGCCCTCTGAGTTTGGGCAATAAATTCTGGCCCAGCCAGCAACACCCACATCCTCTGAATAAAAGAAGAGAATTGAAGGAGAGATTTCAAATGTGGCATAGGAGTGTATTCGAGATAGGGGTGTGCAAGGCCATGAATGTATCTGAAAATAACATTGAGTATTTTGAAATCATGGTGTTGCCAGGAGTCAGCAGGCAGATCTAATAGATGACCGAAACTTGCAGCAGGTCAATATATAGATAGCACGGTTTTAAGATGGCCTTGTTTATGGATGGTTGTGTGCAGGCATCAGTCAGCAGAAAACAAAAGTTGGAATATTCAACTTGAGAAGTAGTAACTCGAATGAATGAGGGTTTCATTAGCAAGGATCTGAGAAGGACAACTTGGGTGATCATGGAGTGGAAACTGGAAGTCCTAGTATAAGGTCGGAAACTCATCTTTGTTTCAAATATGGCATCAATATTGTAAACAGAACAAGTGAATCTGAAGCAGGAGTAGGCTATTCAGTCTGTTGAACCAGCTGTCTCATTTAAGAAGATCATGGTTGATATGATTGTAACTTCAAATGCAGATTCCAGCCTGTCATTGATAACCTTACAATCCCTTGCTTAACGAGAATCCATCTACCTCTGCGTTAAAAGTATTGAAGGACTCTGCTTCCAATACCTTTTCAGGATGAGCATTCCAAAGGTTGTCATCATTGAGATTAAAAGCTTTGCCTCATCTCTGTTTTAAAATGATATTTAGAGTTCCCCATTTTACCACAAGATGAAACATCCTCTTTGAATCTGCCTTATCAAGACCCTTTGGAACTTTCTGTTTTAACCTAGTTGCCTCTTGCTCTTCTAAATTCAGCAGTAGATGTCTAGCCTCTTCAATCTTTCCTGTATAGATAACTCACCCATTTCAGCTATTAATCTAGTAAATCCCTGAACTGACTCCAATGCAAGGTGATCAATACTGTGCATAGTATTCCAAACGTAGTCCCACCAATGCCCTGTATAACTGGAGCAAACCATCTTACTTTTGTATTCAGAACCCCTTGTGATAAATCTTAGCATTCGGTTGGCTTTCCTAATTGCTGTACCTGCATACTAACCTTTGGCAATTCATCGTTGAGAATCAAGATGTTTTGCAATCTTGCACCATTTAGATATATGCCTTTTTATTCTGTGGAGAGAAATTAGAGTGGGTGAAGATAGTTAAAGGAGAGAGAGTGAGAGAACACCTGAGAGAGAGAACCATTCACAAGGTTGGCTAATGTTGGGTTGAGGAGGGAAAGGTGATCAAATCAATGGTAGTAGAATCAAGGAAACCAAGTGAGCTTAGAGAGGGTGGGAGGAGGGTGGCAGGTGTGGTATGGCGGTAATATCTCAACTTCTCAATCAGGTTCAAATCGCATCTGCTTCATAGATATGTAATAAGATTTCTGAACAGACAGTATTAGGGTAGGGCAAATAAAGTTTGGTCACTTGAGATTGTGCGAAGGATATAGCAAATACAGATGATCGTTTTCTTGATGTTTGTGCCAAAGAAGTCTGTGATCCTCTTTGTTGGTGAGATGGAGGGAATTATGGATTAAGAAGATGGTTTGCAGTAGAGAAAATCTTTGTCTTTGTATTCATGTATAACACACTAACTGTACTGTACCTTTTACATTGCTTGAATCAAATTCTGCACTGGCTGACATTACCACTTCTTAATTTTGTTGCCTTGACATAAAAAGACAGGAATTTTGCAGATGTATCTGTCTAAAACTCCAACTTTTCACGTTATGTTGCAGACCTGTTGCCCTGTTTGAAATCTGAAAATTGGATTTTCCTTTATTTTCCCTATATTTCCATTCATTCACAATCGTTATACATTGAACTACATCCATGCCCCCCATTTTCTGGCTATCCTGCAAAGTCATCTTACCAGTGACTGATTTTTCAGCACAGTTTGCCAATATCCTCCGATTTAGGATGATTAGCAAACTTTGTTATTTACTTAATCCAGATAATGTTACACACACAAACATAAAGATATAGCAGAGTATCTCCAATAGGGCTTTCTGTAAAAAGCACTCATGTTCTGCCTTCCAACAGTCTCTATCTCCAGGTGGTTACATGCTGCTTAAATTCCTGTGCTGTATTTATGTTGTAATACGTTTACAAATGTCTTGCAATTTACACTGTAAGGTGCATTCATTGAAACTTTTTAAAAGTGATTTATGGATTTGTCAAACATGATCTGCCTTTTGGAAATATGTGCTCCATTCTAATTAGCTGCTGTTTATCCATAAACCCATGCATTTCATTTGTAGTACAGGCAGCAGTAATTTGATAATTGAAGTCTGGTAATTGTCTTGTCGCTGTATTCATTTTGAAAATAGTCACCTTTTGTTGCCACCATCCAATCCTCTGGTGCAGTTATAATTAGAGTAGCTGTATGTTCCCTTTTTCACCAAAGGATCCCTGAATTTAAGCTCCAAAATATATTATGTATGCCTAATATGCTTGTGTTCGCACTATTAATACATATTTATGTAAAATTCCTTTTATTACCTTGGTTTTGCAAATTTTCTTTGTTCCCCTCATATTAGGTCTTCTCAGTTAAATGGTAGAATTCTAGCCAATGTGTTGAGAAGATGTGGGTTCAAGCTTCGCTATAAAGAATCAATCACATACCTTTGGCTGATGCTACAGTGTGGTCTCCTGTTGTTCTGGCTAATAGTTATCCATTAAATAACAAAACTAAAGCACTTGAACTCTTGCTCTTTGTAGGTCCTTGGTGTGCGGGTACACAGCTGTGTTTTCTGATATTATTGCATTTCAACAGTGTTTCATCAGTTGTAAAGCCATTTGGGAAGACCTAAAGTTGTAAAAGTTGCAATGTCATTCAAGTTCTGTAATTACATTTGATTTCTTATTTCCATTTACATACTTCTCCGACAGATGTTTCTGAATTTGTCAGTATCTAAACATTTTTGGTAATGTCTTTATTTCCTGATTTTTAAAAAAATGATCTTTGTTTTTTCCCCAATTATTATATTATGGTTACTATTTCCCCATTTATAGTTTGCCTATTTGGTCAATGAGTGCTTCCTTCCTTGATGAAGTAACAACATATTGACTTGAGAAACAATCCTGCAAAAAAAAAGCTGAAAACGTCAAAAAATATTTCCCTATCCCAATCCAGTTTTGGATAATCTAAATCTTTGCCTATATATCAGTTGTTAAAACAAATCCCTCTAATTTATTTTTAAATTTGCATTTGACTTTCTGCTGTTTAGGTTGTGATATTCTGTCACTTAAGTCTGGTTAATTGTCTTATCACTGTATTCAGTTTGAAAATAGTCACTATGTTGCCACCATTCAGTGCTCTGATCCAGTTACACTTAGCGCATCTGTATGTACCCTGCTTTCACCAAGATATCACTGGTGTCCTTGATCCTTACTGCAGTTGACAGCGATTTTGTTTTGATTGTCTGTCAATTTTTCTTTGTTATTTGAAGACAACCATCTGTTGTGAATTCTAACACTGCTGTAGAGGAAAGTTAGTTTCTTGCCTGCATTGTTTTCCAAAAACTGGGCAAGATTGAATTTTCTCATTTTATTGGGCCTGGTCTATCTAGTTAGTGTTTTGTCTTTAGCTATCTGTTCTTTGCTATTGAAAAGATGCAACACCATGCACCCCGCCCATGTTAATATTTCTTGTGCATTTTTTATTTTAGTCTATGACAGACCTGCCATGTTCCTTGAGATTCAACTTCAAGGAGCTCTTGAACCTTAATATTGATCTACCTGACAGGGCGTGTCCACTTTTAAGTTGGAAGTACATTACAACTTTTAAGTATTTGATTTTCAGTCATAGATGCTACATATCTGTTTTATCTGAGTTCAGCCCTTTGAGTGCTTCAAATCCAAACGCTTCTGCTCTGAAGTATCTCGGTTTTGGGCACTTTGTCCTCCGAGTTAATGCCCATGATGTCCTGAATGCATCTCATGTAGAACCTGCCTAACTGCTTAATATTAGGAGTGATGTTTCCCTGGCTTCAGGGAGCAGAGATATTACCGCAGCTTTGTGAATTATAAATTTTGTTGCAATATTTAATACCTTATTTCTTCCACAGTCAGTTGTGTAAATTTGCTTAGCTTGCTCTAGAAATTGTTTCCTGCCTTGCTGCCAATTAAGAGGTTACACCTTTGGGATAGATAAAGTTGTCTACAACCTTTTTAAAGTTCTGTGGTTGATGGTTATCATTTGCGGATTATGGTCAGAATTTGGTGGTGTTTGGTTGGAACGTCTGTCTTCCTTAAGCTGATGTTAGCCCATGGTTGTCAGTTGTTTGCAAAAATCAGTTCATGCCATGCTAAAGTTAAACTCTGTCATCGGCAAACAGCAATTCCAATGCCGTCATATCTGATACTTAGGATTTCAGGTTAGAAAGATTGTTTAGATAGTGTCTCGATTTTAACACCTTACATTCCTCGCTGAGGTTATTAGGGACATTTAATTCTTATACTAACTGCATGCAAGTGACAAAAAATTATGATCTTCCAGACTACATTGGTTGAAAGTTTTCAACTCTCGCTATTAAACAAGCACAATGCAATAATAAAATAAAACAAAGAATTGCAGATGCTAAAGATCTGAAACAAAAACAGAAATTGCTGGAGAAACTCAGCAGGTCTGGCCGAATCTGTGGAGAGAAAGCAAAATTAACATTTTGAATCCAGTGACCCATCTTCAGAACTGATAGCAACTAGAAAACAGATGTCGAAAGCAGATGTGCTGGGAAAAGCTTTTTGCTCACATGAATAGTTTGCATCTGAAATCCACTGCCTGGAAGTATGGTGGAGGCAGTTCAGTTAAGGCGTTCAGGAACGCATTAGATTATTGTTTCTAAGTCATATGCAAGGGCATGGAAAAGGGCAGGCGTCTAGCACTAAGTCATGATATACATTTGGAGAGCTACTGCAGTCACAAAGGGCTGAATGGACCCCTTCTGTGCTGTTGCACTTTTGTGATTCTGCAATTACCTGTAACCATGACAAACTTTATGACAAATTGGCTTAGTAACAATGTTCTTGATTCATACTAAATTCAGATCTTGCGATGTTCTTCGGCACTTAATCTGATCAGCTCATCATTGCAGTAAGGGCATTTCTTCAGTGCTGGAAAGGAACTTGGAGTGAAAAGGGAGGGATCCAGTTGTTGTCAACCAAGTTGGTACTAATGACGTTGATAGGACTCAAAAGGATATTCTACTGAAAGATTGTGAACATTTAGGAGCTAAATTAAAAGCCAGAGCCTCCAAGATAATAATCTTAGAGTTATTGCTTGGACCACAGACATCCTAGCTCAGGGTACCTAAAGTCAAGGAGTTAGATACATAACTTAAAGATTAATGTGGCAGGAATGGGTTTCCATTCAAGGAACACTGGCATTAGAATTGGGATAGAAAGGAGCAGTTTCAGTGAGATTGGCTTCACTTGAACTGTAGTAGGATCTGTGTCACATCAAATTGGATTGCGACGGCTTTACTGTCGGCTTGAACCAAATTCTTTTGGGGAGCAGGGTGCTCAGGCAGGAGGATATATATAGGATAAGGGCAGCACAGCAGGGATGGGGGTTGTTGCACAGTGGCTCAATGGTTAGCAGTGCTCCCTTCGCGGCAGTGTCTCTGGTTTGATTCTGGTCTTGGGCGACTGTGTGGAGTTTGCATGTTCTCCCCGAATTTGCATGGGTTTCTCAGTCCAAACATGTCCAGGTTAGTTGGATTTACCTGTAGTATCCAGGATGTACAGGCTAGGTAGGTTAGCCATGTTAAATGCAGGATTACAGGAAGGAGTGGAGATGGGTGTTGAGTCTGGGCAGGTTGGTGCAGACTCAATGGGCTGAATGGCCTCTTTCCATAATCTAGGAATTCTATAACAAAGCAAAGAATATGGCAGCATTGCCAGGGAACTGTTTTGATAATAACATCCAGAGCAGAGCAGTAAGGGACAGGCATATACAGTCATAAAACAGCAGCAAATATGTTAAAAGAGGGACAAATTGGTATAAAGGCATGATTAATGGCTCATAAATACATGTGTTATTCGAAAAAAAAATTAATGACATAAGTAAAGATTAATGGGCATAGTCTTATAGTGATTACAGAGATGTGGTTACAAAGATCAAAATGGGCATTAAATATTTGAATTTTTTTGAAACAGAATTTTTGAAACAGCATGTAGGAAGGAAGGGATAGTGAGGTAGCTTTGTTAGTATGAGATGTAATAAGTATGATTGCAAGAAATGATTTTGGATTGGATGATGTAGAAGTCATATGTTTGGACGTAAGAAATAAGGTGAAGACGACCCTAGTGGCCAGAGAATAAATCATGAAATAATGAGGGCAAGTAGTAAAAGCAGTAGGTGACTTTAATCATCATATGGATTAGAAGAAGCAAACTTGTGAAGGTAGCCATGAGTAAGAATTCATACAGTGTATTCAGGACAGTTTCCTGGAACACTATATTGTGGATCCCCCAAGGGATCAATCTGTTTTGGGTCTGGTAATGTGTAATGAGGCAAGTTTAACAAATGATCTTAGAGCAGTGACCATAATATGGTAAAATTTAGAGCTAAGTTTGAGAGTAAGAAACTTTGGGATGGAAACAACAGTGCTGAATGTTTTAAATAAGGGTAATTACAGAAGAATGAGTGTTGAGTTAGTTGAGTGGACTGGGAAAGGAGTTTAGCAGATAAAAAGGTTGACGGACAATGGCAGAAAATAGTTTGTGACTCACAGCAAGGACAATTCTCTGTGAAGGAGGAGGAATCTAGGAAAGGGATAAGCTGACCATGGTTGTCCAAAGAAATTCAAGATAGTATCAATTCAAAAGAAATACACACATAAAACGTGGCAAAAATTGTTGATAATCTAGAGGATTGGGCAGTTTTAAAAGCCAATAAAATTGATCCAAAAAAAGGGAAAAATAACCTATTGGCAAACTAGCCACAAATCCTAAAATAGATTTTAAGACCTTTTTAAAGATTTAAAAAGGAAAATCAAAGCCAGTCTGATCATAACCCCCTTGGATAGCAAAGAAATAATAATGGGGAATCAGGAAATGATTATTGATCTTTAAGGAACTGGGTTATGGGCAAAAGGCAGGAAATGATCAGATTGGCAATGATCTCGTTGAATGGTGGAGCAGGCATAATGAATCAAATGACCTACTTCTACCCCTATTAATTTGTAACCTTACATAGAATATTGGTAGAGTGTTGTATTGTTAGATGTTCCACTTCAGAATGTTTGCAAACTCAGATAAATGTAAAGTATCTAATGGTACAACTTAGAATGGGTAGGAGATGTATTTTAGGCACTGTGCCCTAAGGGATCTTTTACTCTGAAAAGGTTAAACCTGTCTTATACATGTGGCATTCAGAACAAAATAATTATGATACAAAAAGAGTACAATCTTTATGGGTAGAGGCAAGAAATAAAACTGGGAAGAAGACATTGGTAGGAGTTACAGTGACTACGTTTCGAAGGTAATCAATTGGCTCTAAAGTACTTTGACTTGCATGAAGATTTGATAATATGTTGTCGAAATACAAGCTGTTTTGTTTTTTCAGTTATATCCAACTCTCATCTTTGCACCACTTTTGATCAATTGATTTGCTACTTATAATTCACCTGCCAATCTGACATTGTCCTACAGGATACACAATGACTTTGTACAGTTCAGTGTAAATAAATCTGAAACTATCCTGTTCTACTCTTTTTGGTATCATATGTCTGATATTGTTCCCATCAACCTTACTGCAGTTCTAAAGAACATTTGTGATAGATGGCCGAGAGTGAGCCTTGCAAAGGAGCAAATAATGAGGAGTATGGAATTCGGATCGATTGCATTGAGTACCTTGCAGAGAGATTCATAAAGGCAGTAAATTATTTCAATCAAACTTTTTTTTTCCTGAATGAGGTAAAGCATAAGTTTCAAATCCACATTCTAAATTCCACTCATGCAAGTCTACCAATTGTCACTCACCATTGAATGTTACTTGTTTAAAATAAATATCAAGGCAAAAGACCTCATCTTCTTGAGTCCTTAACCTTTCCAGAGATGGCAAAAGTTTGATAGAAATTTGTGCTCTTGGATATTCTAATTTGGATTTTCATTATGCCTTGTTAAAAAAATGAAATTAGTTTGAGCCCTTCAGCTAGCCTGAAATATCCATCATTCACTGATTGTTGAAGGAAGCTTAATATTCTGATGTTTGGTTGCTGGAAATAGATTTTCTGAAGCATTCTTTGCTACCTGGTTTTAAAAATGGTGCATTTCTTCAGTTTGTGCATCCCAGGTGTGAGAAGCAACTTTTCATGTGTTGTATGCTTCATAACACAGTCTGTAGTCACTCATCATATATACTGATATCTTGTCACAGATTTTAGTAGGGACTTCTTGTTATTTGTATTTGTCATTACCTTAGCTTTGAGTTTTCTGTTTCATAGCTGTTCAAGGTCGTACACTATTAACCAGTAACCTGTACTTTTTCACTGAAGAATCATTTTTTTCTGTTCTATCTTCAACCCATTTTCTAAGAAAAATGAGTTAACTGGATTGTTTTCCCTCTCTTTACATTTCCTAATGATTTCCTCATACTTAATGTTGCTTGATTTACCTAAACATCATTTCTAAGTATTTGCACGTGTTCAAAATTTACTGTTCATGCCTATGCCAGACTTAATATGATGGTCTTTTAATGTTTGAATTTTTAATGGGAATAGAGAAATTTGCTGCGTGGGAGATTGTAGGTGCAAATTTGTCAGATCATTCAATGACAATGTGAGAAGGACAAAGTGCAGCTTTACTTAATACTGTTGAATGAAATATGGGGAGGATTCTAAGCAATAATTAAACAATTTAAAATGAAACTAGTATTAAGTAGAACTTAGAAAGATAGTAATTTATGAAGAATTGCTGAAGGTAACAAAAACAAAAATTACTGAAGCAACTCAGCATCTGTGGAAAGAAAGCAGAGACAATGTTTTAGGACCAGTGACCTTTCTTCAGAAGTAAAGGTTCTGAAGGTTTTGTGTTGACCGATCATTAACTATTTGCAGAGAAGAAGTAAATGAGAATAAATACTGGCACAATGAAACAAAAAAAATTGTGATCTGAAGATATTAAGATCCGCATGTAAGCAAAGCCCAACGGAAGATGTAATTTTTAGCCTTTATAAATAATGCACTGGTTCTCTAATGTGATCTCCCAGGAGGAGTCATAGTAAAAGCAAGAATTCCAGTATTTTCTGACCTATTGTAATCTTGTATTGATTTTGTAGCAAAAGACTTGGCTGTTGGAAAATGAAACTTTGCTTCCCGTTAGTGTGGTTCAGCAAATCTGATCGCATTGTTGTAAGACGGTTGAATAATTCATGTGCTTGAAATACACGGTAAAGGAGCAATGGTGCTCTAAGTTATTATAAAAGGGAGAATTCTGATGTAATAAGTATAAGTTAACACAAAACTTGTGTAAAGAAGTCTATTTTGCTAGAGCACTTCTCATTGTTTTGGTTGGCATGCCTTCTGTTATATTGCCATTTGATTGCCTTTTTGGATCAGTTTTTGCACTTAAATATATTCACAACTAAATTATTGTAAGCCAAATAAACCACATTGACTTCAATATCAATCATATTTAAAATGGCAGGCCTGGGCAATCTGGCAATTTTATTATAATGGCAGTGTCATTGCTTGAAGGCATTACTTTTAATGGCAGCTGATGTTACTGTTTGTAGGTAGAATGCCTTGATATTTGATTTGAGACCGTCAGCTTTTTAAAAATGTCTAGTCAATGAATGTATACCTTATGCACAACATTATTGTTTTTCCCATCAGTATCATCTGCTAAAGCAGTGCATCTTGTCAATTAAAGTTGTGGCCGTACTTCCAAAGTGCGTGTCTGTGTACACATGAGAATATGTTGCCATGCTTATATCCAAAATATGCAATTCAGTATAAGGTAGTTACATATTCATATTGCACATGTTCACCTTTCATTTTAGTTGCTATCAGAGTGTAAAACTTGGAATAACAATTTTCTTCACATATTCCTTGCTTGTCCTTGAATGATGTGGCCTGCTTAGTTTATGGTAATTATTGTTAATTTCCCTAAGTTGTGTTTCCCCATTTATTATGCTGTTCTTCTGTGTTGTATTGGTGATTAGTATTGCAGTCATTTTTTTTCTCCTCAATATATATATAATGTTTACAAATCTAATTTAGTACAATAATGAAATTATGTTCACTGTTAAATTACAATGTGAAAAGGTGAATTGCTAATCAGTTTGAAGATATTGCAGTTCACCAAGAAAGCCAATTTCCATATTATTGCTGCATGCTAAAGTAAATTCTCATGCTATTTGTTTTAGCTTGGCGATGTAGTATCCAACCTTGTGATTCGCCTAACATTGGGGAAAGAACTTGTGGTAAATCTGCCCTTTAGTTTTAATCAGTGCATAATCTTAAACCATTTAGTGTTTAAAACATTAAATCTGTGGACAAAGCATTAAAACTATTATTGCAATGTTGTCAAGACAATACGCTTGGTTAACATAAGTAACTTGACTTTTTTTTAAGCAAATAAATGTTAATACAGGTTCTATAAAGGACAGACATTTCAGTGGCTCAAGTTGTGGTAGCATCCTGTCAAACTGCTGCTTATGTTTTCTTTCCATTAGTTTCTAAATAATGTTGAAGCTACATAATTACAATTATAATGTTAACTTTCCTCCCTTAACCCCTCCAACTTTCTACTACTGCATGAAATTCTTTAAAACCTGTCTCTTTACCAAGCTTTTTATCGTTAGGCCTAACGTTAGCTTGTTGCCTTGGGTTTCATTTTGCTTTATAATGATCCTGTGATCAAGGAACAGCATTTCATCTGCAGTGTTCAGGAGTCAATACTGTATTCAACAATTTTAGGCATAGTAAAACTCCGCCTTTCACAATGCCATTTATTAATTCAATTATTTACACAAAACATTATGGTATTTCATCCAATGTTTATCTCGCCACAGTTTTCAGAAAAGAAAGAAAAAATAATTGGAGAATGTGAAAAAGAAAAATGATCACAGAAGTACTTTTCTGTGATCTACCTCCATTTTGTTTAATAGCAAAGAGTCAGTGCAAACACAGTGGGCTGAATTACCTTTTTGCATTGTTAAGCTTCAGTGATTCTTTGCTTTGGTTTTCTGATTTCTTTTACTGGAATCTTAGTTTCCTTTTGTAAAGTATTGTTTCATCATGCCCATTGGGTCTATGCTGCTTCTTTTGGCAATCAATCTGGTTAGTCCCAACTGCTTTACAATTCTGACATCTATATTCTGTTAGCAGCTTTTGTCTACCCTCCTCCTTCATACCAAAATTTAATAAAAATAGCAGTATTTAATAAAAATGCACTTTGCATTTTGATAACTGCAGTCATTCATACTTCATATACATCAACATATTTTTGTTTCTTTACTTTAATCGTTGCTATTCCTTTTACCTTTTGTCATTTGATTTATCCTTCAATTGTGTTTTTCTCTTAGCCCCCATTTAGACTCATAGAGATGTACAGCATGGAAACAGACCCTTCGGTCCAACCCGTCCATGCCGACCAGATATCCTAATCCACTCTAGTCCCACCTGCCAGCACTCGGCCCATATCCCTCCAAACTCTTCCTATTCATATACACATTCAAATGCCTCTTAAATGTTGCAATTGTACCAGCCTCCACCACTTCCTCTGACTGCTCATTCCGTACACATACCACCCTCTGAAAAAGTTGCCCCATAGGTCCCTTTTATATCTTTTCCCCTCTCTCCCTAAACCTATGTCCTCTAGTTCTGGGCTCCCCCACACCAGGGAAAAGACTTTGCCTATTTACCCTATCTATGCCCCTCAATTTTGTAAACCTCTATAAGGTCACCCCTCGGCCTCCGACGCTCCAGGGAAAACAGCCCCAGCCTGTTCAGCCTCTCCCTATAGCTCAAGTCCTCCAACTCTGACAACATCCTTGTAAATCTTTTCTGAACCCTTTCAAGTTTTGCAACATTTTTCCGATAGTTCAATATTCCAACAGTTGCCTAACCAATGTCCTGTACAGCTGCAACATGGTCTCCCAACTCCTGTACTCAATACTCTGACCAATAAAGGAAAGCACACCAAATGCTGCCTTCACTATTCTATCTACCTGCGACTCTACTTTCAAGGAGCTATGAACCTGCACTCCAATGTCTCTTTGTTCGGCAACACTCCCTAGGACCTTACCATTAAGTGTATAAGTCCTGCTAAGATTTGCTTTCCCAAAATGCAGCACCTCGCATTTATCTGAATTAAACTCCATCTGCCACTTCTCAGCCCATTGGCCAATCTGGTCAAGATCCTGTTGTAATCTGTTTCAGCTCCTCAAAACCTATGTTACGTTCTGTGTTGTCTCTGTTCTGATGAATCATCGTCAATCTGAAACATTACCTCTTTTGCTCTCTACAGATGTTGCATGACCTGAATTTTTGCCACGCTGTTAATTATTGAAAATTTTCAGTATTGCTTTCATGTTAGTGTTTGTCTAATGTTTCCATTTTCAAAAGGTCAGCTGAATTTTCATGCTAATTATTTTCACCAATATTGACAGTTAGTGTTGTGTCAAGTTGTAAAGATCTAATATTTCAAGTACCTGTGTGGCTATTGTACCCATGTAATGGCTCGGCCAGTTGATTATCCCGTCAGTAGACCCTTAAGATGCAGATGTTGCTGTTTAAGCCATGTACAGAGGCTGTGCTTTCTTTTTGGATTTTACCTCGCACTTCGTGTTATTTAAATGTCACGTGTCACAACAAGTTTGCATGCTAACCAGTCTTGCTTTAGTTTTGTGTGGAGAGATAGATTAAGTTACTTTCATCTTTTTATTGAGCTGCAGTGCAGATCTTCTATGATCCATTTAAGGGGCAGAATAGCTAACCATGTGGTTGTGTTACTATGCTGCAGAAGTGGCTCATGTCCTTGAGCAAAGAGATTTTTATCAGCATTTCATTTTGTGGCCAATGTTGATGTTGCATGCATTTCACAAAGATTCCCCCTGTTTTTACTTCTCTAAAATCAAACTTTGCCTGAAATTTCACCAGCACTGGACTCTTAATGTCAAATACCACTTAGTCGCAGTACTAGCCTATGTATTATAAAATTACTATGGCTAAAGTGCACTTTTCAGGCACTTCTCACTCCACTTGATCTCTAGACAGTCTTGATTTAGCTTAAAACAGAAATTTCTGTAGAAATGCAGCAGGTCTGGCAGCATCAGTGGAGAGAAAGCAGAGTCAATGTTTCTGGTCCAGTGACTTTTCTTCAGAACTTGATGTGGCTTACCTTGTTTTAGGTGATGGTAAGGGTGATAGAGTTGCAAGTAGCATATTTAGAAAAAGATGAACAAGCTGGAAGAACTGTGTCTGTCTTCAGGAAAATAAACAAACGCAATTGCACTATACTGTTTCTGTGAATATACTCAAAAATGTGTCAGCGCCAGATCTGAAACCAGAATAAATGTGATGTTTTGTCACCTCTGAATGTGAATATTTTCAAATATTTGAAAGCACTTCATGAGCTGCAAGACTCCCCAAGCCTTTGTTTCAACTTAAAAGCATTTGTATCATCTAAAGCAGCATGCGTTTGTCACCACGTATGTGGATGTAGGTCAGATTTTTGACTTGCTGCTGGCAACTTGAGAAACTTAAGGTGGCCCAAATAACTCTAGTCAATCCAATTTCAGGTGGTACAGTAGAATAAGGAGAAGTTAAGTATACAGGAAATAAAGGGAATGTGAACCATAGTTTAAAAAAAAAGGAACAAGAGCAAAACTGCAAAAAAAAACAAACAGATGCAAGATGGAAGTGACAAAATCTGATGAGAAGGATTAGCAAGAAAAACTGAAGTGAGAAGACTTAATTTTGTTATCTTTGCAGTTTGTTTTAGCAGAGTTGTCCTGAAAAAGTAAAACAGAATTTAAAACCACAAATCAAAGCACTGCATATTGCCTCTCTCACCGTAATTGGAATGATGGTAAAAATCTTGTGCTTGCAATCTTTACTGTGTAAAATTGACAACTTCTGGCATGTCAGTGTGCATTAAATGTGGGAATTGGATGTTGATTTAACTGGTACTCCGCTCACCACACAATACCTTTTGGTGGCCTTCACAGATGCAATCAACAGATATCCAGTTAAGGTTTTTAATGTATAATGCTTAATTTAAAAGATGATTTTCATGTTAAAATGTTAAACTTTAATCTGCCAGAAAGAAACTTAATTGTGCATAAAGTTTCGTTTATTGCTGAGCAAGTTCTGGCTTTGAAACCAACTTTGGATTCTTATTTCCTGATGAAAGTTTGATTGAATACTTAAAATAAAAATTAGTTTTGCTTTTTCAGTTTCTCCTTTTATCCTAGTTGTGTGCCCAGAAAATAAAGACAGTAATTTGTCTTTCGTGTTTATTACTGACAGTTGAGTGCAATACAAAAGGATGACATGTTAAAATGAGTTTATCTGCCATCTTCCATGAATGGAAAAGATCCTATGGCTTATTTCAAAAAGAACCGCGAGTTCATTATGATGTCCTGTCTAACATTTATGCTGCAAACCACATCTTAAAAAGAGATCATCTGGTCATTTTTTTTGTGTTTTTAAAGTTCATGTATGAAATGTCAGTGCGGTTTCACTTTGGTATCATTCTGGTAAATCTTTTTTTCCACCTTCCTCGGTGCTTCCTTTTTGTTATATACAGATCAGCATTGTATACAGTATTCTGTGTGGTTTAGCTAAGGATTTGTATAAGCTTAATATAACCACCTTCATTTGTTTTCTAGAGAAATGAACCCGAGATACTTGTTTTCTTTTTGTTTTTGAGTGAGTTAACCTTACATAGGGTGATTTATGTATTCCTATATATAAAAGAGATCTAGAAGCATTGAGGAATTGATTTACTATCATGATATCAGAACTGAAAAGTTTTGGTTTCCAAATTGAGAGTGACCTGTTCGAAGTCTTTAAGATTATGAAAAGATCTGATAAGGTGGCCAGACAGATGGTGTTTCTACTCACAGGGGAGGCCAGAATTTATAATCATAAAGAGAAGGTAGTCACTAATATATCCAAAAGGAAGATCAGCAGATAATTCTTTACCCAAAGAATGGTTGGAAGTGAAACACCGATTTCAATTGACCTAACATAGATGCATTTAAGAAGATTCTAGAGTATGAATCAGTTAATTGCATGGTGATATTGGCAGCAATCCGTTTGGACTATTACTTCCTGACTTTTGCCAGTGTGACTGACTAACCTTGCCACCAATAACACTCATGTCACCCTAACTTTGATTTCTGTTTTGTAGTCAGTTTATTTTCAGTTGCAGTATTTGTCTTCTGAATTTGCATGTTCTAATCTTGGGAATCTGCATTGTGGTGATTTAGAGTCACAAAGAGGTACAGCATGGAAACAGACCGTTGGATCTAACTCATCCATGCCAACCAGATATCCAAAATTAACCTAGTCCCATTTGCCAGCATTTGGCCCATATTTCTCTAAACCCTTCCTTTCATATACCCATCCAGATGCCTTTTGAATGTTGTAATTGTACCAGCCTCCACCACTTCCTTTGGCAGCTCATTTCACGCACGCCTGCCCTCTGTGGAAAAAGTTGCCTTTTAGGTCCTAATTAAATCTTTCCCTTCTCATCCTAAACCTATGCCATCTAGTTTTGGACTCCCCCAACCTGGGGAAAAGATCTTGTCTATTCACCCTATCCATGCCCATTCACCCTATCCATGCCCTGCATGATTTTATAAACCTCTGTAAGGTCACCCCTCAGTCTTTGATGCTGCACGGAAAATAGCCCCAACCTATTCAACCTGTCCCTACAGCTCAAACCCTCCAACCCTAGCAACATCCTTGTCAATCTTTTCTGAGCCCTTTCAAGTTTCACAACATCCTTCCTCTAGGAGGGAAACCAGAATTGAATGCAGTATTCCAAAACTGGCCTAATCAATGTCCTGTAGACTCTCAACATGATCTCCCAATTCCTGTACTCAATGCACTGACCAATACAGGTGAGCATACACCTTGCCTTTACTGTCCTGTCTATCTGCGACTCCACTTTCAAGGAACTATGAACCTGCACTCCAAGGTCTCTTTGTTCAGCAACACTCCCCAAGACCTTATTATTAAGTATACAAGTCGTGCCCTGATTTTTCTTTCCAAAATGCCACACCTCGCATTTATCTAAATTAAACTCCACCTGCCACTCCGCGGCCATCTGATCAAGGTCCCATTGTACTCCGAGGTAACCACCTTCTCTGTCTGCTACATCTCCAATTTTGGTGTTATCTGCAAACTTACTAAACATACCTCCTGTGTTCACATCCAAAGCATTTATATAAATTTATACAATTTATATTAAATGTATAATAAGTTGTATAATTTAAATTATAAATATATGTAAAAGCAGTGGACCCAGCACCTATCCTTGTGGTATACCGCTGGTCACAGATTCCAGTCTGGAAAGCAACCTTCCACTACACCCTCTGTCTTCTACCTTGAACCAGTTCTATATCCAAATTGCTAGTTCTGTAATTTAACAAGGCCTTTTGAAAATGTGTCAGTGACATAACTTTATTTGCCTTTGCTTCAAGGCATTCAGTAAAGTTAACTAAACATAATGTTGCATTTAAAATTTCTGCAGATGATTATATTTTCAGTTTCTAGATATTTTTAAAATTGTATCTTTTAGTTGAATGTTCCATTATCCTCCTTACCACTAATGATTTATCTCACTGCTAGTTCTGAAACTTGGCTGTTGTAAATGTTGTACCTAACAGTGAGCACAAATCAATTCATCAGCTATCAGATACTTTGGAACAACCTAAGGCTGAGGAATATTTAATTCCCTTTTGTGATGAACTCTAGGTGGAGGGAGTTTAGGAAGGAAGGGATGATTAACTAAATTCCATGGTCTCAACTCCAGGTTTACTCTGTGTTGTAAAATAGCTGAGTAGTTTTTAATTTGAATAATTATTTATAAGATGAAGAATGATTTGATAAAGATGGTAATAATTCTTAAAAATAGAGTGAGTTTGTGATATTTATAGTGATGTTTGCTGTTCATGTGATACAGCTGAATGTGGGAATATTACATGGTTTTTTTATCAGCTGTTGAGTAGTTTTGAAAAAGGTAAAGATATTAATTGTGGGAACAATGTTGTTTGTCAGCCTGAGTAGCAACAAAGGAAACATCTTTACAGCAGACATCCTTTTGCCAAGTTCCACATGTGCCTTCTGCCAGCTTTTAATTGTTCATACAGACTTGTGCAGCAATTCACAAAGGAATCCGGATCAGATTTTACCATTGCTTATCAACACAGTGGCACGGCACATTGCTTCCGTCTTATCACCATAAGAGCTTCCTTGAAATTAGTGACCTGTAAATGTACTGGATCATTGTTGCTTGAGAATGTGTTGTTCAGCAGAGCACAAAACATTTGGGTCTAAAGTTAATTTTAGTTCAAGTCCAAGCTAATAAAAACGGAAACCTGTGATTTCAAAATTTAATTTTGAACTTGTATGCTGTTACATTTAATAGGAAGTTGCAATGTGACAAGTGCATATCGGACACGAAGTATATAAGAATTTTTTTAAAAAGTTAAAATGTTTGCAAAGCTGTATAATTCCCAAAAAAGTCTGCAGTAAATCTTTTTCTAGGCAGGCTTGATTGAATAATGATGAAAAATGTTAGTTTGTTGCTAGACAATCTTTGGGTTAAAGTTCTCAATAACTGCAGATAGCATTTGAATGTTAAAAGCAATGTTCCTCAATGTAATGGCAAACTTAGAATTGTGTCAATATTTTCCTGAACTTCTTTAGAACTTGTTGCTTTCACCATTTTCCAGTACTACTTCTGAAATTGCTTTAAATTAGAAATTAAAGATTTTTTGGCAATGATG
Source organism: Chiloscyllium plagiosum (assembly GCF_037043375.1). NCBI lineage: Eukaryota > Metazoa > Chordata > Chondrichthyes > Orectolobiformes > Hemiscylliidae > Chiloscyllium > Chiloscyllium plagiosum. Next base: position 39,908,891 of record NW_028270154.1, read on the forward strand.
TATCTTACTCTTAATTTGTGTTTGATATGTATTCATTCACTTTATATTTACTTAGGCAGTTTAATTTCGTTTTAATCATTAACTTCACTTCTACATAGAGTCATAAAGATGAGCAGCATGGAAACAGACTCTTTGGTCCAACTCGTTCATGCCGACCCAGATATCCTAAACTAATCTAGTCCCATTTGCCAGCATTTGGCCCATTTATTCTAAACCCTTCCAATTCGTATATATCCCAGATGCCTTTTAAATATTGTAATTCCTCTGGCAGCTCATTTCACACATACCCCACCCTTTGCGTGAAAAAGTTGCACCTTAGGTCCCTTTTAAATTTTTTCCCCCTCACCCTAAACCTATGCCCTTGAGTTCTGGACTCCTCCATTCAGGGAAAAGACCTTGGCTATTCACCCTATCTACGCCCGTCATGATTTTATAAACCTCGAAAAAGGTCACCCCTCAGCCTTCAACGCTCCAGGGAAAATTGCCCTAGACTATTCAGTCTCGTCCTATAGCTCAAATCCTCCAATCCTGGAAACATCCTTGTAGATCTTCTCTGAACCGTTTCAAGTTTCACAATATCTTTCCAAATGTGGACTAACCAATGTCCTGTTCAGCCTCATCATTGAAAGATAGCACTTTGACCAGGTATGGGAGAAATTGTGGAACTGATCATTTTCAGAAATAATGGGGAGGAGAAAAAGGAAAGTTGATTGGTGACATGGAACAGAACTATAAACTGCATGCCATGTTATTTTGTATTTTTTTCCTGATATTAATTAGAGCTTTTGTCTTGGCTTCAAGCACATTGAATTTATAATGGTGGTTTGGGCAGGTACTATGTTGGTATTTGAAAAAAGAATTCTGGGCAAGGGCCTTCTAAGATTGTAGCTTTCTATCTAACTCAATTGACTCATTTTCTTTGACAAAAAATGACAATAAATGAAAATAAAGATGAACGCTACTGTTTCAGGACCTTGTGAATTTCTGCTATTTATTTTATAACTTGCTGTGCCAGATTAAATCAGCAACTACTTTTGTACTATCTGTTGAAGACTTGTGTTCTTGAAGTACTGCATCACTTCCTACGGTGCAGTTTGCGTTTTCAAAGAATATTGTAATTTCAATGCATTGTCCCTAATTTGCAGTTCACCATCACCTCATCATTTTGGGTTATTTTTGTAGTTTTCTTTTTAACCCTTTTACTTCTCCTGCCTCCTAATGCCTCCAACACAGCAGTTTGTTGGCTGAGTTGCTTTTTGTCATTTGAAACACTGCAGTGGACATCTGGATTCCTACCACACAAAAATAAAATGCATCCGTTTTAAACTGGAATCTCACTCCACTTACTGTGGGGCATAGGGTTGCAGTATTTGTTACAGCTGGTTATGATTATTGAAGGCAGTGCATGTCAATATTAATACATCTTAAGGAAATAATTTTAAAGTATTCTTTATACTGGGAAAACTGTGTATTTACAGACATAATGTTTGTATGGCGAGTGATAAAGATAAATTTGTAATTTTCTATGCAGTCTGAAACTGATTTATTAAAGGGGTCTATAGCATTATAATGTGTAGAAGAGCCCAAGCTTTATACAAAACCTTTCATAGATCAGTAATTTTTATAAATCAGTGGAATTCTAATCACTCAATTTCTGTTAACCTTAAGATTATAAATATTTTATAACTATTTTTAACAGAGTAACTTGAAGGCCATGCTTCTGTGGTTCTGGTACAGTATATTAAAACCATAAATACAAAAGCTTGGTAAGTAGGACCTTGTACTAAAGTGGGTCAGAGGTTTGTCTTTGGTTAGTGAGTCCAGTTTTGCACCCTGTTTTGGTATAACTTGAGTTTTTTTGTTTTCGAGCTTTTGATGGTCAAAATAAATTCAGTTTCCACAGATTTTTGAGGCCAAATGTCCATGCTGATTTTTCTTACTGATTTTCTTTTATCTTAAAAATAGAATGTAAAAATCCCCTGAAAAGTTCCAGGTTTCTTTTAAAACAAAAACTTAAACATTGAATGGATTTATGTTTGTTTTTTTTGATCTGCAAACAATTGTGTTAAAAGCAGACTACATTGGGCAAATATCCAGACTTACAAGGCAGTCTTCACTTTGAACACACGCAAATCAAAACTGAAGTAGATGGCATTCCATGTGGCTGTCTGCTTCTCTGAAGTCTTACAGAATTTTGCAGCATTTCCCAAAATAATATCTGGCTGTTTGCAGGTGGTTGCTGAAAGTATTGCTTAGCATCTGTAATAAAATGCATTTGATCTTTGTTTATTTTTTCAGACTAACTTGTCTTTTTTTTTTGCCATTTGACATTCTTGCAGGTGGGCTTTTCATTTGCCTGAGCTGTTCCCGGAGGAAGCAGTCTGGAAACCAGTACTGAGATGTTGTGATTTTAAATTGTCAGCTGCTAAAGAAACAATTGTGACGACTGAAGAAAGAAAACTTCTCGTGCTATTTTGTATGTTTGAGGTTTCCTTTTGCTAAAGCCGAGTCCTCCTCTTTTGAATCAGTTCATTGCTGCTTGCAGCTGCAGACCTTGCTTTGGAAGCACATTTCTGCATGCTTGTGTTTGTGCCATTTATTTTTCACAATGACGATGGCAAGCTTGTTCTCCTTTACTAGCCCAGCTGTAAAACGATTGTTGGGCTGGAAGCAAGGGGATGAAGAAGAAAAATGGGCAGAGAAAGCAGTTGATGCTCTAGTAAAAAAATTGAAGAAGAAAAAGGGGGCCATGGAGGATTTGGAAAAGGCATTGAGCAGTCCAGGTCAACCAAGCAGATGTGTTACCATCCCACGATCTCTAGATGGGCGACTTCAGGTATCTCACAGGAAAGGCCTGCCTCATGTCATTTATTGCCGTGTGTGGCGATGGCCAGATCTTCAAAGTCATCATGAGCTGAAGCCATTAGACATTTGCGAATTTCCATTTGGATCGAAACAGAAGGAAGTTTGTATCAATCCTTATCATTATAAGCGAGTGGAAAGTCCTGGTATGTATTTAAAATGTACTATTATTTCTGATACATTTTGGTTAATTAAATTTGTATTGTTGGCTTGGAGGGAAAATAAAAATGTTATAGTGGAATCAAATTACTTTGCCTATTTGGAAATGTATGTGTTGCTCTTGTAGATTTTGTTTAAAAGTACTCAAATGAAAATGGAAACTCAGTGTTTAGTCAACATCTTGGAGTAATGGCAATGTCTGGAACAGGTACCAAGTATGATTCATTTGGAAAGATCCTTGGAAAAATAAATAGATACATGTAAGTGTTCAGATTTGTTTCTGTTTAGATAGTTAATTTTCCACGTTTTTGCTTTGGAAAATTAGTTTACACATTCAGGGTATATTTTGCTGTGTGCAAACATCATGCATGCAGTGTTTAATTTGTACAGATGGCATATTGGTCATGTTGCTGGGATAGTAATTTAAATGGCCCAGGTTGATAGTATGGCGGCATGACATCTGATGAAATTTCAATTCAGTAAATAAATCTGGGGCATAAAGTAGGTCTCTTGAGGTGGTGACAATGTGAACTGTCATTGATTGATGTAAAAACTCATCTGGCACACTAATCTCCTTCTGGGAGAGAAACCTACCATCCTTACCAGCTCTGGACTATGCATGGTTATGTAGCCACAGCATTGTGATTGGTCTTTTGAAGGGACTTAGCATGCCATTTAGTTCAAGGGAAATTATGGATAGGCATCAATGCTGCCTTGCCAGTGATACCTACATCCTGAAAAAGAATGTATTGTCATTAGGTATCAACTGTTGAGAGAATAATTCAATGTAGTATACATGCATATTGTTTGACATTTTGCATACAAGTTTGGAAATTTTGGACTTTGCAGCCCTGAGATGTTGCTCTGGTTCATTCAGATCAGTATGGTCTTAATTTTGCTTCTGGTCCTTGTGAAATTAGCTTTTTCAACAAAGGTACTCATGTTATATGGGGAGTAATCACAGATTGTTTGCTGCAGATATAAATTGTAGTTCTTTTCAAATGTAGAAAAACTCATGTAGCTGAATATGAACTGAGGAGAGGATTGAGATTGCTGTGATGCTTCCAAATGTCTGAAAATTGGATGGGTTAACCAGTTTTCATTCCATAGGTAACAAATAGGTGTTTAAGGACAATGCTGTATCTGTAGAGCTTTCTGAAGGTATGAGACTTTGCCATTAAGAATTAATTGGAAAACAGTTGTCAGGAAGTAACTGTTTTGTTGGGTCATTGATTTTTTTTGTATATAGAGGAACCTCCGATATCTGAATTGAGATGGGCAGGCACTATTTAGTTCGGATAATTGATTATTCGGATCATCGATTTTAGCTTAAACAAGGGAAGCCGTACTGATCTAATGCTGTGCTGTACCGGAAAATTTGTTTAAATCTATAATTTTAATGAGTCTGCCATTTAATCAAATTAATCTTTGCAATCTGCAAATTACAGATTAAAATGAGAAGAACTAAACCCTTATGATGAAATCCCAGCATTAAACAAGGTCCCATACAGCTTCTACGATTGCAAGACCATTTACACTGTCAGTTTCTAGGAACTCAGTCTCGCCTCACGTGTGCATTTATGTTCTCGGCCATTTTGAAAAAATGAACGGCCCGGTAAAGTGACGGGAATACTATAAAACACTTTTGCAAAGGGTTGTATAACAACCCTTACCTAAAAAATATTCAGTTGCTGATGCTTGAGCTGCTTGTGTTTCTTTGTTCTTGCCAGTGTTTTCACATCATCTTCAGTACAGGTAAATCGAATACACTTACCTCTTTGATGTAACATTTTTGTGGGACCTTGAAATCTTCTTTGGATAATCAAGATTCGGATAATTGAGGTTCCTCTGTACTCTCTTTTGACATCATATGATGGTAATGGTGTTTTGATCTGTGGATGGAAAATTGTCACTTTTGCCAAATTTTCGGAAAGTAAAGGAATTGTTTTGAAAAAAAGGTTTTTCAGCAGATTGTTAAATGCTTGTTCCTGAATATGTAGATAGCCCATGTGGTAGAGTATCTAACCACAAAGGACGTATTCATTTTCAGTCTGTAGTTTACATTAAAAGTTGATCATTTTGAAGCACTCAGCATTTAATCTGAGTTAGGGCTAAGTAAAAAATGTATATTTTGACCTGAGTTTATATTCTTGCTGTCCTATGAACCTTCTCACTCTTATGTACGTTTGTTTGGATGTCTTGGTGCAAGTAGAGTTCAAGTTATGAAAAGTGCCTGACGTTGGTCACTAGGCACAGATAAGAATTAGATCAGTTGATCACTGAGCCACTGGCACCATGAAACTGTACTCCAGTATCAATTGCTGCCACCTGAAAGGAAGATGCATTTTTGCTGTCTAAGCAACTGTCAGCTAACCTGGCTGAGTTGCAAATCTAAAGTGAACTATAATTGGTCTGAGTGGAAGAAGGTGAAGACTGCGGAAGCTGGAGATCAGAGTCCAAAGTGTGGTGCTGGAAAAGCACAGCAAGTCAGGCAGCATCCGAGGAGCAGGAGAATCAATGTTTCGGGCATAAGCCTTTCATCAGGAATGATTCATTCTTTTGAAATAACTAGCCTTTACCTAATACCCTAAGGTGGTGATTTTTGAGCACAATGTATTCTTCAGATTACAGGCATAGTTGCCATCCTATCTCTTAGCGCTTGGGGCCTTTTTTTTTTGCATCCTTTCTGTATGTTATTATTATGTCTTGTTCCAAAGTTGGCCATCACTAGGTGTTCTTGGCAAGTACAAGGTCTTAACTCAAAAAGTGACTCATCGAGCAAGAAATTCCCAATGCCATCTTTTGATTAATATCACTACCCAATGATGCACTTAGTGATGGCCTGCTGAAACCTAAGGTAGGTAAGCAGGAGACAGGAAGAACATAGCAAGCCAGACAGCATCAGGAGGCTGAGAAGTGAACATTTCGGGTGTAACCCTTCTTCCTGAAACCTAAGGTCATGTTTGAGTCATGTTTGGATGCAATCTTAATACCTTGTTTTTTTTACCCTGAAATTTTTTTTTCTCTTAGTTCCTCTCCAGTGCCAGAACACACACACTCCTATCCCCAAGTTTTGGAATCTTCATCAGATTCCATTAGAAATTACTTTCTATTCCTGTTGACAAAAACGTTTTCATCTCAAGGCTCCTCGTCTGGATCTTCCAAATCCGATTAAATAAGAGGAATCTCTGATTACTGTTCTTTACTTTCCAGCATAGACCACATTATTTAATCCAACTGATTTATGCTGGAGTTTGTTCCATGCAGGCCACCTCCTGTTTCTTTTAATTCACTCATGGGACATGGTGTTGCTGGCTGGACTGGCATTTATTACCCATGCCTAATTGCCCTTGAGAAGATGGTGGTAAACTGCCTTCTTGAACCACTGAGGCTCACGTGCTGAAGATAGACACTAATGAGGGAATTCCAACATTTTGACCCAGCAACAGTGCGGAAAGAGAGATACATTTCCAAATCAGGAGGGGGATTGGCCTGGGAGGAAGCATGCAAGTGGTAGTGTTCCCATGTATCATTGGTCCTGGGTTTGGAAGGTGCTAAGTATCTGTGGTAAATTTCTGCAGTGCATCTTGTAGATAGTACCCATAGCTGCCACTGTGTGTCAGTGGTGGAGATTCAATCTTTGTGAATGTGTTGCTGTGTCCTGCTTGAATGTTGTTGGAGCTACACTCATCTCGGCAAGTGGGGAGCATACCATCACATTCTGATTTGTGTCTTGTAGATGATGAGCAGAATTTGGGGAGTCAAGAGCTAAGTTACTCAACTGCAGTTTACTTAGAATCTGACCTGCTCTTGTAGCCACTGTATTTAAATGGTGAGTCCAGTGAGTTTCTGATCAATGGTAACCCCACGGGTGGTGTTAGTGAGTGATTCAGTGATGGTAACACCATTGAATGTCAAGGGACAGTGGTTAGATTGTCCCTTATTGGAGACAGTCAATGCCTAGCATTGTGTGGCATAAATGTTGCTTGCCACTTTTCAGTCTAACCCTAGATATTGTCCAAATCTTGTTACTTTTAGACATGGACTGCTTCAGTGTCTCAAGAGTCAAGAATGACACTGAACGTTGTGCAGCAAACAGCCCCACTTCTAAGCTTATGATGGAGGGAAGATCATCGGTGAAGCAGGTGAAGATAGTTGGCTCTAAGACATTAACCTTCAGAGATGTCCTGAACCTATGATGACTTACCTCCAGCATCCACAACCATCTTTTTGAATGTCAGAAATGATTCCTGTCGGAGGACAGTTTTTTTTTCCCAATTCCCATTGATTCCAGTTTTGTTAGGGCTCCTTGATGCCACACTCAGTCAAATGCAGCCTTGATATCTAGGGTTGTCACACTCGTTTCTCCTATAGAATTCAGCTGTCTTGACAAGTTTAAAAGTACCTAAGTGTCCCTGTGTGAGCACGTTATTGTTGAACAGGTGCTACTTGACAGAACTGCTGATGACACGCTTCATCACTTTACTGATAATTGTGAGTAGACTGATGGAGTAGTGGTTGGCTGGTTTGGATTTGTCCTGCTAGAATTGAATGGAATCATGTATTGTCATGTGTATTCAATATAAAATACAGTGAAAAGTTTGTATTGTTACCATGAGTTGGTGCCTTGCTCATTAACCTAAATTTCTTTTTTAAAGTCCATTGATACTTCTGACTGAAAATTGCTGTGTAATGCCTCAGCGTTCTTTTTTACACTGACGTGCTTAGCTGTCATGTTGTTGAGGATAGGGATATTTATGGAGCTGTCTCCTCCAGTGAGTTTAATTGTCTACTACTTTTCATAACTAGATGTGGTAGGACTGTAGAGCTTTGTTTTGATCCATTGGTTTTTGAATTACTCAGTTCTGTCGATCAGTTGCTGCTTATGCTGTTTGATATGCAAGTAGTCCTGTTTGGTAGCTTCACCAAGTTGACACCTCATTGTTTAAGAATGCCTGGTTCTGCTCCAAGCATGCCCTCCTGCTCTCTCCATTGAACCAGGGTTGATGATAATGGTCAAGTGGGAGATATGCCAGGTCAATAGTTCTGCTGCTGTTGGTCCACAGCACCTCATGAATGCCCGGTTGAGATGCTAGATCTATTCGAAGTCTATCCCATTTAGCACAGCAGTAGTGCCATACAACATGATGGAGTGTCCACAAGGATTGGTCTCCACAAGGACTGTATAGTGTCATTCTTAATGTCATGAACAGTTGCATCTGCAGCAGGCAGATTGGTGTGAATGAGGTCGAATGTTTCTCCCTTTTCTTGGCTCCCTCAGCACCTGCCACAGATCCAGTGTAGCAGCTATGTCCTTTAGGACCTAACCAGCTTGATCAGTAGTACTGTGACTAAGCCACGCTTGGTGATGGACTTTGAAATCCCTCATCCAGAGTATAATCTGCACCTTTGCCACACTCATTGCTTCCTCCAATTATTAGTCAACATGGAGCACAGTGTATTCAGCCAAGGGAGGATGGTGCATGGTATTCAGCAGGAATTTTTCAAGCCCATGTTTGACCTGATGACATGAGAGTCAGTGTTGAGGACTTCTGGGATAGTTCCTTACTGACTGTGTTGTCAGCTTTACTGGGCCTGTCCTGTTGGTGGGACAGGGCATATCCAGGGATAGCGATGGTGGTGTCTGGGACATTATGGTATGATACTGTGAGTATGACTATGTCAGGCTATTGCTTGAGTCCTCTTTGAGACAGCTGTCTCAAATTTGGTAATAGCCCCCAGAGCCATTTTTGCCATTGTCACTTCTGGTGCCCCAAGTTGATGCCAGGTGGTCCTCCCAGTTTCATTTCATTTTTGGGGATTGATGTAACTGAGTGACTTATTGGGCCATTTCAAAGCACACTTGGGAGTCAACCACATTGTCTTGGATCTGAAGTCACATGTAGGGTAGATGTAGTAAGAATGGCTCTTAATTTCAGATATTCATTAAATTCTTATTCCACCATCTGCTACGGTGAGCATAGACACTCAAGGTGTCTGCTGACCTGTGGCAAATTGTTGACAAAAAGTATGACAAAACAGGAGCTCAGAGAGTCAATTGCTGATTTCATTCTTGACAGCAAATCTAATTGCAGGTGTCCTAGGTTGATCCTCAGGATTGCCCGTCCAGAAAAAAGATGTAACCACCACCACCTTAACTACTCTTTGAGTCCCCCTGCATGTCAACAGTATCATTTTTGAAGTGCTGGAGTTCACAGGCAGCAAGGACAGCTTTCTGGGTTATTGTTTGCCACATTATCCATGAGAGTTTGTACATTCCAGGTTTTGAGTGGGGTTTGTTGTCACCACCCTTTTCTCCATCTTCATCACCGCTATTATTTATCTTATCAAGAACGAGCATCACAGTGGTGTGGACATTGTCCACAGGATGGATGGAAAGCTTTCAACCTCAAATGGTTGAAATCCAAGAAGAAAATATCACCAGCCTCGCTTGTGGAACTTGAGTTTGCAGATGGCAGTGTTATCTCTGCTTTGTCAGAAGAGTACCTTCAAGCCTCACTTTCATGAAGAAGCATACTGAAGAATTAGTCTCAGCCTCAACCTCAGGAAGACTCAAATTCTTTACCGACTATCCCATGCTACGTTCCAGTCCGTCCCTCTATTAAGATAATTGGAGATACCCTCCCAAACCTGGAACACTACCTCTACCTGGGAAGCTCCACTTGTCTAAGGGTGACATCATTATGGAGATTCAGTATTGTATCCAACCTGTGTGCAACCGTGACATTTCCGCTGATGCAAAGATCCTTTTGTACAAGGCAGTCATTCTTCAAGCTCAACTTCCCTCAAGAAATGCAATATAGATGCCAATGCATGGGGGACAGTTGTTCAGAATAAATCAACTTGGACACGAGCTGGTGAAGGGACACAATTCATGCAGTGGCAAGAGGAAGTATGGAAAAGGAGCTGGTGAAAGGAACGGCAACAATCCTAAGACCGTGCAACAATCCCACATCCCAGAAATACCTGCTAAATGTGCGGTCAGGGATTGGACTCATCAGCCACATAAGGGGCCACAGCACCCATGAGCAGTGACAAAAGAGTTTCCGAGGTGGACACTCGTACTCATTAGCGAGTGATTGCTGATGCCAGAAGCAAAAACGTACTCACATAGTCTCTCACACAACTAGATGAGAGAACAGGCATGCATATTGAAAGGTCTGGTCTAATGTTGAGAAGGCTGCAGAAGCTAAATTTTAGTTTTGTCCTCGTCAAAAAGGATGTCATTTGTGACTTTGATGTGAGCCATTTGATACTGCTACAGGGATGGAAACCTGATTGGGGGATTCAAGCAGGGAATTCTAAAAGTGGGGGACAGGTTTGGAAGGTGTCCAAAGAAAAATAGGTTTGGATTTGGAATATAGTTTGTAAGGACAGAGGAATAAAGAATACTTTCTGGATGAGATGGGCAACACATGAAGAGAAGGACCTGTTAATTAGGTTTGTTCTGGGTTCTGAAGAAGGGTCACTGAACCCGAAACATTAACTCTGCTTTTTATCCAGAAATGCTGCCCAACCTACTGATTTTTTTTTTTCCCCAGCAACTTTTGATTTTGTTTTTGAAGATTTAAAACACTTTATCTAATTACATAAAACTCCAATTATTTGGATCAAGATTTTTTGTTCACAGTTTGTATTTCTTTTCTGATTGTGATTCCCATTGTGAAAAGGAAGTTCATCATACTTTGACTTTACCAGCTCAGCAGTAGAACACTTTTTATAGAGCTTCGATTTCAATGCATCAAAATGCAGTACTATTTGAAGTACGTCAAACTCTAAGTATTTTTGTCGACAGTGAGTTAAAACATTTTTAATCTTATTCAGTTCTTGTGAGAACCTGTTCTTAAAATGCTTATTCACATTGCACCAAACACGGTACACTGGCTCAGTGTTGCCTCTCAACGCCAGGGTCCCGGATTCATTTCCACCCTTGGGTAACGAGTTTGCACATTCTCTCAGAGTCTGTGTGGGTTTCCTGCAGGTGCTCCAGTTTTCTCCCAAAGTCCAAAGATTGCAGGTTAGGTGGATTGGCCATGTTAAGTTGCTCGATAGTGTCCGGGACTGTGCAGGCTAGGTGGATTAGCAAGGTTACAGGGATAGGCTGGGGTGGTGTGGGGTTGGGGTCGTGTTGGGATGCTCTTCAAAGAGTCAGTGTGGACTCGATGGGCCAAATACCCTGCTTCTACACTGCAGGGGTTCTGTGATTGCCTTGGAAGGAAATAACATTTAGTGTGTCTGTGGATAAAAGATACTTACCATAGTCCCAGAGGACAACAAGTTTGCACACTCAGAGTCATAGAGATGTACAGCATGGAAACAGACTCTTCGGTCCAACTCGTCTATGCCAACCAGATATCCCAACCTAATCTAGTTCCATTTGCCAGCATTTGGCCCATATCCCTCTAAACCCTTCCTATTCATATGCCCATACAGATGCCTTTTAAATGTTGTAATTGTACTAGCCTCCATCACTTCCTCTGGCAGCTCATTCCATACATGCAACACCTGCGTGAAAAAGTTGCCCTTTAGGTCTGTTTTATATCTTTCTCCTCTCACCTAAACCTATGCCCTCTAGTTCTGAACTCCCCCACCCCAGGGAAAAGACTTTGTCGAATTATCCTATCCATGCCTCTCGATTTTGTAAAACTCTACAAGGTCACCCCTCAGCCTCCGACACTCCTGGGAAAACAGCCCCAGTTTATTCAGCCACTCCCTATAGCTCAAATCCTCCAACTCTGGCAACATCATTGTCAATCCTTTCTGAACCCTTTCAAGTTTCACAACATCCTTCTGATAGGAAGGAGACCAGAATTGTACGCAGTATTCCAAAAGTGGCCTAACCAACATCCTGTGTATCCACAACATGACCCCCCAACTCCCATACTCAAAGCTCACACCACATAAGGGGACACAGCACCCATGACCAGTGATAAGAGTTTCCTAGGTGGACACTCATACTCATTAGCAAGTGATTGCTGATGACAGGCAAAAATGGAATCACATGATACTCTCTCACACAATTAGACAAGAGAGAACAGGCATGGATATTAAAGGAAAGGAAAGCATACCAAACACCGCCTTCACTATCCTATCTACCTGCGACTCTACTTTCTACACTTCAAGATTTTTGTTCACAACACTCCTTAGGACCTTACCATTAAATGTATAAGTCGTGCTCTGTCTTGCTTTTCCAAAATCAAGTTTGTGAGACATGATTTCCCACGCACAAAGCCATGTTGACTATCCATAATCAGTCCTTGCCTTTCCAAATACATGTACATCCTGTCCCTCAAAATTCCCTCCAACAACTTGCCCACCACTGACGTCAGGCTCACCGGTCTATAATTCCCTGGCTTGTCCTTACCACCTTTCTTAAATAATGGTACCACGTTAGCCAATCTCCAGTCTTCCAACACCTCACCTGTGACTATCGATGATACAAATATCTCAGCGAAGGGCCCAGCAATCACTTCCCTAGCTTCCCACAGAATTCTGAGATATACCTGATTAGGATTTATCCACCTTTACGCATTTCAAGACATCCAGCACCACCACCTCTGGAATATGGACATTTTTCAAGATGTCACCAGGTATTTTCCCACATTCTATATCTTCCCTGTCCTCCTCACAGTGAATACTGATGCAAAATACTTGTTCAGTATCTTCCCTCATCTCCTGTGGTTCCACATAGAAGCTGCCTCCCTCATCTTTGAGGGGCCAAGAGGGAAACCTGATGAAGGGCTTTTGCCCGAAAGATCGATTTTCTTGCTCTTCGGATGCTGCCTGACCTGCTGTGCTTTTTCAGAACCACTCCAGTCTTGATTCTAATCTCCAACATCTGCAGTACCCACTTCCACCTCGTTGATCTTTGAGGAGCTCTATTTGCTCCCTCTGGGTTGGGATATGTGGTCGGCGTGAACGGGTTGGACTGAAGGGTCTGTTTCCATGCTGTACATCTCTATGACTTTATGTATTTGTAAAAGCCCTTTGGATTCTCCTAATTGCCAAAGCTATGTTATGTCCCCTTTTTGCCCTCCTGATTTCCCTCTTAAGTATACTCCTACTGCCTTTATACTCTAAGGATTCACTCGATCTCTCCTGACTTATACCTGACATGCCTCTTTTTCCTTAACCAAACCCTCAATTTCTCTAGTTATCCAGCATTCCCTACATCTACCATCCTTTCCTTTTACCCTAAAGTGCTTCCCATTTTCCAGCTGTCCCATTATCTGTGAACATCTGCCCCCAATCAGCTTTTGAAAGTTCTTGCCTAATACTGTCAAAATTAGCCGCCTTCCAATTTATAACTTCAACTGACAGATCTGGTTTATCCATTTCCATCACTATTTTAAAACTAATAGAATTATAGTCACTGGCCCCAAAGTGCTCCCCCACTGACACCTCAGTTACCTGCCCTGTCTTATTTCCCAAGAGTAGGTCAAGTTTTGCACCTTCTCTAGTAGGTATATATACATACTGAATCTGAAAATTTTCTTGTACATTTTTAACAAATTCCTCTCCATCTAAACCTTAACTCTATGGCATTCTCAGTCTATGTTTGGAAAGTTATAATCCCCTACCATAACCACCCTATTATTCTTACAGATAACTGCGATCTCCTTACAAATTTGTTTCTCAATTTCCTGATGACTATTAGGGGGTCTGTAATAAATCCCAATAAGGTGGTGATCATCCCTTTCTTATTTCTCAGTTCTACCCAAATAACCTCTCTGGATGTATTTTCGGGAATATCCTCCCTGAGTACAGCGGTAATGCTTACCCTTGTCAGAAACGCCGCTCCCCCTCCTCTCTTGCTTCCCTTTTTATCCTTCCTGTAGTAGTTGTATCTTGGAACATTAAGCTGCCAGTCCTGTCATCCCTGATCCATGTTTCTGTAATTCGTATTATTTCCCAGTCCCACGTTTGTAACCATGCCCCGAGTTCATCTATCCTCCTCGTTAGGCCTCTTGCATTGAAATAAATGCAGTTTAATTTCTCAGTTCTGCCTTGATCTCTGATTTGTTCCGGGCTGCCCTGACTGTTTGACTCACTTCTTTTCGCAACTTCTTTCCTCCGTTTCTTCCCCCCCACCACTGCATCGCTAGTTTAAATCCTCCCAAGCAACTCTAGCAAATCTCCCTGCCAGTATAGTATTGCCTTTCCAATTCAGGTGCAATCCAACTGTCAGCTACAGATCACTTCTACACCCGAACAAATTCCAGTGACCCAAAAAATGTGGAACCTTCTCCCATATACCCACTCCTCAGCCACGCATTCATCTGCTTTATCCCCCTATTCCGACCCTCACTAGCTTATAGCACCGGGAGTAATCCAGATATTACTATCCTTGAGGACTAACTTTTTTAATTCCAGCCTAACTTTCTATGTTCGCTCTTCAGAACCTCATCCTTTTCCCTTCCTATGTTGGTACCAATGTGTACAATGACCTCCTACTGGTCCCTCTCCCCTTTGAGAGCATACTGCACCCTTTCTGAGACACCCTTCATCCTGGCACCAGGGAGGCAACACACCCATTCTGATTTTTCCCTGCTGACTGCAGAAACATCTGTGAGTGCCTTTAACCAGAGGGTCTCCTGACAAATTGATTGCTTGGAACTCAATGTACCTCTTTTTACGTTACAGCCTGTCTTGATACCAGAAACTTGGCTATTCATGCTACGTTCCCCAGGAAGTCCATCACCCTCTACATTTTCCAAAACAGCATACTTGTTTGAAATGGGGTTAACCACAAAACTCCTGTACTATCTGCCTACCTTTCTTGGAGTTAAACCATCTACCTCATTGTATCTGGGGCTTTTCTCCTTTCCTCTAACTGCCATCCATCACACCCCTTAACTCTTGTAAATTCCACATTGCTTCTGTCTCGCCAACCAATCCATTCACCTGACAGGATTCACAATCAATGACATTTATTGCAGATGTAATCCTCAGTAGCCCAGAAACTCTTTTGAAACTGCCACATCTGACAAGAAGAGCACATCATTCTAGTAAAGGCCATTTTACTCCTTCCAATCTACAGACCCAGAAAATAGCATCATCTTTTTGCTGTACAAAACATTGCTCCAGGCTAACTTAATACTTATGGTTTATCTTTTCAAAATTTAATCAAGAGACAGATCTCAATAAAACATATAATAAAGAAAGAACCTACTCTACTCACTATTGTAGATTTACAGCAAAGCTATACTTAGACCTATTTACTTATCTGTTTCTGTGCTGTGACCTCTCCCAAACAGGTTCCTCCAAGATAGTTGTGAATTTCGTTGTTTAAGTTTTCCTAGACACACTCCGATGTCCAGCAATACATGAATTCAAACAGCAAAGGCAAGAACTGCACAGATTCATTTCTGTGTCAGTTAGCAGTGTGGGTTTCTTCTCTCTCCCTTTCACACCCATGTGCTCACTGCCTTTGTCTGTCTTTCTCCCTTTTACATTGGAGAGAGACAACAGATTGTGATTAACCTGAGGGTCATCACACTTCGGGTGAGGGGTGAGGTCAAGAAGGTGGAACCTTCATGGTGATCATCCAAAATGGGAATGGAACCCTTCTTATTGGTGTCACTTTGCATCACAAACCAGCCAACCAAACTGAATCCTTGCTTTTTCGAAGATAATTTAAAGTTTGGAGAGAGATGTTCCTATATCATGGAAGTACAAAATTGGTCCTATTACAGTTGAAAACAAAAAGCTATAAACTGATGCAGTATTGATGCCCTTCTTAAAGTTAAGAAAATATCCACAGCAACTTTAAATGCATGGGGTCAATGGGTGCTCCCTAAAAAGATGTGAGAATATTTAAACACAGGGGTGACCATTGTGAGAATGATCACCCCAGACGTAGAATTGACAGATTCAGTGAGGAGAAATTTCAAGAGTGAAACGGTCTGTGATTAGAGGAGCAGTGAGCGAAGTTAAAAAAAGGTAACTGAACTGTTAGGTGGAAGAGCACTGTCCATCAGGATCGTTGGAGGGGAGTGTGAAAAGAGGCAGAAAAGAGCAGTTGGGCAAGGGTGGGAGGGAGTTGAGCTGCAAGTGAGGGTGGGGAAAAGGGCAGCTGCAGAGTTGGGGAAAGGGAGATTCCAAGGAGGAAAAACAGTTCTGAATGGGAGCAAGGAGCAGGTGTTGGCCATTTTCTGCCTCTGGCCTACTCCACGATTTAATAAGGTCGTGGTTAATCTGATTGTAACCTCAAATACACATTTCTGGCTGTCCTTGATAATCTTTCATCACCTTGCTGAACAAGAATCTATCTGCCATGGCCTTAAAAGTACTTAAGGGTTCTTGCACCAGTATTCACGAAGAGAGTTCTGTGGGACATCTGTGGGGGAAAAAAAATTGACTTATCTGTTTTAAATTGATGATCCCTGACTTTTAAACAGTGATCCGTAGTTTTAGATCCTCTAATGAAAGGAAACATTCTGCCCACATCGGCCTTCTCAAGATGACCCAGGATTTAATATATTTCAGTTCAGCCACCTCCCACCTTTCTAATCTCCAGCAGATGCAAGCTGAGCCCATCCACCTTTGCTCATAAGACAACTTGCCCCTTCCACAAATTAGCCTGATAGACTTCCTCCGAAATGCTTCCAATGCATTGACATCCTTCCTTAAGTAAGGGGACTAAATGGAGATAAAGAGACAGAGTTAATGCTTTAAGTCTCGTTTGACTTCAGAACTTGGAGGTCCCTGATTTATATTCTATTTTCATGACAACTGATAACATTCTAGTAGCTATTACAATTACTTGCTGCACTTCATTAACCTTTTGAAATTCATGTGCTCGGGCACCCAGATCCCTTTACATCTTGTAGCTTTGCAATCTGTCAGTGTTTAGATAATATGCTTCATTTTTATTCTCTCTACCAAAGTGAACAATTTCACACTTTCCCATAATATACTCCCATCTGCCAGATCTTTGCACACTCAGTCGACCAATCCATATCCCTCTGGAGTACCGATATATTCTCTTCACAACGTACTTCTGGACAGTGTTTGTGTCATCATCAAATTTTGGCACTCATAGGAGACCTTCATTCCAAGCCACTGATCTAAGTTCTAAACAGTCGAGGTGCCAGACAGATCCCTTTGGCACCATTCATTACATCTTGGCAACATGAAAATGACCCACTTACACTTATTCTGTACTTCCTGTTACCCAACTAATCCTCTGTCCATGACAGCATGCTACTCCCTACACCAAGAGCTTTTGTTTTCTACAAAATGTCTTTGATGTGGCACTTTATCATCGGCCTTCTGGAAATATAAATACATTACATCTACTAGTTTCACTTTATCCACAGAATGTGCTACCTCCTCCAAGGACTTAAGTAGATTGGTCAAAATGATTATCCTTTCACAAAACAATGTTTACCCTGCCTGATTTTGTATCTAACCATGTATACTGCTGTAACCTCTGTAGTTTCTCGCTTTCTGTTTTCTTCCCATTTCCGAATAACAGAGTTTAATTTGTATCCTCCACTGTAATGGGATCTTTGCTGTTTCAAGGAAGTTTAAAAAAAAAATTAAAGCCAGTACATCAACTATCTCATTAGGTGCTTCTTTTATGACCCTATGAAGAAGTCCATTAGGACCCAGACATTTGTCACTCAATATCATATCTTTGCTAATTGTGATTTCCTGAGTTCCATGTCCATTTCATTTCCTGAATTGCTGCTTCTGGGATGTTATGTCTATCCCTTACAAATTAACTGTTCAATTTATCTGCTGCTTTCTCGCTCTTTCAATTACGAATTCTCCTTGTTATAGAGTTCAGTCTGCAGTTTGAAAGAGAGAAGGCAAAATCGGATGTAATGGTGTTACAGTTAAATATAGGTAATTATGAGGGCATGAGAGAGGAACTGACAAAAATAGACTGGAAGCAGAGCCTAGCAGGGAAGACAGTAGAGCAAAAATGGCAGGAGTTTGTGGGTAAAATTGAGGACACTACAGAGGTTCATCCCCAAGAAGAGAAAGATTATCCGGGGAGGGCTTAGACAGCCATGGCTGACAAAGGAAGTCAGGAAATGTATCAAAGAAAAAGAGAGATCCTATAAAGTGGCCAAGAGCACTGGGAAATCAGAAGATTGGGAAGGCTACAAAAACAAACAGAGGATAACAAAGAGAGAAATAAGGAAGGAGAGGATCAAATATGAAGGTAGGCTAGCCAGTAATATTAGAAATGATAGTAAAAGTTTCTTTCAATACATAAGAAACAAACGACAGGCAAGAGTAGACATAGTGCCACTTCAAACTGATGCTGGAAGCCTAGTGATGGGAGATAAGGATATAGCAGGGGAACTTAATAAGTACTTTGTATCAGTCTTCACAGTGGAAGACATGAGTAATATCCCAACAATTAAAGGGAGTCAGGGGGCTGAGTTGAGTATGGTTGCCATTACAAAAGAGAAAGTGCTAGAAAAGCTAAAAGGTCTTAAAATTGATAAATCTCCTGGCCCTAATGGGTTACATCCTAGAGTTCTGAGGGAGGTGGCTGAGCAAATAGCGGAGGCGTTGGTTGAGATCTTTCAAAAGTCACTGGAGTCCGGGAAAGTCCTAGATGATTGGAAGATCGCTGTTGTAACCCCCTTGTTCAAGAAAGGATCAAGACAAAAGATGGAAAATTATAGGCCAATTAGCCTAACCTCGGTTGTTGGTAAAATTCTAGAATTCATCGTTAAGGATGAGGTTTCTAAATTCTTGGAAGAGCAGGGTCGGATTAGAACAAGTCAACATGGATTTAGTAAGGGGAGGTCGTGCCTGACAAACCTGTTGGAGTTCTTTGAAGAGGTGACAAGTAGGTTAGACCGGGGAAACCCATTGGATGTGGTCTACCTAGACTTCCAAAAGGCCTTTGAAAAGGTGCCACATGAGAGGCTGCTGAGCAAGGTGAGGGCCCATGGTGTTAGAGGTGAGCTACTGGTATGGATTTAGGATTGGCTGTCTGACAGGAGGCAGAGAGTTGGGATAAAAGATTCTTTTTCGGAATGGCAGCCGGTGACAAGGGGTGTCCCACAGGGTTCAGTGTTGGGGCCGCAGCTGTTCACATTATATATTAATGATCTGGATGAAGGGACGGGGCATTCTAGCGAAGTTTGCCGACGATACAAAGTTAGGTGGACAGGCAGGTAGTACTGAGGAAGTGGGGAGGCTGCAGAAGGATCTAGACAGTTTGGAAGAGTGGTCCAGGAAATGGTTGATGGAATTCAATGTGAGCAAATGCGAGGTCTTGCACTTTGGGAAAAAGAATACAAGCATGGACTACTTTCTAAAAGGTGAAAAATTCATAAAGCCAAAGTACAGAGGGATCTGGGAGTGCTAGTTGAGGATTATCTAAAGGTAAACATGCAGGTTGAGTCCGTGATTAAGAAAGTGAATGCAATGTTGTCAATTATCTCAAGAGGGTTGGAGTATAAAAGCACTGTTGTGCTACTGAGACTTTGTAAAGCTCTGGTTAGGCCCCATTTGGAGTACTGTGCCCAGTTTTGGTCCCCACACCTCAGGAAGGACATACTGGCACTGGAGCGTGTCCAGCGGAGATTCACACGGATGATCCCTGGAATGGTAGGTCTAACATACGAGGAACGGCTGAGGATCCTGGGATTGTATTCATTGGAGTTTAGAAGATTA
Organism: Chiloscyllium plagiosum; assembly: GCF_037043375.1. Classification (NCBI taxonomy): domain Eukaryota; kingdom Metazoa; phylum Chordata; class Chondrichthyes; order Orectolobiformes; family Hemiscylliidae; genus Chiloscyllium; species Chiloscyllium plagiosum. Next base: position 39,928,580 of record NW_028270154.1, read on the forward strand.
AGGGGAGATCTATATTGGGGAGACAGGCCGCCTACTTGCGGAACGTTTCAGAGAACACCTCTGGGACACCCGGACCGACCAACCCAACAACCCCGTAGCCCAACACTTTAACTCCCCCTCCCACTCCACCAAGGACATGCAGGTCCTTGGATTCCTCCATCGCCAGACCATGGCCACACGACGGTTGGAGGAAGAGCGCCTCATCTTCTGCCTGGGAACCCTCCAACCACAAGGGATGAACTCAGATTTCTCCAGTTTCCTCATTTCCCCTCCCCCCACCTTGTCTCAGTCAAATCCCTCGAACTCAGCACCGCCTTCCTAACCTGCAATCTTCTTCCTGACCTGTCCGCCCCCACCCCACTCCGGCCTATCACCCTCACCTTGACCTCCCTCCACCTATCGCAATTCCAACGCCCCTCCCCCAAGTCCCTCCTCCCTACCTTTTATCTTCGCCTGCTGGACACACTTTCCTCATTCCTGAAGAAGGGCTTATGCCCGAAACGTCGATTCTCCTGTTCCTTGGATGCTGCCTGACCTGCTGCGCTTTTCCAGCAACACATTTTCAGCTAAGGGGCGATCTAATAGAAACTTACAAGATAATACATGGCTTGGAAAGGGTGGACGCTAGGAAATTGTTTCCGTTAGGCGAGGAGACTAGGACCCGTGGACACAGCCTTAGAATTAGAGGGGGTAAATTCAGAACAGAAATGCGGAGACATTTCTTCGGCCAGAGAGTGGTGTGCCTGTGGAATTCATTGCCACAGAGTGCAGTGGAGGCTGGGACGCTAAATGTCTTCAAGGCAGAAATTGATAAATTCTTAATGTCGCAAGGAATTAAGGGCTACGGGGAGAATGCAGTTAAGTGGAGTTGAAATGCCCATCAGCCATGATTTAATGGTGGAGTGGACTCGATGGGCCGAATGGCCTTACTTCCGCTCCTATGTCTTATGTTACTTAAGAGAAAAAGTTGAAGAAATGCAGAAAAGAAGTGCTATAACACAAGAAGTGAGCAATTGTTTATGCTGATGAGCACATTGAATTTGCATCTGTACCATAACTTGTTCTCCACCAAATTTATTTTGATTTAAATGCTCCTAATTTTTTATGTATCACGTTGAAAATTATACAGAAAATCAAATGCCTGTGTATTTTGCATTTATGAAAGTCTTAATACATTTTTCATTTAAACCAACAAAATAATCAGATGAGGGTATTTTCAGGCAGCAATGAAATTTATCCTATAGAGCACTTCATATTTGACATGTTTACCTTTTCATTCCAGTTCTGCCTCCAGTTTTGGTTCCAAGACACAGTGAATTCAACCCACAGCATAGTCTCCTGGTCCAGTTCAGGAATTTGAGTCATAATGAGCCGCATATGCCGCACAATGCCACATTTCCAGATTCCTTCCAACAACCAAATAGTAATCCATTTCCTATTTCACCAAATAGCCCGTACCCTCCATCTCCTGCAAGCAGCACCTACCCTAGTTCACCAGCCAGTTCTGGACCAAGCAGTCCTTTCCAGCTGCCAGGTAAGGACCTTTTTTAATTTCTGTTTTAGAAATGTTAATATCAAAAATCCTTGATGTTAATATGAAGCATTGTTTGTTTCTTCACAGTAAAACTTATTTCAAAGTAGACACATTTTAATGTAGAATCAAAGTTGCACATTTGTTTATTGAAAGGATCAAAAGTAAATGGAGTGATAGGTACTATGTTAACTTATATCAGGTTATTTTAAATTTTTAAGCAGTATCAAATAAGCTTTTCATAAATGGAGCGGTGCATAGCATTTCTGTCGAGTTGCATGCTTTTGTATAAGGTAGGAACTATTTTGAGGGATGTTTCTCATCTTCAGGCACCGTAGGAATTAATAGCTTAGTTTGGTTTTAGGGAAAGTGCATTTTTACATCACCTGAAGGAATTTGGGATGCTTTTCGTGTTTAATGATACGATACAAATGCAAGTTTTAGCATGCATGTAAATTGATGTAATGTCTGAGAGGTTGTGATGCATCCTGTAAAGCTCCAACTTGCAACAACATTAATTTTTCTCAACTAAGAGCATATGTTCTGCATTCCCAATGACATGTTTTTACAGTGTTCAATCAAAACAATCTTTTTAATACAATTTTGCCAGTTTGCAAATTAACTTTGCTGATCTGTCAGTTTTTTTTCTTAGACTGCATTTTTATGATTTGTTTTGTTGGCCTACTTCCTGTTTTTTTTCATTTCAGGTTTCCATGCTTTGGTTTAAAACATCACTATTCTTACCAGATAATATTTTTTTAAGAGTAAAATTTATATTGTGGTACAGTACCAAAAAATGATGCAGAGCAATTTTGTAGGTACTGCAACAATTTAACTATTAATTGGTGAAGAGAATTGGATGAATTGCAAAATGCCCCATTTACTGCAGAATGCCCAGCTTTTGACTTATGCAAATTGCCAAGGTATTTACCGTGGTTGTGTCAGTGTTTGTCGTCAGTATTGCCCCCAAGTGTTGTTGATGGGGACTTGAGGTTGTAATGGCATTGAATATTGGGTAATTGGTTAGCTTTCTCCTGCTGAAGGCCATAATTTCCTCATGGATGTCAGTCCAAGCTTAGTGTTATCTGGGTATCAACTGGGCATGTAACTGCTTCATTTTCTGGGCAATTATGAATGGAGCTGAATACTCAGCACTCAATCAGTCTGTTTGTGTTCATGTTTGAGAAAAGACCATTTTATCGAACAGCTGAACATTTGAGTCAGGAATGTTGCCCTCAGGAACAAGTACAGTAAGCACCTGAGAGATATTTCACAGCTATCACAATTATCTTGGTTTGTGCTAGGAATGACTGCAGCCCTGGAGAGGCTTTCCCTGATATGCACCAACACTAATTTTACTCTGGTTCCTATTACCATACTGTTGAATGCCACCTTTTAAATTAGGGACAGTTACTTGCACTTTGCTTCTGGAAATCTGTTTTCTCGTCTGTTTTAAGTACCCTACGTAACACTAGTCTCTGACTATCCGATGATAGAAAGTAGGCTGTTAGGATGATGATTGATCAAGTTGAAGTTATTCCATTTGTAAAAAGAATGCATCTGAGCAAGTTCACACGCAATCCAATCGATGCCAGTACCTTTGCTAAACTGTGGATGATAGCCTAGTGGTTTTATCACTAGAATATTAATTCAGAGACCAGGTAATGGTCTGGAGATCTGGTTTTGAATCCCACAATGGCAGATATTATAATTTGAACTTGATAATCTGGAAATAAGTGTTTAATAATGACCATGTAACTATTGTCGATTGTCAAGGAAACAAATCTGGTTCACTATATCCTTGAGGGAAGGAATATGCCATTCCTATCCAGTCTGCCCTACATGTGACCCTAGATCTACAGCAATATGATTAACTCTTAAATTCTCTCTGGACAGTTAGGGATGAGCAATAAATGTTGGCCCAGCCAGTGGTGCCCCCGTTCCATAAAGAAGGCTAAGCAGAGTTATTTGCTGAGCACTTCTGGCAAGATGTTTTTTCTTTTACTTTTATACGTTGATATTGCTTTGTGCATTCAAAATCCCATGGATTGCAGAACCAGTTAAACCAAGCTTAACTAAGGTATGCAAAGGATGTGTAATGTTTGGAGAATTAAGAAAATTTGTGTGAGATTTGTACTCTGTTAAAAATCAGGGAACTTTAAGTCTGCATTGCCCTCCTCCATTTTAATGGTGTATAACCACAATGATCAAGTTTAGTTTGTGATTTGGGCCACATCTTGTGCTAGTAATGCACAAAAAATGTATGTTTTTCAAAAAGACTGCATTTTACAATTCTTTCTTTCATTCACCAAATAATATTTGTCAACAAGACTCTCTTTAGTTTTGAACTGTCAATCACCAAACCAACGCATACAGCAATGCAGAGTATTCAAAGTTGAAAGTATTTGCATGAACAGCAGCATACAAATAAACCCTAGAGAATTTCCCCATCGATTGTGGAATCGTGAAACTGAAAGAAGTTGGGAATGATCGCTTCTCTATATTTTGGAGCTCTCTTCCAAACACTGCAGTCCTTCGTTCCTTGAATATTAGAGATCCTATATTGACTGATTATCGGGTAGAATAATTGATCTTGGAATTTTGCAGTATCTCTAAATGCTAGTATTTAGATTGTTTGGAATAGATTATTTGCAGAGCACAATTGAAATTACTTCCTGGTTCACCAGTATGAAGGTAGATGCAAATAATGTAAAGAGTTCCAAGATTGAATCTGGAGTCTTTAATCATTCGGATTTGAAATCCCTAATAGTTTTCTATTAATCTTTCCCAACTTACATTTAAATAACACCTTTAGCATAATAAAACTGTCTAAAGTGCTCCAAAAGTGCATTTGAGAAGATGATGGCTGTGTGACGAAATCCTTGATAGATTTTGAAGAGTGACTCAGAGGAGATATATCATGTAAGGAGACTATGAAATAGGGACAAAATTCCAAAGCATAAATCCTAGACTACTGTTAGCACAGCTACCATTGATGGAATAATGTTAAAAAAGAGATGTAGATCGTGCAGAATGGTATGTTATCTCCTGGATTCAGGATCAAGGATGCTATTAAGTGGCTGCAGGACATTGTTTTGGGTGTTGACATCCACATTGGTACCAATGATAAAGGTAGAAAAAGTGATATGGTCCTGAAAACAGAGTTTAGGAAGTTAAAGAGAATAAAAAGCAAGACCCTGAAGTCAGATTTCAGGGTTATTCCCAGTAGTACCTCATAGTAGATATAGAAATAGGACATCTAAGCAAAGAAAGACATTGCTGGAAATTTGTTTAGAAAATAGGGCTTTACATTTCTGAGGTTTTAGGATTGATTCTCAACAAAAAGGATCTATACAGGAGGGTGGGTTATGCCTAACAGACATGGGAATCTAATGTTATGGAGGGCAGGCAGGGAAGTAGAGTTGAGACCATAATCAAATTGATATCTTAACAAATTGAGGAGTGGGCTGAAAGGCCTACTCCTGATCCTATAACATTGCTTCCTCTAACTAAGCATACGTTAATATGTAACTGTATCTTTTGATATGCCTTTCTATTTGGAAATCTATTTTTGAGAAAGTTAATGATATCTACATGTATGTTCATTAGAATGTTGTGGTGAAAATGAAGAATTGCAATTGTTCACCTGTTAAACGTGACGTTTTACAATTTATGTTTTGGTTGGAGGGAATTGCATCTTTATTTAACATTAAAAATCTCACAACACCAGGTTATGGCCCAGCAGGTTTATTTGGAAGTACTAGCTATCAAGGTGCTACTCCTTCAGGTGTCTGTGGAGCAGGATCAGAAGACACAGAATTTGTAGCACAGATACCTGATGAAGGAGCAGCGCTCTGAAAGCTAGTATGGGTACACAATCCTTTTTCCGAAATCTTTGGGGCCAGTTGTTTTTCGGATTTTGGAATAAATGACATTTTCACAGTGAAGTAAAAAAAATTATCTAACAGCAGACTGTATAATAGTACGAGCACTGAGACACAATTGATACCTGTCAGCACTGGGTCACGCTGCCACGTCACATCTGAGAAACGTGGTTCGAGTGGGTGTGGAGTTGGTCACCTGTTTGCATGCGAAAATGACGCTCCACACTCCATCAAACAATTTTGGAGCTTATTGGATTTCGGAATTTCGGATAAAGGATTGTGTACCCAGACTCCCAAATAAACCTGTTGGACTATAACCTGGTGTTGTGATTTTCAACTCTGTCCACCCCAGTCCAACATTGGCACCTCCACATCATACCTATTTAGCAGCATTGCTGTCAATCAACTTGGTGCATCATTAGACATGTACTTATCAGTGTTCACAGCCTGTATTCCAGGGAGAGCAGCAAAATCTGATGTAATTGTTTCATTGGAGCAACTTTTGAAGATGTACCTGTTGTAATATGCTTTAACGGTTAAATGTTTGTTTAGGACCTTTGAACTCCAGTATTGGTGCTGTTTGCAAAGTAAGAATTTTTTTAAAAATTGCTTAGTAATTTTTGTTACATATGTTTGAGTAGCTGTAATGTGACCCTAACCATTTGTGACATATAACTGCTTTAATTCATGGTTGAGAGTGTGGTGCTGGAAAAGCACAGCCGGTCAGACTGCACTCGAGGAGCAGGAGAATAGAGGTTTCGGGCATGAGCCCTTCATCAAGAATGAGGCTTGTGGGCTGAGGAGGTTGGGGCTTAGGGGTAAGGTAGCTGAGAGTGGATGAAGGTGGGGTGTGATGGTGATAGGTCGGAGAGGAGGGTGGAGCGGATAGGTGGGAAGGAAGATGGACAGGTGAAGAGGGTGATACCAATTGGATGGTTGAATCTGGGATAAGATGGGGGGAGAGGAAATGAGGAAACTGGTGAAATCCACATTGATCCCATGTGGTTGGAGGGTCCTAAAGCAGAAGATTAGGCGTTCTTCCTCCAGGCGGCGGGTGCTAACAGTTTGGCAATGGAGGACGCCCATGACCTGCATGTCCTTGGGGGAGTGGGAGGGGGAGTTGAAGTGTTCGGCCGTGGGGTGGTGGGGTTGCTTCGTGCATGTGTCCTGGAGATGTTCTCTAAAGCACTTAGCAGTCTTCCTGTCTCTACTCTCCAATCCTCACTCTCTCCTGCTTTAATTCATACTCTAGCACTCAAAAGCGAAATTCATAAAATGAATAGGAATAATTCCATGACTTCTCTTTGTCTCTCATTTGTGGCCATAATAATATCACCTGGAGTGTCACAATATGTGTGACTTGATATATTAGTATGTTTTATGAGCTGTTGGTGATGCTGACTTGGTGGTTCTTGAGCTTATTTTGACCCTCAGTATGCTGCTAAATTGTGAATGCTTTCTTCCCTCCAGCTGATACACCTCCACCTGCTTACATGCCACCAGAAGAGCAGATGAATCAAGACAGTACACAACCAATGGATACTGGAAATGTCATGATGACCTCCAGCATACCCAATCTGCCCATTATATCCACTCGAGGTAAGATTGTAGAACTAACAAATAGCCAGCCTCAATTAATGCTTCTAAACTATCGTCTATATCAAAATTCTCTTGGGTAGTGCACTAGAAATGAAACCTGACTGTTCCTGAAATTATTGCAAATATGAAAATTTGATTTAAATCGCTGAATTGCTCAGTATGATCTGTCCAATTCATATTGCAAAACGTGCACACCAAGTTTTTATCATTTAACAAGAAACTCACTATCTGTAAAAAAAAAAAAAAATCAAACCACTTTACCTGGCAAAAATGTAACATGACTTGCTGACTTTAATTCTACAACTTAAACTATACCCCTTTTAAAAATTATAGTACACATACAAACAGAGACTAAGAATTAAAACAAGACATCAGTTGTGACACCAGCCCAAATTGAGTGTCTTGTTTTCCTTCAGTGCCCTTCCAATTCCTTTTGACTCTTTGAGGGCATGAGGTTGTGGGCACACATTCTTAATCCGACATTCACTGATTGGTGATTCAGCCTTTCAGTGTTTCTGAAGATGTTCTTTCCCTGTTTTTCTTTTAAGGTCATTTGCAGAGAGACAGAGCTGCTCAGAATTTTTTTTTATTTTTCCATGCAGAAGTGGGAAAGAAAGCTTTAGGCACTTCTGCTTTCATGGGCTGGATGTTTTTGCTGTATTGTCTGAACACACATCTGTGGGTACTCCTACTGAGATCAGTCAAGAAGTTGTTACTTTACATATTTGTGAATTCTTAGCATAATATGTCCTAGCTGAAAAATGAATTAAAGGTCTGTCACTGGGCAAATATCCAGAGACGAGGTGTCTAGCATTATATCCCATTGCTTCATAAGGCAACTTTGTAGATAGAATGCACAATGGGATTCTGGTAATTTTTTTTTGAAATTGCAACTGTTTAAAGATGTATCTTTTATTCCACGATCCAGAAATTAAAAATGGCAAACTGTGACCCCTAGTTCTAGACTCTCCAGTATCTACCCTGTCAAAGCCCTTTAAAAATATTAAAATGTTATATGTTCAATTATTTCCCTTATTCATTCATCAATATACTTGATGAATAACTGGGGTCCTAGCATTGACCCACTGGTCACTGCTATTCATTAAAATACCTGTTATTCCTTATCTTTCTTTTTCTATCCATCGCAATACATTACTCCAATCCCATGCACTTTATCTACTAAGTGAAACTTTATCAAAAGCCTTCTGAAAGTCGAAATAAACCACATCCACTGACTTCTCCCTCATTAATTCTACGAGTGCTATCCTCTAAGAATTTGACTGGATTTGCCAAGCATGCTTCCCTTTCATAAATCTGTGCCAACTCTTCTCTAATTCTGCTGCTGTTTTCTAACTGCTCTGTTAGATCTTTTATAATGAACTCTTAACATTTTCCCCACTACTGATGTCATGTTGACTGGACTGCAATTCCAGTTTTCACTCTGCCTCCCTTTTTAAATAGAGGGATTACATTACCTTCCAATCTGTAGGAACTGTTCCAGAATCTATAAAATCTTGGAAAGTGATCACTATTGCATTCAGCAAGTCTATGGCCACTTCCTTAAGTACTCTGGATTGTAGATTAGCAGACCCTGGGAATTTATGACTTTCAGTTCCATCAATTTCCCTAATAATACTGATTTCCTTCAGTTCTTGTCTCTCATTAAAGCTTCTCACTAAATGCCCAACATTTCAATAATGTTAATATTGCATTTGCCTGTAAAATTCTGACCTGATTTTAATTGCTCCAATATTGGTGACTGTACCTTCAGCTGCGAGGCAGGGATTTCCTCTCTAAACATGTTCAAAATTGTGTACTTTTGTAGCAAGTCAGAAGATTGGATGAATTCTAGAAACCAAGAAAGAATGGCTAGATAAGACAGAGAAATTAGAGAATGAGAAAAGCTAGCTATAAATATCAGGGCTCTTACTGACTAATTTATGAGTTTAGAAAAAGGAAAAGACTAGATGAAGTGAGCATTCTTCCGTTAGCGGGTGAGTCTGAGGAGCTGTTGATGTAAAACAAAGAAATGACTGAAGCCTTGAACAGTGATTTTTGTATCACTCTTCACTATGGAAGATGCGCGCACGGTCCCAAAAATGTTTGAAAATCAAGAAGGATGGATAAGGAACTTAATCAAGATTGTGAAGGAAAAAGTATGAGAAAAACTATTGAAGTTATAGGCTGATAAATCCCCTGGATGTTATTGCATGCTTGGATCTTAATTGAAATGGCTGCAGTGATGGTGAATATTTTGTTGTAGTCTTTCAAAATTTCCGATTATTAAAAGATCCCAGTTGATTTTGGATGTGATGCCCCATCAAGTGCATTGCTTGGTCCTGATGGGAGTGAAATATCTTGAGTGTTGTTGAAACTGCACTCATCCAGGCAAGTTGGAAGTATTCCATCACATTCCTGTTTTGTGCCTTATAGAAGTGGATAGTCTTTGCAGAGTCAAGAGATTAGTTACCTGCTGCTCAACTCCCATGGCCCTTGAAGCCATGGTTTTTATATGGCTAGTCCAGTCCAGTCCAGTTTAAATTTCTATTGAACCGTATGCGACTTCGTTTGTATGTTGCTGATTTCACTGATAGCTATTCTTCAGATTAATGTTGTGCCTTTTTGACTTCAAGAAAAGGCTGGAATGATCCTGTTAAATTGTGTATGAAAATCATGTCCACAATCAACTAAAAATTAAATAATATTGTTGTCGAATGAATATTTTCAATACATTCTATTGCCTATTGATTCTTCACCTTCAACTTATGCGTATAAACTATAACCTTTAGCTCTTCTCCATAAACCAGAGGTATTCCCACAGACCATGTCTAATTTTGAGTAATTTTGTAGCTAATAGAATTAGAAGTTCATGGCAGATTTGCCTCAATTCCAATGTCGACAGTTGCTATTGATGCAAAAGAAAGCAGCAGAATTTTGGGCCACCTCATATATGTCATTACTTTCTCGCTTTGACTGCCTTTTGTAAAGCATACTCATTTCCAAAGTTTTCGGTGCATCTGACATGGGAAATTGGATATTTTGGAAAGAAATTAAGGTGCTGTCTTTCAGTTCTAAACCTTAAATGTCATGTGCGTTTTCAAGTTCACGTGAAAACAACCTGTCTTTGAATGACTATTCTGTAATGTTCAGCCGTCCCAAAGGAACACCCCAACAATATTAGAATAGTTTGTTGAAGAAGCAGGTAGATATTCTCACTTTCTAACTTGAGTTTTGTGGGGTTTTTTTTCTTAACTTCTATGCAGTTGTTTTGCTATACTTAATATTTGTAAACACTTGAATGAAAACTTCATCTGCAAAACCAAAACAAAGTGATAGATGGAGTGTTACTTTATTTCTTGGAGTAGATGTTGTTAGATAGGCGCAACCAGAATATCTGGTAAAGACGATAGGCAGGCTCTGTACAATGCATAAAGATAATTAACAAAGTAGTTTGAGGTTTGCATTCTTTTGTAAACTATAAGTAATGAATTTGAGAATTTTGAGCAACAGCAGTTGTTCAACTTTAGCTGTTTAAGACAGTCTTTTTTACTTTTCTGAAAATAAATGTTTTAAAAATATACACCAGAAAGTGCTTTAGAACTATAATGTATTTTTTATTTTTAGTAATGAAAATCTTAAGTTTAAAATTCTGTTTTTCTATATACAGGTAGTTCAAATGCAAGCTGGCATGGAGATACTTTTAGAGAAACGTGAAAGAGGATAATACCTTGTGATACAAAATATAGTAAATTAATCTGCTGTAACATGCTTTGTTTCAGATGTTCAACCTGTTGCTTATGAGGAGCCTAAGCACTGGTGTTCCATTGTGTATTATGAGCTAAACAATAGAGTTGGAGAAGCTTTCCATGCCTCCTCCACCAGTGTTTTAGTGGATGGCTTCACTGATCCATCTAACAACAAAAATCGTTTCTGCCTTGGTCTTCTTTCCAATGTAAATCGCAACTCTACTATTGAGAACACAAGGCGGCACATTGGTAAAGGTACGTTTAATTTGTAAATAAACTACCAATGTCAAAATATTACTGGAATAATTTATTATCATTAAGCAGAATTATTTCTTTTTGTTGAATTAGATTTAAAAGCCCTTTTAAAAGGTATCTGGATGGGCGTATAAATAGGAAGAGTTTGGAGAGATACAGGCTGGGTGCTGGCAGGTGGGGTGGGACTAGATTGAGTTAGGATATCTGGTCGGCATGGGCAAGTTGGACTGAAGTGTCTGTTTTTGTGCTGTACATCTCTATGACATATCCTTTGTTTACGTGAGTACGTCAAGTCAACCAGTGATTTTATAAGACCGTAAGATATAGAGTCGTAGAACCATAGAGATATACAGCACAGAAACCGACCCATCAGTCTAATTCGTCCATGCCAACCAGATATTCTAACCTAATCTAGTCCCATTTGTCAGCACCCGGCCCATATCCTACTAAACTTTTCCTATTCATATACCCATCCAGATGCCTTTTAAATGCTGTAACTGTACTAGCCTCCACCACTTCCTCTGGCAGCTCATTCCATACATGCTTCACCTTCTGTGTGAAAAAGTTGCCCCTTAGGTCTCTTTTATATCTTTTCCCTCTCACCCTAAACCTATGTCCTCTTGTTCTGGACTCTCCCACCCCAGGGAAAAAATCTTGTCTATTTATTCCATCCATGCCCCTCATGATTTTATAAACCGCTGTAAGGTCACCTCTCAGCCTCCGATGTTCCAGGCAAAACAGCCCCAGCCTATGCAGCATCACCCTATACCTCAAATCCTCCAACCCTGGCAACATCCTTGTAAATCTTTTCTGAACCCTTTCATGTTTCACAACATCTTTCCGATAGGAAGGAGCCCAGAATTGCATGCAGTATTCCAAAAGTTGCCTAACCAATGTCCTGTACAGCCGCAACACGGCTCCAATACTCCAATACACAGTGCTCTGACCAATAAAGGAAAGTGTATCAAGCGCCGCCTTCACTATCCTACCTACCTGCGACTCTACTTTCAAGGAGCTCTGCATCTGCACTCCAAGGTCTCATTGCTCAGCAACGCTCCCTAGGACCTTACCATTAAGTATATACGTCCTGCTAAGATCTGCTTTTCCAAAATGCAGCCCCTTGCATTTATCTAAATTAAACCCCATCTGCCACTACTTAGTCCATTTACCCATCTGACCTAGATCCCATTGTGGTCTGAGGTCACCTCCTTCACTGTCCACTACACCTCCAATTTTGGTGTCATCTACAAACTTAGTAACTACACGTCCTGAGTTCACATCCAAACCATTTGTATAAATGATGAAAAGTGGCGAACTCAGCATAAATCTTTGTGGCACACCATTGGTTACAGGACTCTAGTCTGAAAAGCAACCCTCCATCCTCTGTCTTCTACCTTCGAGCTAGTTCTCCCTGTATTCCATGATATCTTATTTTGCTAACCAGTCTTCCATGAGGAACCTTGTCGAATGCCTTCCTGAAGTCACGTCTACTGCTCTGCCCTCATCAATCCTCTTCGATTTCTTCAAAAAACTCAGTCAAGTTCATGAGACATGATTTCCCTTGCACAAAGCCATGCCGACTGGCCCTAATCAATCTTTGCCTTTCCAAATACTTATAAATTCTGTCCCTCAGGATTCCCTCCAACAACTTGCCCACCACCGATGTCAGGCTGTTTCGTTCCCTGGCTTTTCCTTCCCACCTTTCTTAAATAGTGGCATCACGCTAGCCAACTTCCAGTCTTCTGGCACCTTACCTGTGACCGTCGATGATGCAAATATCTCAACAAGGGGCCCAACAATCTCTTGCCTCGCTTCCCACAGAGTTCTAGGGTACACCTGATCAGATCCTGGGGATTTATCCACTTTTATGCGTTTCAAGACATCCAGCAACACCTCTGTAATATGGGCATTTTTCAAGATGTCACCATCTATTTTTCCACATTCCATATCTTCCCTGTCCTTCTCCACAGTGAACTCTGATTCAAAATACTCATTTCGTATCTGCCCCATCTCCTGTGGTTCCACATATTTGACCACCTTGCTGATCTTCGCGAGGCCCTATTCTCTCCCTAGTTGCCCTTTTGTCCTTAATGTATTTATAAAATCCCTTTGGATTTTCCTTAGCCCTATTTGTCAAAGCTATCTCATGTCCCCTTTTTGCCCTCCTGATTTCCCTCGTAAGTGTACTCCTACTGCCTTTATAAGCTTCTAAGGGTTGACTCAATCTCTCCTATCTCTACCTGACATATGCTTCCTTCTTTTTCTTAACTAAAATCTCAATTTCTCTAGTCATCCAGCATTCTCTACACCTACCAGACTTGCCTTTCACCTTGACAGGAATATACTGTCTCTGGAGTCTCGTTATGTCATTTCTGAAGGCTTCCTATTTTCCAGCCGTCCCTTTACCTGCGAACAGCTGCCCCCAGTCGAATTTTGAAAGTTCTTGTCTAATACCGTCAAAATAAGCCTTCCTCCAATTTAGCACTTAAATGTTTAGATCTGGTCTATCCTTTTCTGTCACTATTTTAAACTAATATAATTGTGGCTGCAGGCCCCAAAGTGCTCCCCCACTGACGCCTCAGTCACCTGCTCTGCCTTATTTCCCAAGAGTAGGTGCATCTACATACTGAATAAGAAAATGTTCTTGTATACTTTTAATAAATTCCTCTCCATCTAAACCCTTAACACTATGACAGTCCCAGTAATGTTTGGAAAGTTAAAATCCCCTACCCTAACTACCCTATTATTCTTAGAGATAACTGCAATTTCCTTACAAATTTGTTTCTCAATTTCTCGCTGACTATTAGGAGGCCTATAATACAATCTCAACAAGGTGATAATCCCTTTCTTATTTCTCAGTTCAACCCAAATAAATTCCCTGGATCTATTCTCAGGAATATTCTCCCTAAGTACAGGAGTAATGCTTACCCTTATGAAAAGCACCACACCCCCTCCTCTGCCCCGACATCTGTTTGTGGCAAGGAGTTCCAAAGATTCACAACCCTCTGAGAATAAATTCTTCCTCATCTCATTCTTAAATTAGCTCCCCACAATTTTAAGACTGTGCCCTATGGTCTTAGGCTCTCCCATGAGATAAAACATCCTCTCGGCATTTACCCTGTTAAGCCCCAAAAGAATCTGTATGCTCAGTGAGATCCCCACTCATTTTTCTAAACTTCAGTAAGTTAGAGTCCCAACCTGTTTAATCTTTGCTCGTAAGGCAGTCCCTCCATACCAGGGATCATTCTAGTGAACCTTCTTTGAACTGCCTCCAATGAAATAGTATCTATTAAATAAGGGAACCAAAACTACTAGTGCTCCAGTTGTGGTCTCACCAGTACCTTATGCAATTGCAGTCAGACTTCCCTACTGTAATACTCCAATCTCTTGAAATAGGGGCCAACATTCCTGATTTATTGTGTATGTATATTTTTCTTTTTGGTCCAAAAATATTTGAAGATAGCTAAGTGGATAAGTGCTTTGCTCTAAGTTGCTTGCTTGCAAGGCAGTAATGACCTAAGTAGTTGAAGCTGGTTCCACTTTGTGAAAACAGCTTGAAAAATATGCTAAGATTCTCCTTCAATGTTATGTGCATTGCAACAACTCAAAACAGTTTGTTTAGTTTCATTAAGCATATTGAATGTTTTATAAAAGGATGACAAGCAAGTTGCTAATCAGTGAGTCCAGTGTCAATTTGATTTTATTCTCTTTACGATTTTTGTAGGTGTCCACCTATACTATGTGGGAGGTGAAGTCTATGCCGAATGCCTTAGTGACAGCAGCATTTTTGTCCAAAGTCGAAATTGCAACTATCACCATGGTTTTCACCCAACCACTGTCTGTAAGATACCCAGTGGTTGCAGCCTAAAGATATTCAACAACCAAGAATTTGCCCAGCTTCTTGCTCAGTCTGTAAATCATGGCTTTGAAGCAGTCTATGAACTTACCAAGATGTGTACCATTCGTATGAGCTTTGTTAAGGTGAGAAGAGGTTGAGACGTTAAGCTATGAATTAAGAAAATTTTTAATTTTAAGTGAGCTGCTTATATGGGGTTTAAAAAGTTTGAAAAATCCATTGTATCATGCTGAGGAGAAACATCTACTGTTTGGGAAAGTTGTGCAAAAGCATATTGCTGTTGCTTTTGGGTGCAGCTCCTTATAGAATGTAGTCCTGAAATTAACTGGGCAGTTAGTGTAATCCTGCAGAGAGACACAAATCTTCACAGGAAGATAATTATGAGCACTAGTCATGACAAGGAAAGTTTTGTTTTTTTGGTACCTTCAATGAACCAGATTAGGAGCAAATGTACACCATATTTTAGACAAATTGGTCAGGGGCAAGTTGTGAAATACAGAATGCAGAATGTCTTCTTTGAAAGAGAAGCATATTCAGTAGAGTATTATGCTTTAGGATTGTGCAAGGCTAAAAATGAATTCATTCACAATTTAGCAATAGCTTAGAGGTCCTTAATAGTTAGAGATGTAAACCTGTTGTTATGACTGGATTCTTTCCAGTTAGCATTACGTAGCCTACGTGCCGGTGCTCTAACACTTCATTTAAACTGTCCAGTGTGAAATATGTTTGACAGTTACCACCCAGTTGAAGTTAGGATTTTAAGAATTCCTACCATAATTTGACATGATATAATGTGATGATTGTGATGAGTAATGATAATCTTAAAGTGTGTTTGCTTTCTTGGTTGAGCCAGCTTTCCTGTGCATCTGACAGGGTGTGTAAACAGATGAAATTCTATTCTTTACTCCATCCATGAAAGCTCACCTTATATGCTACAGAAAAATAATGAGGCATGTCAGAAAGCATGCTCTGCTTCTTTCCATGTTTCATTCTTCCTGTTCTGAAACTGCAAGATGAAGATGTTTTGAAAAGTTGCACATTAATAATTTTTGAGCTTAATGTTCATTGTTAGCTTCTGCCTTGTGGTATGAATGATCTTTTTTAGACAGTCTAAATGATTATTTCATGATTTTGTTCCTATTTCCACAGGGTTGGGGTGCAGAATACCACCGGCAGGATGTAACTAGTACACCATGTTGGATAGAAATTCATCTTCATGGTCCACTTCAGTGGCTAGACAAAGTTCTTACCCAGATGGGCTCTCCTCATAATCCTATCTCTTCTGTATCTTAATAGCAAAATATAATTTAAGGCTCTGGAAAACACCAGAGGGGGGAACTTTATTTAAACTGGACACTGTGAAAGATCTACTGGACAAAGAAAATTTAAAAACATACTTCAAATGGCAATCTTTCAAATTTTCTGACCAATCATTGGTTGCTTTACCATACTCACTAATTATATATTGAGTAGTATTTATAGTTTTTGTCATCTGCTTATATGTAGCTGCTAATATAACAAAACTATTGATGGATGTCTTTAGAATCTTTGTGATACTTTCAATCTGATCTGATTGCTTCCAGCATTTTGCTTTAGTGTGAAGTTCATGTGTATTGAATGAGCTGTTATGAACATTTATAGGTGGCTAATTATGGGCAGTAAAACTAGAATCTTAAGTTTTAGTATGGTGATGCTAATGAGATGTACTTTTCAAAGTTACATCGGCATCTCAGCACAGTTTTCTTTTTAATACTGTTCTTACCACAGATTTTACAATTCCAGGTAAATTAGCCAGTGCAGTTTCTGATCAAGAAATTTATCAGCTCAGAATACTTTTAACATTATTAACACATCCATTATCTCAGAAACCTGTTCTGAGTATTGATTTTGAAACATTGAGCTATTCATTGTATTTGTCATCTTATAGATGTAAATTGCATTAAGTATTGGAACAAGTCTTAAGTTTTGTATTATATACTCACGAGTTTCTTCAAGTTGTATGATAGTATGTAGAATTAATTGGCAACAGGCTTCGTAGTGAGATTATCTCTAGCTATTGATAATCTGTGTGTGCTACTGTAGGACTTATTTGATCCCTAGAGCAAGAACAGTGCTGGTGGACCTAAGAATACAACTTATCAAGCAGTGTGTGTTCATTGCATCATAACTATTCATAAATGCAAGCATTTCTGCTGTGGTGCAGATGCGGCAGCTTTCAAACTTGCATGCATTAAAAGCTTTTTTTAAAAATTCGCTTCTTACCCGCCTGTTCCTAGCAATAGATTATGTGAGAGAAAACTGAGATTAGTGTAAATCAAATGAACATCTGCCTAATTTGGAGTTCATTCTGCACCAGATAAGCCAAAATTATGTTGCTTCTGTTTGTAGTGCCTGAGTACCTGATATTTACATGAACTGTAGTTTAGGAAAATGGATTGCAATCTGGTATGTATATATTAATTTGTCAAAATAATCTGGAGGGAAACTACGTTATAACTACTCACCGCTTTGACATTTGGAAGATATATTTCACAAAAAGCAGCAAAAGAAACAAAGTATGTTGTTGCAAGCTATGGCATTCCTTTCACAAATAGTACTTCCCATTGCAGATGAATGCTGCAGGCAGGAACTCAGCATAACGTTTGTTTCTGCTTAGGTCTTTGTGAAACCAGGAGTACCTCTTTTTAAGTTGTATGAATTATGTTTTGCTATTTTTTAAAAAAATTTTTCCTTGATGTGCTTGAATTTTCAGCACTAATGGCATTGAAAATTCCCAACTACACAGCATAAGCTGGTAAATCCTGAATAATGGGGTTATGCATTCAATGTATTTGTATACACAATATTAACAGTCATATTTGTATTTACTGTGTTTCAATAAATTTGTTTAGATCATGTCCAAGAATTGCAAAATGTTTTCTAAACAGCTAACTTTTGGACAGAATGTACAGAGTTGGTAAATTTGGGAAATGTCCTTGCATCTCTTAAGATGATCTCAGTTTTGGATATCCACATTTGTGAATCAAAAGCTGAACAGTGTTAATGTGAAATACTGTTGAATTATAAATTGGAGGATGTGACATTCTCATCTTGTAAAGTTAGCTTGTTTAAAGTTTGGGAGAAGATTTTGTAGCTCGGGTGCTCGTTGTTGTGGTTCTGTTCGCCGAGCTGAGAATTTGTGTTGCAGACGTTTCGTCCCCTGTCTAGGTGACATCTTGTTTAAAGATGGAAATATGGAAAACAAATGGTCATTAATAGCTGGAAAGTAAATGCTGAAAGTTTTGTCCCCTCAGCCTTCCTTTCCCTTGCAATCCTTTGTTTACTAATTTGCAATTTGTTAGAAGATAGGGAATAAATGACATTGACCGTATCCTAAATAAATAGGATTTTTGCTGTTGCCATCTGATATTCTTTACTAACTTTTTTCATTTTTGATGTTTTGGTCCTTTTTGGCAGTCCGAATTGCTTTGTTGTTCATGTACATCTGCATTTTTATATTTGTGAATCTGCCATTGCTTACTCCTTATTTTACGCACAGGAACCATGGGAAGGTTTGAACATGTTTGAGTCCACAGAGCATGGATATTTCTGTGTACTGCCAAATTTCTCGAATAAAGCCGATGTCTATTAATGGTGCCTTTTATCCTTTTCTGTGAAGTAGTGGACTTTATTTGGAAACTAACCAAACTACACTTTTTAAGCTTGACCAATTCAGCAATGCACCAAGTGATATTTATGTGGCGCTACAACATACATGGTGTGCAGCTTATGTCACAAATAGAAATAGGAGAAAGTGAAGACTGCAGATGCTGGAGATCAAAGTTGCGAGTGTGTTGCTGGAAAAGCACAGCAGGTCAGGCAGCATCCGAGGAGCAGGAGAATCGATATTTCAGGCATAAGCCCGTTGTCAGGAACAAATAGAAATAGTCAGGAAAATAGATACTGGGCAGTGGAGGAAGCATTTACTTTTAGAAGGCAAGTGAATGATGTGTGAAGAAGAGAGAATTTAAAGTGGTTGAATACACCAGAAGCTACCATTTCAGCATACATATAAACATGAAATGGGCGAGGAATTCATCAGCTTCTTGTTTACCACTGTTGGGACGTCATGTTCAGGTTGTGCAGGAAGTTGGTGAGGCCTCTTCTGGAGTACTGTGTCCAGTTCTGGCCGCCCAAAAAGCAAACTCAGAGTAGGCTCAACACATGGACTGCTGCAGTTCAAGAAGGTCAAGGAGGGGCAGAGTGATTTTGGAAGCTTCTGGATTGTCGGCTCTGTCTCTTGTTTCCTTTCCAGTTTTCAAATTGTTGAATGTTAATTTGAACATCACTGTTAATTGCTTTGCTGGACATCGTAATGCAGTGAAAATAGCAACACCTGTTGAAACACTAAAACCATCCATGCGTACTAGCATGAAAGCTTTCAGGCATAAATTTATCCTGCTCATTGAGTAAGTCTTCAAAGACATTTGCATTTCTGTTGGGTGATCAAACAAAGAGGTACGTGGCACTGATTCTGGTCTTTGATTCAAACGGAGTCTTTTTTATGTTCTCTAATATGCTGCTTCCATTATGATATCCTGGCAGCACTTGAAGATGTATCCTTCATTTCTTCCCTGTTGGTGTCCCATCTGTGTTTTACCATGGTGTTTCTTTTTTGACTACATCAATTTGATCAGTTAACTGAATTGTGTTCTTTTAATAGCATCACGATGCTTGATTAATGTGCATCATATGATCACATCAATAAAATGAAAGGAAAATGCAATTATAACTAGATATATTTTGACACTTGAATCCAACTTGCATTATGAAGAAGTAGTACTTATTTACTTTGCCTATATCATTCATTATTAGCCATTTTTTCATTGAAAGATACTAAGGGGGACTGATTTCCAAACTATTGCTTCATTGAAAATCTGTATACCATATTAAAGTATAGAGTTCAGGTGGATACATTGTAGGCTTTTATTCCTACCTTAGCTGGTCTGATAGATTTAACCTGGATATTAATAACCCAAGACAATCCCAACAATAGGGTATAGTCAGTTATTCTTTGTTGAAGCAAGTTACGCTACAAAACACTGCAATAAGAGTAATACATCACAGTTTATCTGTACAGTGCTTGCAATCTCAAATTATCCAGTTTACGTGGATCAAAACAAATGATCAACCCATTCTGTGACAACCTCCATTCGACTACTGTTCCTGAGCTAGCCTGCTATCACTCTGAAGCATGTTGTCTCCCTTCCATGGATGCAGCTGTGTGATCAATCCAGTCTTAAGTAATGGATTGATTGATCACTGGTAAACATTGCAAGTGTGACTCATCTGCCATGGTCAATTGATTGTACATTCATTTAGGATGTCTGCATGTTTTCCCTGGAAGAGTCTTTTCATTTTAACATGAGCTCAGGTCAGCATGCTCCTGGTGACTCATGTAAGTTATTTTCTTAGCTTTTGTGTCATTCAATCAACTGTATGATATTTACTTAGTGTGACCCTGTGGTCAACCAGATTTTGTTTTGCTGCCAAGTGGTCATTTATTATACCTGATGTCTTGTGCCTGTTTTTAACAGGACGTAAGCCGACCGCACTGTGTCACCATTTCAGTACATCGCCAACTGAGTTATAATACTTAATTTAAATGCACATTCCTTTAGAAAATTCTAAGAGATGGACTAATATTTTAAAACAAACCAAATAACCATGGATGCTGGAAATCAAAGAAAAACATAAATTGCTGCAGAAACTTATCAGAAGAAGGGTCATTGGACCCAAAATGGTACCCAGATCTGTCCACAGATGCTGCCAGATCTGAATTTCTTCAGCAATTTCTGTTTTCCTTCTAATGATTAGGTCACTATCCAAACAATTGCACATTCAATGCAGCAGGTTTCATATGCATTTTCTAATTTTGGCTGACCCAGCAAATTTAGAGCTGCTACCCATGGTAGAGATGGTCACTAATGATGTATGGTGGTATTGGAGAGAGAAGATGAACAAGTGGTCACGATGAGGTAGGTGTAGGGTTGCAAATGGCCGAGTATTAAGCTAGTGAAGTCTAAAGGTAATTTGAATGTGTTGAAGGTTTGTTAGGTTCAGATATGGTGGGAATGATCAGTTCTGTCTCAGGTGCTGGTTGGGATAGGGAGAAGAGATTTTTGGAGCTGAAGGGTATTAATGAAAGTGGCTTATCAAAAATCCCGCCAATCAAATAGTATGACAGCATTGAGGCATTGGAGGGATTGAGAGTACCAGTGGAGTAGTAGTGTCTAGTGGTGTCTGCATAGTTGAATGATGATACCAAGAGATTGTACGTGGACAAAGAAAAAAATTGATTCTTCCTTGGGTGAGAGTCTCCAAGATAAATGGGAAGGTGGGTTAGGATGGAAAAATAAGTTATAGCATGGAATCCTCAGGTTAACAGATGAATAGTTAATGAACTGGGTAGGCAACTAATTAACATTTAAAATGTCAATGCATTTAGATCTGATAATCCTGTTCAGAATGTGCAAGTTACTGCCACAAACACTACAAGCTCAGAAATGCTCATTCAGTCCAATTGTGTTGATGGATTTAAGGCAAATTTAGATAGGTATACTAAAGGAGAAAAGAATCAAGGTTTGTGAAATGGTTTGATGTGTAAAACTAGGAGGATGCTCCAGTGGAATGTAAAAATCAGCACAAACTGGTTGGGGTTAATGGCCTGTTACTGTGCAATATATTCTATGTCATCCTATTTAATACGGTATTGAGACTGGCTCTAATGCAACGAGGAGTACGTTGGCCTCCAAGAGATCAATTGTGTTAGGGGATTCTGTAGTCAGAGGTACAGACAGATGATTCTGTGGCCAGCAGAGAAAAAGCAGAATAGTGTGTTGTTTCCCTGGTGCCAGGGATCAAGGATGCCTCAGAGAGGGTGCAGAATCTTCTCACGGGGGAGAGAGACCAGCAAGAGGTCATTGTCTACATTGGAACCAGCGACATTGGAAGGGAAAAGGTTGAGACTCTGAAGGGAGATTACAGAGAGTTAGGCAGAAATTTAAAAAGGAGGTCGTCAGGGGTAGTAATATCTGGATTACTCCCAGTGCTACGAGCTAGTGAGGGCAGGATAGAGCAGATGAATGCATGGCTGAGGAGCTGGTGTAAGGAATCTCTCTTGGGGTAGAAGTGACCTGTACAAGAAGGATGGATTGCACCTAAATTGGAAGGGGACTAATATACTGGCAGGGAAATTTGCTAGAACTGCTTGGGAGGATTTAAACTAGTAAGGTGGGGGGTGGGACCCAGGGAGATAGTGAGGAAAGAGATCAGTCTGAGACTGGTACAGTTGAGAACAGAAGTAAATTAAACAGGACAGGCAGGGACAAGGTAGGACTAACAAATTTATTTCAATGCAAGGGGCCTAACCGGGAAGGTTGATGAACTCAGGGCATGGTTAGGAATATGGGACTGGGATATCATAGCAATTACGGAAACATGGCTCAGGGATGGGCAGGACTGGCAGCTTAATGTTCCAGGATACAAATGCTACAGGAAGGATAGAAAAGGAGGCAAGAGAGGAGGGGGTGTGGCATTTTTGATAAGGGATAGCATTACAGCTGTGCTGAGGGAGGATATTCCCGGAAATATAACCAGGGAGGTTATTTGGGAGGAACTGAGAAATAAAAAAGGAACGATTACCTTATTGGGATTGTATTATAGACCCCCTAATAGTCAGCGGGAAATTGAGAAACAAACTTGTAAGGAGATCTCAGCTATCTGTAAGAATACTAGGGTGGTTATGGTAGAGGATTTTAACTTTCCAAACATAGACTGGGACTGCCATAGTGTTAAGGGTTTAGATGGAGAGGAATTTAAGTGCGTACAAGACAATTTTCTGATTCAGTATTTGGATGTACCTACTAGAGAAGGTGTAAAACTTGACCTACTCTTGGGAAGTAAGGCAGGACAGTAGTGGAGCACTTTCGGGCCGGCGATCATAATTTTATTCGTTTTAAAATCGTGATGGAAAAGGATAGACCAGATCTAAAAGTTGAAGCTCTAAATCGGAGAAAGGCTAATTTTGACGGTATTAGGCAAGAACTTTCGAAAGCTGATTGGAGGCAGATATTTGCAGGTAAAGGGGCGGCTGGAAAATGGGAAGCCTTCAGAAATGAGATTACAAGAATCGAGAGAAAGTATATTCCTGTCAGGGTGAAAGGGAAGGCTGGTAGGTATAGGGAATGCTGGATGACTAAAGAAATTGAGGGTTTGGTTAAGAAAAAGAAAGAAGAATATGTCAGGTATAGACAGGATAGATTGAGTGAATCCTTCAAGAAAATAGGAGTATACTTAAGAGGGAAATCAGGAGGGCAAAACAGGGACATGAAATAGCTTTGGCAAATGGAATTAAGGAGAATCCAAAATATATTAAGGACAAAAGGGTAACTAGGGAGAGAATAGGGCCCCTCAAAAGATCAGCAAGGCGGCCTTTGTGTGGAGCCACAGAAAATGGGGGAGATACTAAATGAATATTTTGCATCAGTATTTACTGTGGAAAAGGGTATGGAAGATATAGACTGTAGGGAAATAGAAGGTGACATCTTGCAAAATGTCCAGATTACAGAGGAGGAAGTGCTGGATGTCTTGAAACAGGTAAAGGTGGATAAATCCCCAGGACCTGATCAGGTGTACCAGAGAACTCTGTGTGAGGCTAGAGAAGTGATTGCTGGGTCTCTTGCTGAGATATTTGTATCATCGATAGTCACATATGAGGTGCCGGAAGACTGGAGGTTGGCAAACGAGGTGCCACTGTTTAAGAAGGGCGGTAAAGACAAGCCAGGGAACTATAGACCAGTGAGCCTGACCTTGGTGGTGGGCAAGTTGTTGGAGGGAATCCTGAGGGACAGGATGTGCATGTATTTGGAAAGGCAAGGACTGATTAGGGATAGTCAACATGGCTTTGTGTGTGGGAAATCATGTCTCACAAATTTGATTGAGTTTTTTGAAGAAGTAACAAAGGATTGATGAGGGCAGAGCAGTAGATGTGATCTATATGGACTTCAGTAAGGCATTCAACAAGGTTCCCCATGGGAGACTGGTTAGCAAGGTTAGATCTCATGGAATAAAGAGAGAACTACTATTTGGATACAGAACTGGCTCAAAGGTCGAAGACAAAGGGTGGTGATGGAGGGTTGTTTTTCATACTGGAGGCCTGTGACCAGTGGAGTGCCACAAGGATCGGTGCTGGGTTCTCTACTTTTTGTCATTTACATAAGTGATTTGGATGCAAGCATAAGCGGTACAGTTAGTAAGTTTGTAGATGACACCAAAATTGAAGGTGTAGTGGACAGCAAAGAGGGTTACCTCAGATTACAACAGGATCTGGACCAGATGGACCAATGGGTTGAGAAGTGGCAGATGGAGTTTAATTCAGATAAATGCGAGGTGCTGCATTTTGGGAAAGCAAATCTTAGGACTTATACACCTAATGGTAAGGTCCTAGGGAGGGTTGCTGAACAAAGAGACCTTGGAGTGCGAGTTCATAGCTCATTGAATGTGGAGTTGCAAGTAGATAGGATAGTGAAGGCGGCATTTGATATGCTTTCCATTATTGGTCAGAGTATTGAATACAGGAGTTAGGAGGTCATGTTGAGGCTATACAGGACATTCCACCCTGACCTTAAATTTTCTAGACCATCTCTGACACCTCCCTCCCCTTCCTGGACACCTCCATCTCCATTAATGACGACCGACTTGACACTGACATTTTTTACAAACCCACCGACTCCCACAGCTACCTGGATTACAGACATGAGTAAAACCAATGTAGTGTACAAAATCCCATGCAAGGACTGCACAAAACTCTACATAGGACAAACGGGAAGACAGCTAACGATCTGCATCCATGAACACCAACTAGCCACGAAACGATACGACCAACTATCCTTAGTAGCCACACAAGCAGATGACAAGCAACATGAATTCAACTGGGACAACACTACTATTATAGGACAAGCCAAACAGACAACAGCCAGGGAATTCCTAGAGGCATGGCACTCATCCACAGATTCAATCAATAAGCACTTCAATCTGGACCCAATATACCGACCACTGCAACGGACAGCTGGAACTGACAACCGGAAGCGGCAGATTCAAACCACTACAAATGCCAGAGGAAAGATCACAGGAGGCTCCCAAGCACTGAGGATGTCACCTAGACAGGGGACGAAACGTCTGCAACACAAATTCCCAGCTCGGCGAACAGAACCACAACAACGAACACCCGAGCTACAAACCTTTTCACAAACTTTGAATACCTGGATTACACCTCTTCCCACCCTACCTCTTGCAAAAATGCCATCCCGTATTCCCAATGCCTCCGCCGTATCTGCTCCCAGGAGGACCAGTTCCACCACAGAACACACCAGATGGCCTCCTTCTTTAGAGACTGCAATTTCCCTTCCCACGTGGTCAAAGATGCCCTCCAACACATCTCGACCACATCCCGCACCTCCGCCCTCAAACCCCACCCCTCCAACCGTAGCAAGGACGGAATGCCCCGGTGCTCACCATCCACCCTACCAACCTTCGCATAAACCAAATCATCCACCGACATTTCCACCACCTCCAAAAAGACCCCACCATCAGGGATATATTTCCCTCCCCACCCCTTTCCGCCTTCCGCAAAGACCGTTCCCTCCGTGACTACATGGTCAGGTCCACGCCCCCCCCCACAACCCTCCCTCCCATCCTGGCACCTTCCTTTGCCACCGCAGGAACTGTATCCAAGGCCCTAAAGGAGCCTTCCACATCCATCAAAGTTTTACCTGCACATCCACTAATATCATTTATTGTATCCGTTGCTCCTGATGCGGTCTCCTCTACATTGGGGAGACTGGGAGCCTCCTAGCAGAGCGCTTTAGGGAACATCTCCGGGACACCTGCACCAATCAACCACACCGCCCCGTGGCCCAACATTTCAACTCCCCCTCCCACTCTGCCGAGGACATGGAGGTCCTGAGCTTCCTTCACCGCCGCTCCCTCACCACCAGACGCCTGGAGGAAGAATGCCTCATCTTCCGCCTCGGAACACTTCAATCCCAGGGCATCAATGTGGACTTCAACAGTTTCCTTATTTCCCCTACCCCCACCTCACCCTAGGTCCAAACTTCCAGCTCAGCACTGTCCCCATGACTTGTCTGGACTTGTCTACCTGCCTATCTCCTTTTCCGCCTATCCACTCCACCCTCTCCTCCCTGACCTATCACCTTCATCACATCCCCCACTCACCTATTGTACTCTATGCTACTTTCTCCCCATCCCCACCCTCCTCTAGCTTATCTCTCCACGCTTCAGGCTCTCTGCCTTTATTCCTGATGAAGGGCTTTTGCCCGAAACGTTGATTTCGCTGCTCCTTGGATGCTGCCTGAACCGCTGTGCTCTTCCAGCACCACTAATCCAGATACAGGATATTGGTTAGGCCACTGTTGGAATATTGCGTGCAATTCTGGTCTCCTTCCTATCGGAAAGATGTTGTGAAACCTGCAAGGGTTCAGAAAAGATTTACAAGGATGTTGCCAGGGTTGGAGGATCTGAACTACAGGGAGAGGCTGAATAGGCTGGGGCTGTTTTCCCTGGAGCATCGGAGGCTGAGGGGTGACCTTATAGAGGTTTACAAAATTATGAGAGGCATGGATAGGATAAATAGACGAAGTCTTTTCCCTGGGGTCAGGGAGTCCAGAACTGGAGGGCATAGGTTTAGGGTGAGAAGGGAAAGATATAAAAGAGACCTGAAGGGAAAGATATAAAAGAGACCTGAAGGGCAACTTCACGCAGAGGGTGGTACGTGTATGGAATGAGCTGCCAGAGGATGTGGTGGAGGCTGGTACAATTGCAACATTTAAGAGGCATTTGAATGGGTATATGAATAGGAAGTGTTTGGAGGGATATGGGCCAGGTGCTGGCAGGTGGGACTAGTTTGGGTTGGGATATCTGGTCAGCGTGGACAGGTTGGACTGTTTCCATGCTGTACTTTATGTCATGTACGAAGTACTTTTCCAAAGCCATATGCTCCCTTATTTCCATCTTTTAAAATGAAGATAATTATGGTAGAGATGAGGGAAAGAAGCTTTTCAATATTAAGAATCATTGAGATCCACAGGATAGAAAAAAGCCCTTTGGCCCATTGTGTCTACGCTGGTCAAAAGCAACCACCTGACTATCGTATAATCACGTTTTCCAGCTCTTGGCCCATAGCCTTTTATGCCTTCGCATTGCAACTGTACATCTAAATATTTAACTGTTATGGGGGGTTCTGCCTGTTTCTCCCCCCCCCCCCCCCCTACTAAGTTCCACTTTCCCATTACCTTCTGGTTGAAAAAGCTCTTGCTCCTCCTCAACTTCCTGCCTCTTACCTATTCATTGATCTCTCCATCAAGAGGAAAAGTTCCTTCTTGTCTGTCCTATTCCTCCTTGTCTGTCCTATTTATGCCCATTTTAATTTTATATCTCTCAACCATGTCCCATCAAGCTCTTCAGATTGAGGAAAAACAACCCTAGGCTGTCCATTCTGTCTTCATAACTGGACCTGCTCAGCTTAGACAACAACCTTATAAATCTCATCTGTAATCTCTCCAATGCTATCACATTCCTCCAATAATCATTGTAACCAATATTACAGTGTACAATTCCAATATAACCCCCCTGCTACTGAACTCTTATGTTTCAACTCATATAGGCTAGTGCATTAGCTGCCTTAACCACTTTATCCACCTAACCTGATATCTTAAAGGACCGATTTACATACACACAGAGGTCCCATTAATTCACCATTCCTCCTGTCTCCCCAGCCCAAGTGCATTATCTTGCATTTACTTGGACTGAATTCTGTTCGTTAATGATCAGCCCACTTGTATCCTCTTTGGACTAAGGATATCTTCACAATTTACCACCCACCAATGTTTACCCCTGCCTGTGGTTAGTTTACACTTTAGAAAATATCAACTTACATCTGGCAAATGAATATTGTGGTTACTGCAGTATAACTAGAAGTGTATAAAGAATTTCTGATTTCTACCAGTAGTCTACAAAACTAGTTTGATTTCCTTACACCTATTATAGCAATTAACTTGGCTCAATGTCTTTATTGTTCCTATTGAGGGGGAATGAGTTATACAAGTTAATATAAGCAAGTCAACAATTTTTACTTCGAGGTAATCAATTTCTCTTCATGATATCCTGAAAATTTGTGTATATTAACTGTACCTATTTAGCATTTCAAAGTGATATGAATTATGAGACTTCTATTACTTCACTGAGCCCCAGAAAAGGATTTGGGGGCAGACGATTAAAGAGGTAAGTATTAAAGGAAAAGAGCCATATAGACTCTGGCATGAATTAACATCTTATGTTTCTGAAAGTATAGTCCAGAATTGAAAAAAATGTCACGTCAAAGTAAACACCTCGATGTAGTTTATGAAAAATTCTTCCATTCCCAAAAGGAAAACATTTGATCAGCCCTTCACTGTGAATGGTTGTTGCAGGTTCTGGGATTTAGATCTTTAATTTAGAACAGAAAAGAGGGGGAGGTGTGGCATTGTTCATCAAGGACAGTATTATAGGGGCAGAAAGAATGTTTGAGGACTTGTGTAGTGAGGTAGTATAGGCTGAGGTTAGAAACAGGGAAGGAGAGGTCACCCTGTAGTGAGTTTTCTATAGGCCTCCAAATAGTTCCAGACATATAGAGGAAAGGATAGCAAAGATGATTATGGATAGGAGCGAGAGTAATACGGTAGTTGTTATGGGGGACTTCAGCTTTCCAAATATTGACAGGAAATACTATAGTTCAAGTACTTTAGATGGGTCAGTTTTTGTCCAATGTGTGCAGGAGTGTTTCCTGATACACCAAATAGACAGGCCAATAAGGGACGACATTGGATTTGGTACTGGGTAATGAACCGAGCCAGGTGTTAGATTTGGAGGTGGGTGCGCACTTTGGTGATAGTGACCACAATTCAGTTATGTTTACTTTAGCAATGGAAAGGGATAGGTACATATCACAGGGCAAGAGTAATAGCTGGAGGAAAGGCATTTATGATACGATCAGGCAGAAGTTAGGATGTATAAGATGGGTAAAGAAACTGCAGGCATGGGCACAATTGAAATGTGGAGCCTGTTCAAGGAATAGCTACTGCGTGTCCTTGATAAATATGTACCTGTCAGGCAGAAAGATAGTGGTTGGGCGAGGGAGCCGTGGTTTAGTAAAAAGTTGAATCTTTTGGCAAAATGATGAAGAAGGCTGATGTTAGGATGAGACATGAAGGCTCAGTTAAGGTGCTTGAGAGTTACAACATAGCCAGGAAAGACCTAAAGAGAAAGCTAAGAAGAGGTGGGGGTGGGAAACATGAGAAGTCATTGGCACATAGGCTCAAGGAAAACCCTCTAGCTTTCTCTCGGTATATCAGGAATAAAATAATGACTAGAGAAAGATTAGGGCCAATCAAGGACAGTAGTGGGAAGTTTGTGCGTGGAATCTGAGGAGATAGGAGAAGCGCTAAATAAATATTTTTCGTCAGTATTCACACTGGAAAAATACAATGCTGTCGAGGACAATACTGAGATACATGCCACTAGACTAGACAGGATTGAGGTTCACAAGGAATTAGCAATTCTGGAAAGCGTGAAAATAGAAAAGTCCTGTAGGCACAATGGGATTTATTCTAGGATTTTCTGGGAAGCCAGGGAGGAGATTGCAGAGCCTTTGGCTTTGATCTTTGTCGTCATTGTCTGCAGGAATAGTGCCAGAAGACTGGAGGATAGCAAATGTCCCCTTGTTCAAGAAGGGGGAGTAGAGACAACCTTGGTAGTTACATACCAGTGAGCCTTACATCAGTTGTGGGTGAAGTGTTGGAAAATATTACAAGAGATAGGATTTATAATCATCTGGAAAGAAATAATTTGATTAGGGATAGTCAACATGGTTTTGTGAAGCGTAGGTCATGCATCATAAACCTGATTGAGTTATTTGAGAAGGTGACCAAACAGATGGATGAGGGTAAAGTGGTTGATGTGGTATATATAGATTTCAGTAAGGTGTGTGATGGGGTTCCCCACAGTTATCTTTTGCACAAAATATGGAGGCATGGGATTGAGGGTGATTTAGTAGTTTGGGCCAGAAATTGACTAGCTGAAAGAAGACAGATGGTGGTGGTTGATGGGAAATGTTCATCCTGGAGTTCAGTTACTAGTGATGTACCGCAACCTGTCTAGTCCTGTTAATTTTTTATAGGTTTCTTGAAATCCCCCCTCATTCTTCTGAATTCCAGTGAATACCATCCTAATCAACTTAATTTCTCCTCCTGTGTCAGTCCTGCCATCCCAGGAATCAATTTGATAAACATTCACTGTGCTCTTTCTATAGCAAGAACATCCTTCCTCAGATAAGGAAACCAAACCTGCACTCAAAATTCTACATGTGGCCTCACCTACAAAATTTCCACTTTGTCAGCATGAATGTCATTATCTTCCTCTGATACTTCACAATCATTCTGTTCTGTACTAACCTCGCACCAAGGCTCATAGTCTACCTTTTTCACTATTGTCTGCAACATTTTCCCTCACACTGTCACCCACCCCAATCCACAATAACACTAATCTTGCCTGCCTTCTGTGCAGTCTAGTCACTCTTTCAGGACACCTCCCCACCTACATCAAAGCTCACAGCTGGTGTTTCCATTTTAATTGCCAATTAATAGCCGCCCCACCCTCATTTTTGGAGGAAAACAATCCACAATCGGACAGAAAGACTGAAGATGGATTGTAGGCTGGTCTAAATTTAGCTCTTCACCCATTATGTGGAGTCCCTCCTCACTCTGACCGCCCTGATTGGCTGACTGACCGACCATGATCAAGTAACTGAACAGGTATCAGAAGCTGCCCTTGAATTATTGTGCCAGGATCCCCTGAGTGAAGCTTACCTCTCTTGATGTGGCTGGTAACCACAACAAGTTTGCTGGCTTTGTGTGTGTGCTAAACAGCAAGGCACAGCAGAAATAATGTGAGCCTGCTACTGCTGGTTGAGTGAAAGCAAGGCAAGACAAGGCAGGGACACTGAGCATCCAGTAAACTCAGAGTGAATGCTATGGCAGTGTGAGAAGAGCCCAGAGATGCAGATTGATCCACTCCGTGAACTGTGTTTATGTCCCTGGACGCTCCGTATCCTTGAATCACATTGATAGTTACCAGTGCAGCCTGAGATGCAGTATTAAATTACATGTGCCGTTAGGTTTCTGAGAGGCAGACACACATCAGATTCCAATGTCCCTGGATGTTCGGTGCATGTAACTAGTGCTCTTGGAGCTTGCCCTGAGATGTTGGTGTAAAGGGTCCTTTGGAATGATAAATGGACTGCAGTGATCAGATACTCGCTTTGACTTGCACATTGGAAATTCTCCACATCCAGCTTGCTCAACTTGTTTTGGTAAGCCAAGAAGCTGCCATTAAGAAGGCATTTGACAAGCTATAAACCTCCTTAACTAGTAACTCCCTGCTGCTTACTGAGAAGCTCACATTACTGCATATATCCTAACCTGATCTAGTCACATTTGCCAGTATTTGACTGATTTCCCTCTAAACCCTTCTTATTCATATTCCCATCCAGATGTCTTTTAAATGCTGTAATTGTACCAGCCTCCACCACTTCCTCTGTTAGCTCATTCCATACATGCATCAGCTCTGTGTGAAAGTGTTGCCCCTTAAGTACTTTTTATATCTTTCCCCTCTCACCCTAAACCTATGCCCTCTAGTTCTGGACTCCCTTCCACAGTGAAAAGACGTTGTCCTATCCATGCCCCTCATGATTTTATAAACCTCTATAAGGTCACTCCTCAGCCTCTGATGCTGCAGGGGAAACAGCACCAGCTGGTTCAGCCTCTCCCTATAGCTCAAATCCTCCAACCCTGGCAACATCCTTGTAAATCTTTTCTGAACCCTTTCAAGTTTCACAACATCATTCCGATAGGAAGGAGACCAGAATTGCACACAATATTCCAAAAGTAGCCTAACCCAATGTCCTGTACAGTTGCAACATAACCTCCCAACTCCTATACTCAATGCTCTGATCAATAAAGGAAAGCATAACCAAATGCCATCTTCACTATCCTATCTATCTGCGACTCTACTTTCAAGGAACTATGAACCTGTACTCCAAGGTCTCTTTGTTCAGCAAAACTCTCCAGGACCTTACGATTAAGTGTATAAGTCCTGCTCTGATTTGCTTCCCGAAAATGCAGCACCTCGCATTTAGCTAAATTAAACTCCATCTGCAACGCCTCAGCCCATTGGCCCATCTGATCCAGATCCCGTTGTACTCTGAGGTAACCTTCTTCGCTGTCCACTACACCTCCAATTTTGGTGTCATCAGCAAACTTGATAACTATACCTCCTATGTTCACATCCAAATCATTTATATAAATGTCGAAAAGTAATGGGCCCAGTACCAATCCTTGTGGCACACCACTGGTCTCAGGCCTCCAGTCTAAAAAGCAGCACTCCACCCACCATCATCTGTCTTCTACCATCAAGCCGGTTCTGTATCCAAATAGCTAGTTCTCCCTGTATTGCATGGTATCTAACCTTGCTAACCCAGTCTCCCATGGGGAACCTTGTCGAACCGCTTACTGAAGTCTATATAGATCATGTCCACCGTTCTGCCCTTATCAATCCTTTTTGTTACTTCAAAAAACTCAGTCAAGTTCGTGAGACATGATTTCCCACACTCAAAGCCTTGCTGACTATCCCTAATCAGTCCTTGCCTTTCCGAATACATGTAAATCCTGTCCCTCAGGATTCCCTCCAACAACTTGCCCACCACTGATGAGGCCCACTAGTCTCTTGTTCCCTGACTTTTCCTTATCACTTCTCTTAAATAGTGGCACCATGTTAGTCAACCTCCAGTCTTCCAGCACTTCACCTGTGACTGTTGATGATACAAATATCTCAACAAGGGCCCCAACAATCACTTCTTTAGCTTCCCACAGAGTTCTAGTGTACACCTGATCAGGTCCTGGGGTTTTATCCACTTTTCTATGGTTCAAGACATTCAGAACCACCACCTATGTAATATGGACATTTTTCAAAATGTCACCATTTATTTCCCCAAGTTCTATATCTTCCATGTCCTTCTCCACAGTAAACACTGATGCAAAATATTCATTTAGTATCTCCCCCATCTCTTGTGGCTCCACATATAAGCTGCCTTGCTGATCATTGTATTTATAAAAGCCTTTTGAATTCTCCTTAATTCTATTTGCCAAAGCTATCTCATGCCCTCTTTTTGCCCTCCTGATTTCCCTCTTAAGTATACTCCTCCTGCCTTCATACTCTTCTAAGGATTCACTCAGTCTCTCCTGTCTATATCTCACATACGCTTCCTTTTTTTTCTTAACCAACACCTCTCTTTCTCTATTCTCCAGCATTCCCTACGCCTACTAGCCTTTCCTTCTGCCCTAACAGGAATATACGGTCTTTGGATTCTCATTATTTCATTTTTTAAAAATATATTAAATACAAAACAATACAATTCAAAACAAAACAAAGAAAGAACACAAACAAGTATAAAGAAACCCACCTGTTCTCATGTACAAATGTATAAATATATAGAAAAATATATAATAGATAAGCCAACTAATTATTTAACTAAATAAATAATAACCAACAACAAGCTAATAGATGGTAATAAACTCAGCCAAACAAGACAATCATCCGTTCACATTTCCTCCTCCTTGGATATTAGACTCATAAAACACAATCATTATGGCTATATAAAAGCCCTTATTAGTGTGGCTGATAAATCTTTGTAAGGTATTCCAAAAAGGGCTGTCATGCCTTATAAAAATTCTTAGTTTTGTGGTGTCCCATACTTGTGAGAATATCCAAGGGGATATGCTCCATATCAATATTCCACTAACCCAGCAGGTTTGGAGGGTTTTCGGATACCCAACCTAGCAAGATATTCTTTCTGGTACAGAAAATGAGGATATTGCAAAGATTTTTCTTAAGCGCATCTGTAGGGAACACACTGGGCAGGCCCAGAAGAAGAGATATCTGGTCCTTCTTCACCCTTGCACTCAAAATCCTCTCCATTACACCCACCACAGCACTCTAGTATGTTTGAAGCCTACCATAAAACCAAAGACAGTGGCTAAGAGTGCCTGTACAGACCTTGCACTTGGGATGTTAAAGATACCCCTAGTTTAAATTTTGACAAACTGTCCGGAGCCAAGTGGACCCTGTGGAGAATCTTCAACTGTAAAGCGTAGGTCCTATTGCAAATTGAAATCTTTCTTGCATTTTCCCAAATATCTTCCCATGCCCCTGAGGAATCTTCAACACCTAGCTCTCTCTCTCACCCTGCAGAGTTGATCGAATTCATGTCAGGGGGACCCCCAATGGATGATATAAAGTGCTGACAGAAAGTGTACTCTTAGCATTGAGCACCCTTCTCTCTATTCAGATTTGTAGGGATTAGTCTTTTTTGAATAAAATCCCTAATTTGAAAAAAATGAGAGGTCCCTGTTAGATAGCTCATATTTCTATGCTAACTGATTGAAGGACATCATTTTGTCTTCCTCAAATAAATCCTCCATGTAAGACACACTCTTAGCTGCCCAACATTTGAATCCTGAATTTATCATCCCTGATTGAAAACCCGGCATAACAACTATAGGTGTAAAAGAAGTTGTTTTGCCAATATTGCCTTCTCTCTGTCGAATTGCCCTCTATACTTTAGCAGTATTGATAGCTATTGCGTTATGGCAATATTCTCTAACTGTCCTCATTTCATCCAGAAACAACAAGCTAGTAAGGGGGCATCTTGCCTGGGAGACTTCGATATCTAACCATATTGAAAGAGGGTCTCCAATCACACAGGATAAAAGCTTTCAATGTCCAGAAGGTCCACTTCACCCAATCTGTGAAGCAATTACAGTTTAGCTAATTTAATGAGGGGCCATTATGCTGCCAGGTAAAGGAGCTGAACCAACCGTTCTGTCTCCTGAATGCTTATTGAAAATCAGGAGGAGCATTCCTATAGGGTATAACAAATGGGGCAGGATATTCATCTTAATAAGCGCTATCCAACCCAACCACGAGACTAAAAGCACCTCCCATCTTTGAAGGTCTTGTTTGCTTTTGTCAAATAATTGAAAAAAATTGTCTTTGAACAGCCGATCCAGAACTAGAGTAACGAATATGCCCAAATACACAAATCGAGAATCGCACTCACAGACCTAGCCTCTGATTTTTTAAGATTAATCTTGTACCCCAAAAAAACACCAAACACACTGATGCATTGTATCAGGCAAGGCACCGAAACTGCTGGATTTGACAAAAAAAATTAGGACATCATCCGCGTACAATGAAATCTTATGAAATTTTCACCCCACTTCTGGAGCTGATATATTGGGATCCCACAAATGGCCTTCGCTAATGGTTCAATTACCAATATGAAAAGCAATGGCAAAAGGGGAAGGTCTTGCCAGCTGCCCCTATAAATGTTAAAATTGCTGGATCACATCCCATTGGTGATGACCGCTGCGAGAGGGTCAGTGTAGAGAACCTTTACCTATCTTATAAAGACTTAGTGCAAGCCAAACTGCTCCAGAGTATAGAAAAGGTACGGCCACTCAACTTGCTCAAATGCCTTCTCTGCATCTAGAGAAATCACCAATCTTTGTATTGACTGGTGTTGACATGCTTGAATTACATTAAGAGCCTCCTAACATTATTCGAGGTTCTGCGGCCCTTTATGAAGCCTCTGGTCCTCTTTAACAATAGAAGGTTACACAGTCTCCAGCCTTAACGCAAGAGTCTTTGAGAGGATTTTAAAGTCCACATTTAAGAGCGAAACAGGTCTTCTGAAGCACAGTCCTCCGAGACCTTACCTTTTTTAAGGATAAGTGAAATATTGGCCTGTCTCAGAGATGGTGGGAGACAATCATGGCTGTATGAGTCATTAAACATATTGAGCATTGGCCTGACAGTATGTTTATAAACTCCTTATAGAATTCGCTGGGAAATCCGTCCGGACCGGGCGCCTTTTCACTCTGAAGCTGCCTCATAGCTTCCTGCACTCCTTGCTCTGATAAGGGGGCGTTGAGAAAGGACTGTTATTCAGGGGGCACGCCCAGGAGCTCCAGATCCTTAAAAAATTTCCATTTGGCTCACCCCTCTTCAAAATCCTCAGATTGGTATAAATTAGAGTAACATTTCTGGAATGCCACATTAATCTTTTTGGAATCACAGGTTAGGTTCCCAGACTCTTCCCTAATCACCATAATGGCTTGAGGGGCACTCCTTTTCCTGGTGAGATATGCTAAGTATTTGCCTGGTCTGTCACCACACTCATATAACCTTTGCTTTGCAAAAGTAATCTCCAAGTTGGTCTGCGTGAGCATGCATAGAATTCAATGCAGACCGCAGCGCTGTAATCCTCTGTAGCTTGACCAATGAGGGCCTGTCAAAGTAAGCCTTCTCGACTGCCTTCAACCGTGCTTTGAGGAGACATTGCTACTCACCCTTCCTGCTTGCAGAGTAGGAAAAACTAACCGCCTGGCATAGGCTTTGGCAGTTTCCCAAAGGACAGATGGGCTACTAACCGAGCCTGAGTTAATGTCTAGGAATGCCCAAAATTCCCTAGAGAAATATTCCACAAGCTTATTATCCCTGAGGATAAAGCGATCCATTCACCAGTACCTCGAACCCACTGTAACATCCTTAATCTTAACCAACAGGTACACTGGAGTGTGATCAGAGACAGTAATATTACCAATCATACAAGATACCATCAAGTCCAGGGTTGCCACAGGGGTCAGAAAAAATCAATCCTGGAGTGACATCTGTGTGCATTGGAAAAAACTACCCAGCCCAAACTGCCTGTAAGAAGGCATCTAGCCATCCCAGGCAAAAGTGAGGACTGCAGATGCTGGAAATCAAGAGTCGAGATTAGAATGTGTCCTAATGAAGGGCTTGTGCCCGAAACATCGATTTTCCTGCTCCTCAGATGCTGCCTGATCTGCTGTGCTTTTTCAGCACCACTCTAATCTAGAATCTTGCCATCCCAATCATTTTCCCTCCTCTTAGCTAGAGCCACAACGCAAACACAAACAGAAAAGAAAGTAAATACACCATGGAATAGCAGTATGAATAAAGATTTTTTTAAAAGAAAAAAGGGGTAAATACCCCACCCATCCTTTGGTATAACTTAACTTAGAAATTAAAAGTGCACATCTCAACCGCCGCCAAATATAGTTTAAATCATGCTGTACATCTCTATGACTCTAAAGCTCCAACTGGACTTCCTTTTTTTAAAAAAACCGAAGACATATTCAAACAACACTGCTATTTGTACATACTAAATTGTTCAGATTAGGTTAATTTGTCCATAAAGTCTCTTGCCTTCTCTGACCTGTCAAAGAGATGTATGGATCCATCTAAGGTGATTTGAAGCACCGCCGAATACCTCAGAGTACTGGATCCCAAGCTCCCTCAGTCTTCTCTTGACATCATCATAGGATTCCCTTTTCTGGATCACTGCCACTGAGAAATCCTGGAAGAACATGATCTTAGAGCCCTCATAAATTAGGGCCTTCAGATCCTTCCCCTGGATTCTGGAAGCTTCCACGATTCCCTCCTTATCTCTATAATGGTGAAACTGCACCAGGAAAGGACAAGGATGTTGACCCAGACCTGATCTCCACGCTGTGACCTGGTGAGCCCTCTCAATCCTCAAGTCTCTCATGTCAGCCTCCAAGTTAAGGAATTTGAGCGACCAGTCCTCAATAAATTCCGCCGGCCGCAAACCTTCCTTACCCTCAGGCAGACCAATGATCCGAATATTTTTCTTCTGCCCCTGCCCTCAAGATCATCCACTTGGTCACGCAAACTACGGATCTGCATCTCCAGGGCTTGTATCCTATCTTTGGAGCTTCCACCACTGTGACTCTGTGTTCAACCTCATCCGCCCTCTTTTCCAGGTCTCCCAGCTGCTGCTTATGCTTCTGCAGTATGTTAGAGATTGGTACTAGCTTCTCACCTGTCTGCTTACCCAACATCTCGTGAGATTTCGCGAGCTCGTTCACTAGGGCCTAGTAGGTAATCGAGTGCAAGGATCCTGCAGGCTGGGCGGTGGCCTGGCCTTGGACGCTCCTCCTCCCTTCTTCGGCATCCCTGGATGGCAAAAAACGCAGGTAAGTTAATTTTTCACGGTTTCCTGGGACTCCACGATCTTTCCAGAGTCCTAGGATATCACAATGGTCCAGCTTGGCTGGTTAGAAGTTCATCCTACTTGTGCTGTGGTGCGGAGCTCTGCAACATGATCCTCCTAGATTGCCGCCATCTTGAATCCCCCATTATTTCATTTTAGAATGTATAAAAGATGCAGTGAGTTGCTCCCAACATTGAGATCGGCATCACCAGACTTCTCACTGGATCGTGCCCTATTTCTTGCCATAATCCACTTTGTTCAGGCCTCAGTGAGATTCTGCTATTGCTTTATTCTGCAAGTAATCTGGAATGCATTACATAAATGTGTAATGGAAGCAGATCTACTGGTCATATTCAAAAGAAAATTGCATAAATATCTGAAGAAAATAGTTGCAGGCCATTTAATAGTGACATGCAAAACTAAGCCTATATTTTAAAATAAGATTTTAATCTCTCAGATTATTAATTAATGTTTTATTAAATAATGCTTCATTTCAGTAGAACTGTTCAATCAACTGTTGTTTATCAAGTTAATGAATTAAGCTGCCTTTTAATAAAACTCCACCAAGCAATATTCACAATGGTTTTCTGACAAAGAGCCTGTTGAGTTAAAATGTTTAGTAAAATTACTTGTTTTAATTCCTTTAAGCTTCTGGATGACTGCCATCTCATTTACATCAAATTATTTAATTTTGCTTTGTTTCTTTTTGGGAAAAAGAATGATTGTCAAGTGATAAGTGGCTTAGATGCCAACTGATATGTAACTATAAGGACAGACTGACGGGCAGAGGGGGTGGGGTGGCCATGTTGGTAAGGGATGATATTCAGTCCCTTGTGCGGGGGGACCTAGAATCAGGGGATGTAGAGTCAGTATGGATAGAGCTGAGAAATTCTAAGGGTAAAAAGACCCTCTTGGGAGTTATCTACAGGCCCCCAAACAGTAGTCTGGATGTTGGATGTAAGTTGAATCAGGAGCTGAAATTGGCCTGTCGCAAAGATGTTACTACAGTTGTTATGGGGGATTTCAACATGCAGGTAGACTGGGAGAATCAGGATGGTATTGGACCTCAAGAAAGAGACTTTGTGGAGTGCTTCTGAGATGGATTCTTAGCTGATGCTGGAGCTTACCAGGGAGAAGGCACTTCTGGACCTGGTATTGTGCAACGAACCAGAAATGATCAGGGATCTCGAAGTGAAGGAGCCATTGGGAAGTAGTGACCATAATACAATAAGCTTCAATCTGCAATTTGAGAGGGAGAGGGTACAATCGGAAGTGACAATATTTCTGTTGAATAAAGGGAACTGGGGAGCTATGAGGGAGGAGCTGGCCAAAGTTCAATGGTGCAATACCTTAGCAGGGATGGTAGAGGAGGAACAATGGCGGATATTTCTGTGTAGAATGCAGAAGTTGCAGGATCAGTTCATCCCTAAAAGGAAGAAAGATCCTCGGAGGAGGCATGGGCGGCCGTGGCTGACGAGGGAAGTTAAGAAACATATAAAGTTAAAAGAGAAAAAGTATAACATAGCAAAGATAAGTGGGAAAACGGAGGACTGGGAAGCTTTTAAAGAACAACAGAGGATTACTAAGAAGGAAATATGCGGAGAAAAAATGAGGTATGAAGGTAAACTGGCCAAAAATATAAAGGAAGATAGTAAAAGCTTTTTTAGGTATGTGAAAGGCAAAAAAATGGTTAGGACTAAAATTGAAGACAGAAACAGGGGAATATATTACAGGGAACAAAGAAATGGCAAAAGAATTGAATTTCAGATCGGTGTTCACTGGGGAAGACACAAGCAATCTCCCTGAGGTAACAGTGGCTGAAAGACCTGAACTAAAGGGAATTTATATTTGCCAGGAATTGGTGTTGGAGAGGCTGTTAGGTCTGAAGGTTGATAAGTCCCCGGGGCCTGATGGTCTACATCCCAGGGTACTGAAGGAGGTGGTTCGAGAAATCGTGGATGCGTTGGTGGTTATTTTCCAGAGTTTGATAGATTCGGGATCAGTTCCTGCAGATTGGAGGGTGGCTAATGTTGTACCACTTTTTAAGAAAAGTGGGAGAGAGAAAGCAGGAAATTATAGACCAGTTAGTCTGACCTCAGTGGTGGGAAAGATGCTGGAGTCTATTATAAAGGATGAAGTTACGACACATCTGGATAGTAGTAACAGGATAGGTCAGAGTCAGCATGGATTTATGAAGGGGAAATCATGCTTGACTAATCTTTTAGAATTTTTTGAGGATGTAACTCTGAAGATGGACGAGGGAGATCCAGTAGATGTAGTGTACCTGGGATTTCAGAAAGCTTTTGATAAAGTCCCACATAGGAGGTTAGTGAGCAAAATTAGGGCGCATGGTATTGGGGGCAAAGTACTAACTTGGATTGAAAGTTGGTTGGCTGACAGGAAACAAAGAGTAGTGATAAACAGCTCCATTTCGGAATGGCAGGCAGTGACCAGTGGGGTACCGCAGGGATCAGTGCTGGGACCACAGCTTTTTACAATATATATTAATGATATAGAAGATGGTATTAGTAATAACATTAGCAAATTTGCTGCTGATACTAAGCTGGGTGGCAGGGTGAAATGTGAGGAGGATGTTAGGAGATTACAGGGTGACCTGGACAGGTTAGGTGAGTGGTCAGATGCATGGCAGATGCAGTTTAATGTGGATAAATGTATGGTTATCCACTTTGGTGGCAAGAACAGGAAGGCAGATTACTACCTAAATGGAATCAATTTAGGTAAAGGGGCAGTACAGAGAGATCTGGGTGTTCTTGTACACCAGTCATTGAAGGTAAGCATGCAGGTACAGCAGGTAGTGAAGAAGGCTAATAGCATGCTGGCCTTCATAACAAGAGGGATTGAGGATAGAAGCAAAGAGATTCTTCTGCAGCTGTACAGGGCCCTGATGAGACCACACCTGGAGTACTGCATGCAGTTCTGGTCTCCAAATTTGAGGCAAGACATTCTGGCTATTGAGGGAGTGCAGCGTAGGTTCACGAGGTCGATTCCTGGAATGGCGGGACTACCTTACGCTGAAAGACTGGAGCGACTGGGCTTGTATACCCTTGAGTTTAGAAGACTGAGAGGGGATCTGATTGAGACATATAAGATTATTAAAGGATTGGACATTCTGGAGGCAGGAAACATGTTTCCGCTGATGGGTGAGTGCCGAACCAGAGGACACAGCTTAAAAATACAGGATAGACCATTTAGGACAGAGATGAGGAGAAACTTCTTCACCCAGAGAGTGGTGGCTGTGTGGAATGTTCTGCCCCAGAGGGCAGTGGAGGCCCAGTCTCTGGATTCATTTAAGAAAGAGTTGGATAGAGCTCTCAAGGATAGTGGAATCAAGGGTTATGGAGATAAGGCAGGAACAGGATACTGATTAAGGATGATCAGCCATGATCATATTGAATGGTGGTGCAGGCTCGAAGGGCAGAATGGCCTACTCCTGCACCTAATGTCTATTGTGAATGACACCTGGGATTTTTACAGTGGATAACGCCTGGCACAATTCTTTCCATTTGTGAATGAACAGAGAGAAAGGGAATCAGACTGAAGATTCTCAATGAAGGAACTTGGAATGAGGGTTCTTGCACAAAATGCTTCAGGTGTATATTGGGGTGTAGACTAGAGAATATTTAGAAAGGTAATGGGATAAGTCTTTCACAATGAAGGATATAAAATGTTCTGGCGATCTGAGGATCTGCAAGTTACATATAAGAGATCCAGCACAGGTAATAAAGGCTGAATAGCCTCCCACTGCACTGTTATTTCAGTCATTTTTGAAAATCTTGCCTTTGCCAAATCCAACCCTAGAGTGTAGTATGTTCATGTCGGTACTGAGCTGATTATAGGATAATGTGAGTAGCATCTGAAACACTGAGCACACAGCCCTTTCTCCAAACTTGCGTTTTGCTTCAGAACTTATGGAATGGGAGCTGGAGCCATATTTTGAGTCCATTCTGTCAGTCAACATTCATTCATGGCTGATCAACTTGAACTACATCATTCTGCTTAACTTCACTTGTTTACCTTAGCACACAAAAATCTATTGATGACTGCTTTGAAAATACTTGATGACTGAAGATCCACAGTTCTCTGGGCAGAGAAATCCAAGGATTCACAACCCAGAAATGTTTCCCTGCCTCAGTCCTAAAAGGCTGATCTGTGCCTCTGAGAATGAGTTCAGGTCAACCTGGGCCATATGATTTTAATGAGTGAAATCCAAGTACAGAACTTAATTAGGTTCCCAGTTCATATTTATCACCTCAGTCAGCCTGAGTCCGAGCCACAGTCTAGAGTTATCAGATGGGAGTTGCAGCCAATGGAAAGTGAGATTGCCTGATTAGTTAGCTTGCACCTTGAGCAGTCCAGGCGGCTTCTAGCTGTAGTCACAGAGTAAACATCAATGGATTATAGGATTACCACTAATTACAATTGAGATGTCAGGTATGACAACCATAATTATCAATTACATGCAGTCTGTCAGTGACTTATTATTTGAATGTTAATAATATATTGAATATAACCAGCATTACTTCATGATTAATTTTTGTGTGTTATTATTAAGTATTGATGAAATCAGAGGTTGTGTTTCCTCCCCGCACTAACTCGGTTTTTACTTTGAGAATCTCTGCCCCACCTTTGGCTTGCCTTCTTCCCAAACCTTAGTTTTCACTACCTACGTGCTGCTGAACTTCTTGTTCTTGGAACTCATTGCACGGTCACCACTGGGGAAAACAAAACACAAATATTTAAGTGAGGAATGTTCTGCAAGGTGTCGTCAACTATGATTTATTTTTCTTATCGTTCAGACATTTATTTGAATCACCACGTAGGAACTATGAATATCCTAACCTATAGAGATAGATGTGGGCTCTTATTCCAATACATGATGTGCTTTAAACACTGGGACCTCAACAAGTTGCACTGCCTCCCAGTGCAATTTTCAATGTATACTTTAATATTTCCTTTCACATTCTTTAGTTACACCATAATCCAGAGGTTTTTGAATGACCATCAAAATACTATGTTAAAACTGAAGTGAAAATAAATAGTTTACCAATTATTAGATTCTCATCTTTGCTTTCAAATCCCTTCATGACCTCATTCTTCTCTGTCTAAACTCCTCCAGTTCCGCAACTCAGTGAGATATCTCCACTCTGCAAACCCTGAACACATGAGTACCCTCAAACTTATTTGCTTCACCACTGATGGCAATGTCTCCAGGTGCCAAGACCCTTTCCAACTTAAACTCTGTTAAACTTAAACTCTGTTCACCTCTTCTCACCTTTACAACTTACATCTTTGACCAAACCTTTGATCATCTGCTCTCATATATGATTAAGTGTCAAATTTTCAGTGCCAATGTATTGCCTTGGGATATTTTATTATATTAATGGTCGTATGTCCCATTCCAGGCACTTGAGTACAGAATCCAGGTTTGCGCTGCAGAGCAGTATTGAGAGAGTGCTGTGCTGCTAGAGGTGCCATATTTCAGATTAGATATTAAACTAATGTTCTGTCTACTTCCAAAGTTGGCTATTATAGATATTATGGTACTATTTTCGAGATGATCGAGGAAATATACTCGGCATCCTGACCAATTTATTCCTCAAATAACACACAAGAACAAATTTTCTGGTCATTATCATATTACTGTTTGTAGAGATTCACAGAGCTCAAATTTGCATACATCATTACAACAGTGACTACATGTCAAGTGTGTTGTATTGGTTAGGAGAAAGTGAGGACTGCAGATGCTGGAGATCAGAGCTGAAAAATGTGTTGCTGGAAAAGCGCAGCAGGTCAGGCAGCAGCCAAGGAGCAGGAGAATCGACGTTTCGGGCATAAGCCCTTCTTCAGGAATGAGGAAGGTGTGCCAAGCAGGCTAAGATAAAAGGTAGGGAGGAGGGACTTGGGGGAGGGGCGTTGGGAATGTGATAGGTGGAAGGAGGTTAAGGTGACGGTGATAGGTCGGAGAGGGGGTGGGGGCAGAGAGGTCGGGAAGAAGATTGCAGGTCAAGAAGGCGGTGCTGAGTCTGAGGGTTGGGACTGAGATAAGGTGGGGGGAGGGGAAATGAGGAAGCTGGAGAAATCTGCATTCCTCCCTTGTGGTTGGAGATTCCTAGGCAGAAATGAGGTGCTCTTCCTCCAGGCGTCGTGTTGCCATGGTCTGGTGATGGAGGACCTGCATCTCCTTGGCGGAGTGGAAGGGGGAGTTAAAGTGTTCAGCCACGGGGCGGTTGGGTTGGTTGGTGCGGGTGTCCCAGAGGTGTTCTCTGAAACGTTCTGCAAGTAGGCGGCTTGTCTCCCCAATGCAGAGGAGGCCACATCGGGTGCAGTGGATGCAGTAAATGATGTGTGTGGAGGTGCAGGTGAATTTGTGA
This sequence comes from Chiloscyllium plagiosum, assembly GCF_037043375.1. Lineage (NCBI taxonomy): Eukaryota > Metazoa > Chordata > Chondrichthyes > Orectolobiformes > Hemiscylliidae > Chiloscyllium > Chiloscyllium plagiosum. The sequence continues at coordinate 39,973,088 of NW_028270154.1, forward strand.
CGGATATGGAAGGATCCCTTGGGGCCTTGGAGGGAAGTGAGGGGGGAGGTGTGGGCGCAAGGTTTTGCATTTCTCGCAGTTGCAGGGGGAGGTGCCGGGAGTGGAGGTTGGGTTGGTGGGGGGTGTGGACCTGACGAGGGAGTCACGGAGGGAGTGGTCTTTCCGGAACGCTGATAGGGGAGGGGAGGGAAATATATCCTTGGTGGTGGGGTCTGTTGTATTGGCTATAAAATGGTTTGGGATGGCCTGAAGCTGTGAAAGATGTTATATAAGTACAAGTCCTTTTTATAAAATGCAGATTTTTTTGAAGCATTGTAAATTTTGACATATTCAATGACAGTGGTAAAATCACGCCAAAGGCTACTTTATTTAAGTTAAAAATAATACAGTGTACAAGAGACTTTCAACATTAACCAGTTAACTATTGGTGTACTCAACATATTTTTCAAACTGTGCTGGCTAATTGATACAACTGTTGTATTTATGACTACTATTGAAACAGCTACAAAGTCGATTTTTTAAATAACTGCTGAGACCTCAATGCTTTTCTTTTTAAAATAACTTGAAATTGTTTTTTTTTTGACAGCGACACTCTTATCGAATTTATGAATTATTTTAAGAATGTTGATCTGCATCAGATGAACAAAAGGAAGCCCTGTGCGACTGTGAAGCAATTCAATATGAAGCCATAAATTATGTAAATCAGTATTTAAACAGAGGGAACAATGGGTACATTTTCAGTCCAGTTGGCACCTTTTAAAAAATCAACAATAATAACAATGGCTGGGCTTGAGACTAAGTGAAGCTGGGATCATCATCTGTGTTCTAATGTTTACCTTGCTGATGAAAGTTTGTTCGAAGTCTTAGTAAGCTATTATTCATGTCATAATCCACAGATAAAAATGGTTAAAATTTTCTATTTTAAAAATCAGAACTTTTGAATTATTTTTAGCATTACAGTCCAAAATGGGACTGGTGGAAATCAGAAGTTTTGATGACATTTCTTGACTCATTTCACGTTTTAAGTTAACTCTAGCATAGTAAGTGTTCATTCATTAGACTTTAAAATAAAATACTATGGATCAGGCTTTGTTGCCAAGTCTCATGTTTTACTGTAAAGGGGACATTCTTGAGCATGACACTAACAGCTGTTGTTTTGGCAAGGCATACAAATTGTGGGTGTTGATGGCTAATTTATAATCTATTGAATGCAGATCTTAGTTGCATGTATCAGTGATGCATATTCTATCCTCTTCAGTCTTCACATTTTCTTACCGCTGTTGTTAAATTTCAGTCTATTTTAATTCATTCCCTCATTGGCTTATCTTTCAGTATCATACCATTATGCACAGTGAAATAAACTGCCTGTCTGAAATCCCATTGTACAAAGTAATTCACTGCCTGCCCTATTTCAAACAATTTTTTGCCAAACATCTAATCTCTTTAAAGTTTACTGAGGTGGTTTGTATTGTTTTTTGTCCTATTTTTTTCATTTATTTTTTAAAATTTTTGCCAAGTTTGTCACTGAGTTGCTGAATGAGTTCTGCCAACTCCCCTGTTGCTTGTGACTTTTCTTCCAGAAGTTCATAACGAAGACTGGAAATGTCCTGTTTGATTTCCTTAAGTTCCCCTGAAATACCAATAGAAATGTTAGTAAGTGAGGTTTTGGAAAATGCAATTATATCAAAACAATGCACATACATAGAAATGCATCTCCTTTCAAAATTTGAGATATTTGATTTATACCAAAAACTTCACTCCATTACAAAACTTTAAAACTAGCTCGAGAAGAAACAAGAAGAAATATTTTACATTTGAAGACTTTCAGGTTCTAAGGGTTCGTTCTTTGTTGTGTTGACTCTTGTGTCTGTTGCCTATATCTGCGCAGATGTCAAATGGAGTTTCACAGGAATTTTAATGCTCAACCTATGCATCATGATACGTATATCTATTTAATGTGGGGGTTGGGACCCCAAGTTGGGTAGAGAGCTGAAAGTTTGTGAACCCTGAGGCATCAGGGTTGTGGAACCCTGACTGATTAAGAACAGTACGTTCTTCCAGTAACAGACTCCCAATATTACAGCTCCTGCAACCCCCCCCCCCCCCCCCCCAATGCGAGCCCACCTCACTCCTGTTGAGAAGCCCAGCAATTTTCAAGTTTTTGACTTGAAAAATGGTGTCAAAATGGACAAAAGTTTGGGAAGCCCCAATCATGTAGAAATTATCCCTTTTGTTCTTTTATTTGGTCATTGGATGTGGCCAACTGTGGCTAGGTCACCCTTCTATCCCTATGTCACCCGTAAAAAGTGGTGGTGAGCAGCATTCTTGAACCGATGCTGTCTTTGGGGTGTAGGAACATATTCATGTGAAGAAAAGATTCCCAGGATATTGACCCAGCGAATGAGGAAGAACAGCAATATATTTCCAAGTCAGGAAAAGAACTTGCAGGTATTCCCATGCAACTGCTGCCCTTGTCCTTCTAGGTGGTGGAAGTCCCAGTATTGGAAGGTGCTGTCAAAGGATCCTTAGTGTGTTACCGCAGTGCATCTTGTAGATGTACACAGTGCTGCTACTGTGTGTTGGTGGTAATGGGAGTGAATATTGAATGTTTTGGACACAGTGCCTCTCAAATGGGCTGCTTTGCCCTAGATGGTGTCAAACTTTTTAAAGTGTTTAGTAAAGCTGCATTCATCCAGGCAAATGGAAAGTGATATTAATAGTGGGGGGTGGGGTTCAATGATAGTACTGGCATTGAATATCCAGTGGCAATAGTTACATTATATCTTATTGGAAATGGCCATTGTCTAGCACTTGTGTGGAGGGAATGTTATGTGACATTTATCAGTCCAAGCTTGGACATTGTCCATGCCTTGCTGCTTGTGGAGGTGGACTGCTTCAGTATCTGAGGAATTGTGAATTGTGCAATTGTCAGCGAACATCTCCACTTTAATCTTATTATGGAGGGATGGTCGTTCATGACATAGATAGGATGATTGGGCCTAGGACACTATGCTGAAAAACTCTTGCAGAGATGTCCTAGAGTTCTCCATAAACCAGAACTCTCTTCCAAGGTGGTAGGTTTGAGTCCAACTAGCACAATGTTCTCCCCCGATTCCTACAAACACCAGGTTTGCTTGGGTTTCTTGCTGCCATACTCAGTTGAATGCTGCCTTGAAGTGAAGGGGTGTCACTCTCATTTCACTACTGGAGTTCAGCTCATTTGTCTATTCACCAAGGCTGTAATGAGGTCAGGAGCTAGATAACAAAACTGAGTGTCAGTGACTTAGGTTATGTCTTTACAAATTTCACTTGGTAGCACTGTTGACAATCCCTTCTATCACTTTTCTGATGATCAAGTACAGACAGATGGTTAGTGATTGACCAGGTTGGATTTGTCCTGCTTTTGTGTGCAAGACACTACTGGCAAATTTTCCACATTGTTGAGGAGATGCCTGTGTTAAACTTGCATTGGAATAACTTGATATGAGTGTGGCTAGTTCTAAAGGGCTTGGGTACAGTTGTCAGGGCTCATAGTCTTTGCAATAACCACTGTCTTCAGTCATTTTTTTATATTATGTGTAGTGAATCAAATTGGTTGAAGACTGGTATCTGTGGATGTAGATGCTTCGGCCTTGTTTTTTGAATGTAAGTGCTGGGTTCACCTATCATTGAGGTTGGAGATGTTTGTGTACCCTCCACTTCCTATTAGTAGCTTAATTGTCCAATTGTGACTGGAAGTAGCAGAACTGCAGAGCTTAGATCTGATCTTTGGCTCAGAGCGGTGCTGGAAAAGCACAGCAGGTCAGGCAGCATCCGAGGAGCAGGAAAATCGACGATTCGGGCAAAAGCCCTTCATCAGGAATAGATCTGATCTGTTAGTTGTAGCTTGACTAACCCCTGTCTATTGCATGCTGCTTCTACTCCTTGGTGTGCAAGGTGTCCCATGTTGTAGCTTCATCAGGTTGACAGGTTATTTTTAGGCATGTCTGGTTCTGTCCCTGGCATGCTGCCTTGCACTCTTCATTGATCGAGGGTTGATCTCCCAGCTTGATTATAATGGTCAAGTAAAGGATATTCGGAGACAACATAACAATATGAGGGAGGACATCCTAAATATAAAGAAGGGACTTGGTCTCCACAAGGATTGAGTGATGGTTACTTCTACTGAGTGTGCCCTGGAAAGATGTATTTACATCAGGTCGATTGATGAGCATGGGGTCAAATAAATTATTCCCTCTTGTTGGTTCCCTCAAACGCACACCTGTATATATCTACCATAAACTGGCCCGATTTGTTTGATGTTGTTTCAGAAAATGGAATGCTAAAGCAAGCACCCAGACTATGAAGCATTTTTGTGCATACGGAACTACTTGCCTTCATTGACTTCATCATTTCCTCTGTCTACCTGTGCTTTGAGCACATATCGCTTTATTAATCGTTTCATAATCCTCTGCAAAATATCAAAAAATATTTTTAATGTACATGAGGAAACAGTGCTAGTTCCAACTTCCTAAGAATGTACATCTACAGACCTGTCAATGCTTGGCATGTTAACACTCTTATCAAGGTATGGTTGATAAATACTCAATTATAATTTCTGACAGACTCTGATCTGCATTCTTTATCTACAATGCAAAGTTGAACTATATGCATGCCCTAACACTCCTGGAATATCTCAGCTGAGATAATTTATCAATATCTTCATGAAACATTAAAGTCCTTCATAAAGTAAAGATTAAGAAAATCTTGAAAGAGTGATGCAGTGGAATAGAACACATTTTGATTTTGCAATCAAACTGAATCTAGCCAGCTTGAAGGATTAAAATGCTGTTCAACAACAAAATCTAAGGGGATCATATCCTAAATGAGAATCAAAATACTGCAGATGCTGGAAATCTGAAATAAAAACACAAAACGCATGAAAAACTCAGCAAACCTGGCAGCATCTGTGGAGAGAAACAGAGTTAGCATTTCAGGTCATGATCTTGATCAGTACTAATGAAGAGGAATGGGGTGAATACAGTCCTGGGGTTCCATCGGGTGATTGTTCAGAACCGTGCAGTGGGCAAATGGGGGAAAAGGTGGAATTACAACCAAAAGGTGTGGGGAGTCAATGTTGTGGGGGAGAAAGTAGAGGCATTTGCAGAGGTGTGAAACAAGGACAGTGATGAGGGGAAACTCAAAGTGAATGGTGGACTATGTAGAAAAGCATCTGAGGGCATGGTAGGCTACAGGAAGCAGATGGGTGGCAGTAACCCTTCTGTAGAGGAGCAGAATGGGCATCATTAAGGTGTAATGCTTGGGTTCAGGGGGCAAGGAGCACAGTTTTAGGTGAAGATCAATCGATGAGTCTCCACATTGGGGGATGGGTAGGAATGGGCTACTATGGTGTGAGGTAAAATAGGACTCAGTGGGGAGGCAGAGCTATCTACTGTCGAGAGTGTGGTGCTGGAAAAGCACAGCAGGTCAGGCAGCATCCAAGGAGCAGGAGAGTCAGCGTTTTGGGCAAAAACCTGCTCTCAGGTGGGGCCTGATACTGACAGTGCCTACCTCAAGCTGTGATCCCTGCCATCACTTTCTGTTCTGTAGATGCAAAGTACTGTGACAAAATGACTGCACCATGACTAAGGCATGTGGAGTCAGGGTCACTTTAAGGGTAAAAGAGTGGGATTCAAGTCTGCTGGACAAAAGGACATTGAAGCAGCGAATACACAAAGCAGCCATTTTAATTTGTAATCATTTCATCACCCATTTGTTATGCAGATAGATTGAAGGTCAGATGCTGGTCAAAGATGATTTGCAACATGCAACTGATGCTTGCAAATTGAACGGACATCTGAATGATTTGGAAGTTAACAGCCATGTTGCGACAAAAGGCTGAGGCAAACTATGAGCCATGCAACTTCCCAGGGTCCTGTGTGAGCCACATAGGCCTCACTTCCCCATCTGTCATGTGAGTGTAATGACAGTCTGTACTGAATCAGTGAGAAGTTGAGTGTTTAATGTGAGTTCAGGATTAGTACAGTGTCGGAGCACTGCAGGCATTCCCTTTCTCGATGACATTGTGCAGTCACTCAGCCAACACGGCACCTTCACCATGTGGCTGTGGATACTGAGCCAAAATGTGGGTAGATGATGGGACAGATCCCTCGTTACCAGCATGTTTGGGGAGCAGTGTGGTCATCTCTCATTTTCAGGGTTTGCTGCTGAAGACTGCTCTGACATCTCTATTGCTCCTTCTGTGCCCATTGACAGTCATTCCCACTAGAGTCCTGCACCCTACTGTGTGTGGCATGTTGCTCACTGTGACTGCCTATCCAAGAAGGTGAAGGTGGATGCAGGAGGACCAGGGCCACCAGCAAGCCTTGGAGAAGCAAAAGTCAGCACTGAAAATGAAGAGCACCCATGTCTGAGAGATGTTGTTGGTGCAGAACCCCTCAGGATGCATGGGTTATGCAGGAGACACAAAGCTTTCCAGCCCTGAATCCTTTTCCTGGAGATGAGCAAGGTGCAATTATTAAAACAGACTCTGTATGTCTCAGGACACTCTCATGGAACTGTGCCAGATGCTGAAACAGGAACTAAGGGCTCCAAGAATGGGAGGCCCTGTGCTTGTGAAGGTGACAGACACTCTGAACTTTTAAGCTCCTCCCAGGCAGTGATGATAACTTGTGTGAGATCTCAGTTGTGCACCCACAATCCAACAGGACAGTCACTGCTGCCATCTTTGCAAGGATCACTTTGTTTCCCTATGGTGAGGCCAATGCTACAGCCTGGACAATCGGATTTAGGAACATGACTGGGTTACCCTTGGTGCAGCCAGGTGAACTACACCATGTGGCACTGAGAAGGCATTACCACAACTCTGCAGATTTCACCAGCTGGAAGAGGTTCCATTCCACTAATGTTCAGGTGATCTGAGATCACTGTTACCACTTTTTGCAGGGGTTGCCCACAATCCTGGCAGCAGCCATGGCTGCTATATCCTGGAGCAATCTCTTTTCGCTATTGTGTTTGAGGATCCAGATGCCTGACAATTCTAGTTCCTAGGGAAAAGGGCTATTCACTGTGACTATGGCTGCTGACACCATTACACAATCCTCTGAGAACTCTGACAGATGCACAGTGCAGATACAAAGCTGCCCATATCTCAACCAGGACCATGGTGGAGCAGACGATGTGGCTGCTGAAGGTGTGCTTTCACTGTTTGGACTGGTCTGGGGGAACTGTCCAACACAGTCCAGACAGAGTGTGCTGCGTCAACATGGTGTAATGTGCTCTTCAGTAAGGTGGTGTTCTGGATGCAGAGGAGCTGGGGGGACCAGACCTGTCTTCCAAGGAGGAGGATAAGGACATTGGAGAGGAGGGAGCTGTCCTTGTCCATGACAGAGCTCAGCTGCATCAGGCGTTACAAACCAGCGAGAACCACTTTGACACCCATTTCTCATCAATGAGAGCTGGTGCAGCAGACCATTGTGGGGCGTAAAAGATTTATTGGTCATGCTGCACAGATCTGATGTGCATTGTTGGGCTGAACTTCAACAGCAATTGGTTGTGTTTGCATTCAATTTGCAAAGGATAAACCAGGAAAACTACAGACCTGTCAGCTTGACATCAATTGTGGGAAACTGATGACAACCATAATAAGGGATAAGATAAATATACATCAGAGAAAAATAGTTAATACTGGACAGTCAATATGGTGCGATCAAAGGCAGGTCATGTCTAAAAAATGTAGGGTCGTGCTGTGGATGCTGTATATTTGTACTTTCAGAATGCATTTGATGTGATGTCACATGACAGTTGGTTAGACAATTCGAAATGTTTGGAATTGATGGGTCTTGGCAGATTGGATTAGAAGTTGACTAAACAATAAGAAACAGGGGGTAGGTATAGATGGGCATTTCTCAAATTGGAGATGAGTTGAAAGAGGTGTTCCCCAGGGATCAGTGTTGGGACTCTTGCTTTTTCTGATTTATGTATAGACACATACAAGGCTTGCGTAAGGATTTGTAGCTCGGGTGCTGGCTGCCATAGTTATGGACATGTTCGCCGAGCTGGGAAGTTGATTTGCAGACATTTTGCCCCCTGTCTCGGTGACATCTTCAGTGTTTTGGAGCCTCCTGTGAAGCGCTGCTGTGCTGAGTCTTCTGGAATTTATTTGGTTCCATTCCTGCTGCTTCCGGTTACCGGTTCTGGTTGTTCGTTGTAGTGGCTGGTATATTGGGTCTAGGTTTATGTGTTTGTTGATGGAGTCTGTGGATGGTGCCATGCTTCTAGAAATTCTCTGGCTGTCTTCTGTTGAGCTTGTCCTATGATCGTAGTGTTGTCCCAGTCAAATATGTGGTCCTTGTCATCTGTGTGTATGGCGAAAGTGGGTACTGCAGATGCTGGAGATTAGAGTCAAGCTTAGAATGGTGCTGGAAAAGCACAGCAGGTCAGGCAGCATCCGAGGAGCAGGAAAATCAATGTTTGAAATGAAGGGCTTCTGCCTGAAACGTCGATTTTCTTGCTCCTCAGATGCTGCCTGATCATCTGTGCTTATGGCTCAGAGGGACAGATGGTGTTTAGTGGCTTGTTGGTTTCTTGGATGTAGATTGCTCATTGTGTGCCTGTTTGTCCTACGTGATGTTTTGTGCAGTCTTTGCATGGAATCTTGTAAATTATTTTAGTCTTGCACACGATGGGTATAGGGGCTTTTGTTATGGTGAGTTGTTGTCTGAGCATGGCTGTCGGTTTATGGGTTGTCATGAATCCGAGTGGTCGGAGAAATCTGGCTGTTAGTTCTGAGACATTTTTATATAATGTAACATGGTGAGTATGTTGGGTCATGGCATGTCCTCATCACGTTGTTTGCTAGGCATCTGCGGATGAAATTGTGAGAATATCTGTTCTTGATGAAGACTCTGTAGAGGTGTTCTTCTTCTCTGTATAGGTCGAGACTGCTGCAGTATGTTGTAGCTCTTTTGAACAGGGTCCTATTGCAGCTACACTTGTGTGTGTTTCGGTGGTTGCTGTCGTAGTTTTGGATCTGGTCCATGTGTGTGGTTTCTCTGTACACTTTTGTAATGCATTTACCATTCTGTGTTCTTTCCACCATCACATCCAGGAATGGGAGTTGGTTGTTGGTTTCCTCCTCTCCTGTAAATTTGAACACTGTGTTGGTAATCCAATGTGGTTCTTGATCTCTGTTCTCTTAACAATTAGGAATTCCTGTGATGATTGTATGGAGTATTTGGATCCACTGATAAGATGTTTCAGTTTTTGTTGGAGTTCTTCTGCCAGTTTATGTGATGGAGTTCCTGGAAATGCAACAATGAGTCTAAGCGGTATGTCAAGTTTGTGTACCTTAGGTAATCCATGAAATCTTGGGGTGTTGTTGCCTTCTGGTTTTTATCCTTTAAAGGTCAATCCTGGTTATCGGTCTCAAAATTCCGAGACAGCATCAAGAACATAAACGTAGACAAGGACGAAACAATGGTTCCATTCGATGTAACGGCACTGTTCACTTCAATTGACATAACTTTAGTCAACCTCCTGGACAAACAGAAAAGACGACATGACGGGAACCTACCAACAAGGCCCGCATACTCAAACTACTAGACCTGTACTTGATGACGCACTTTACATTCAAAAACCAAATATATGAACAGATTACTAGGACACCTATGGGCTCACCCGCATCTCTGGGCTCATAGCAGAAACAGTGATGCAAAGACTGGAACAAACAGCCCTTCCACAAATCCGATCTAAACTCTGGATCAGATACATGGACAATACTTTTGTAATAATTAAAAGAACAGGGATCGAGAACATACACCGAATTACCAACACAATGCTCACAGAGATCAAATTTACGAAGGAGGAGGAAACCAACAACTAACTCCTGGATGTGATGGTGGAAAGAACACAAAACAGTGAATGCACTACAAAAGTGTAAAGAAAAGTCACACACACAGTCCAGTTCCTTAACTACAACAGCAATCACCCAAACACACATACAAGTATAGCTGCATTAGGACCCTGTAGCAGTCTCGACTTGCAAAGAGAAAAAGAACACGTTTACAGAGTCTTCCCGCAACTTCATCCACAGATGCCTGGCAGACAAACAATGTGAATAGGACATGCCATGGCCCGACACACTAGCCACGATACCTTACATAACAGGCAGACTTCACTACCCACTGGGATCCATGACAGCCCATGACAGCCACACTCAGACAACAACTCACCGGGACAAAAGATCCAACACCCATCATGTGCAAGACTAACATAATTTGCAAGATTCCATACAAAGACTGCATGAAACACTATATAGGACAAACAGGCAGACAACTAGCAATCCGCATCCACGAACACCAACTAGCCACTAAACACCATGACCAGCTGTCCCTCACAGCTGTACACACAGGTGATGAAGACCACAGATTTGACTGGGATAACACAACGATCATTGGACAAACTAAACAGAGGATAATCACAGAATTTCTGGAAGCATGGCACTCATCCATGGACTCCATTAACAAGCACATGGACCTAGACCCAATATACCAGCCACTATAATGAACAACCGGAAGCAGCAGGAACGGAACCAAATAAATTCCATAAGACACAGCACAGCAGCGCTTCACAGGAAGGTCCAAAGCACCGGAGATGTCATCTAGATAGGGGACAAAATATCTGCAAATCAACTTCCCCCAGCTCGGCGAACATACCCATATATATATTTATTTAAAGCTTATTTATGGGATGTGGACATCGCAGGCGAAGCCAATCCTTATTTCCTCTCTCTAATTGCTCAGATGGCCAGTAAGAATCAACCACATTTCTGTGGGTCTGGAATCAAATGTAGGCCAGGTAAGGATGGCAGTTTCACTCCTTAAAGGACATTAATGAACCAGATGGATTTTTCCAACAATCAACAATGGATTCATGGTCATTGTTGGACTCTTGATTTCAAAGTTGACATTGAATTCAAATTCCATCATCTGCTATGGCAGGATTTGAAGTCAGAAAATGACCTGTGTCTCTGGATTAACAGTCCAGTGATAATACCACTAGGCCATCCCCTTATATAAATGATTTGGAGATGGTTGTTAAGGATAAAACCTTTAAATTTGCAGATGATTCTAAGCTAGGGAGAATAGTGAATTGTGAGGATGATGCAGAATGACTTCAGAGAGTCATTGACAAGTTGACCCAAATTAGATTAGATTCCCTACGGTGTGGAAGCAGGCCCTTTGGCTCAACAAATCCACACCGACCCTCCGAAGAGTAACCCACCCAGACCCATTTCCTTCTGACTAATGCACCTAACACTATGGCCAATTTAGCATGGACAATTCACCTGACCTGCACATCTTTGGACTGTGGGAGGAAACCGGAGTACCCGGAGGAAACCCACACAGAGAATGTGCAAACTCCACACAGACAGTCGCCCGAGGCTGGAATCAAACCTGGGACCCTGGTGCTGTGAGGCAGCAGTGCTAGCCACTGTGCCGTCCCTGCAAACACCTGGTGTAGGGAAATGTGAGGTCATGCATTTTGATAGAAGAAACACTGAGAGACAATAGTACAACTTTGAGAGGAGGAAAGGAGCAGAAAGACCTTGGAGTTCAAGAACATAATTCTCTGAAGGTGGCCAGGCAAGTTCAAACAGTTGCTAAGAAGGCTTACAGGATCTTTGGGTTTATAAATAGGGGCATAGAGTATAAAAGCAAGTAAACGATGCTCCACCTGTACAAAACACTGGTCAGAACATATTTGGAGTATTGTGTTTAGCTCTGGATAACTTTATTTAAGGAAGGATGTTAAAGCCCTTGAGAGTGTTCAAAGGAAATTTACTAGAGGACACTCTTCAACACTGAGGAGAAAGTGAGGTCTGCAGATGCTGGAGATCAGAGCTGAAAATGTGTTGCTGGAAAAGCGCAGCAGGTCAGGCAGCATCCAGGGAACAGGAGAATCGACGTTTCGGGCATAAGCCCTTCTTCAGGGCTTCCTGAAGAAGGGCTTCCGCCCGAAACGTCGATTCTCCTGTTCCCTGGATGCTGCCTGACCTGCTGCGCTTTTCCAGCAACACATTTTCAACTCTTCAACACTACCAATAACAAATTAACCAGTCATGCATCTAATTACAGTTTGTGCAATTCTATTTTGCAGCTGCATTTGCCAATACAACCACCTTTACTTCACTTCAAAGTTACTGTGTGTATCATAAGCACTTTGAGATTATGTGGTGTAAGAAGGCATTAAATACATGCAAGCAATATTTCTTTTAAAAATGGAGGTACTGATTATGGCAAATCCAAGCAAGACCATCATGATTTATCATTCAATTTATGCACAGAACACAAGAGATTGTGTTTTCAATGTTTTTAATTAGTTCAAAATATTTAGTTTGTATTGTTGTATTTTATACAATGAAATGTGAAATGCAATCTAATATCTCCCTCTGGAGGAAATTATGCACAATGTTACACTGTTGGGTAAATCTACAGTACAACCTGTGTAGGTGACTAACCTGATATCTCGTCGGATTGCTAATAGGCTTTTTCAGACCACAACCTTCTGAACCTCTAGGATTAGATTTATAATGGTGACCTGGCTGGAATGGAATTGAATGTAGATTTATTTTGTAATTATAATACTTTGCTTACAACCAAAGTGTCTATATTTCAAAGAAAAAAACAATTAGTTGGTTGTTAAGAACTTTCAGATCCTTAGTTGCATGATAAACACCACAAAACTATGAATTCTGTGCAATTAGTTTAAAATAGAAAACTGGAAGTAGGTTTGGAATTAACATATTTGGCAATTTGTAAAAATAGCAATAATTTCAATTTGAGAAAAGGAGACTGGAAAGCAAACATTTTCCATTATTTACAAATATTTTCAAATACATAAGATTTGCAAACATTACCTTTGAATTCAGCATGCCCATTTCAAGGTCACCTTCAGATTTTTGCACCTTGGATTTACACAGATTTATAAGGCAGGTTTTTATTTTTGATATTAAGTAGCAAATGGATTTTGGGCTTGGTACAAGGTTGAATGGGGCAGGCAAGGTTCTTCCTTCATCAAAGTAAGACAGCCAAAGCTTAGCTCGAGCAAATTTCCACTCAACATCTGCATCCTCCTGCATGTAAAGAAATGGCAGGTCGATGAGTATTCCACAGCTAAATTGTAGATGAGATGGTGAATTGGCTGTATTATTTCTCAACTTTGCTACAAATATGTACATTACAGCTCTAGTTTTGACGAATAAATAGTGCAGAATATAATGATCAGCTGTGTAAGTTCATCTTGCTTTTCACACTTTATTTCAAGCCATAGTGCCTCGGCTACATTGCTTCGATGTACCACATATAATTCAATGTATAATTCTAACTCAACATGATCATACTTGCAGAAAGCTAAGCAAAAACAATATTTTATCAAGGGAACCATTGAATATGAAGCTAATTTAAAAAAAATTATAGGTGTTTGACTAATTATACAAGATTCTCTGTATGGAAACAAGTTATTATATGAAAAACTTGAGTTTTCTTCTGTGGTGTAAGCTAACTCACTCATCTCTTAGCTGAGATATTGACTAAATCATTGTGCACTTAAATGTTTTGACTGTAGTTTGACTGGTTTTCCCATTCAACAAGTGAGATTTTCAAGTATATTAACCAGCTAATGCTTATCATGAAAATTTATGATAAGACATCTTGAAAAATTTGATACATGATAATTGACCAAATGATTTGCAATTTTGTTTTTATTTAGAAATGGAGCCCATGTCTTCTCTTAGTATGTTCTGCCTTGTGCCTTAAAATGTGAAAAGTAAATCAAATTATACAGAATTTAATATTTATTAAATTATTGAAACGATACTGATCTCAATCTATATCTATATATTAATAATTATTTCCTGCAATCAGCAGATACAATAGTGCAAGCTGCTGAACTGAATTGCATCAACTAATTAGTAGGAGAAAAAAATGGTAAACATTTTAAAGTGGTTACACAGTGGAAAGTGTAGGTTGAACATAGGAACCAAGTAGTGTTGCCGAAGCAAACACTGCATTGTATATAGAAAGCTTTATTTATAAAGTGTCATCGTGGACCCTAATTACAAAAACAGTTTAATGAAATCATGACTATACGAAGACAGGAAAGACAACTTTACAATCTGATTGGCCTAACTTGTGAATGAAAACTCTATTTTCTCACAGTATGGCTATATTCAGTAACATTATTTTCAAAAACATACATTCCATTTGTAAAAGATACAAATATGAAATAATTTGTGGTTCAGAATAATGTAAGTTGAAGGCTTTATCTCAACTAAAATTCTGATGCATTATATCAAGAATATCAAAGTCAGATGACACAGACAAAGCGACAAATGTTGTGGGCTCAATACAGGGAGAGGCATCTTAGCCTGCTGGACACACTTTCCTCATTCCTGAAGAAGGGCTTATGCCCGAAACGTCGATTCTCCTGTTCCTTGGATGCTGCCTGACCTGCTGCGCTTTTCCAGCAACACATTTTCAGCTCTAATCTCCAGCATCTGCAGCCCTCACTTTCTCCTCAATACAGAGAGACACAGCTTTATAACAAAGAAGGCAGGAGCTTACAGAAAGTAAGGAAGAGCGAACTATTTTCCAGAAATTATACAAATGTCAGTTTTAGAGAGAGGGAGGGGCTGCAGGGCAGAGGGTGAGGCTGCAGTGCTAAGACTGAGGGGGAGGAGCTGCAGTGCTGGGACTGGAGGAGATGGGATTGGGGGAGATGGGCTGCAGTGGTGGGACGGGGAGGGGCTGCAGTGCTGGGACTGAAGTGGGTGGGGCTGCAGTGCTTGGACTGGAGGGAGGGACTGCAGTGCTGGGCCTGGGGGGAGGGGCTGCAGTGCTGGGCCTGGGGGGAGGGGCTGCAGTGCTGGGACTGGAGGGAGGGGCTGCAGTGCTGGGACTGGGGGGAGGGGAGGGGCTGCAGTACTGGGACTGGGGAAGGGGGAGGGGCTGCAGTATTGGGACTGGGGCGAAGGGCTGCAGTGTTGGGATTGGGGAGGGGGAGGGGCTGCAATGCTGGGACTGGGGGAGGGGGAGGGGCTGCAGTGCGGGGACTGGGGGGAGGAGCTGTAGTGCTGGGATGGGGGGAGGGACTGCAGTGCTGGGATTGCGGGGGCAGCAGTGCTGGGATTGGGGAGGAGGGGCTGCATTGCTGGGATTGGGGGGAGGGGCTGCAGTGCTGGTACTGGGGAGGAGGGGCTGGAGTGCTGGGACTGGGGAGGAGGGGCTGGAGTGCTGGGATTGGGGAGGGGCTACAGTGCTGGGACTGGGGAGGGGCTGCAGTGTGGGACTGGGGAGGAGGGGCAGCAGTGCTGGGACTGGGGAGGGGCTGCAGTGCTAGGACTGGGGAGGGGCTGCAGTGCTGGGACTGGGGAGGGGCTACAGTGCTGGGACTGGGGAGGGGCTACAGTGCTGGGACTGGGGTGGAGGGGCAGCAGTGCTGGGACTGGGGAGGGGCTGCTGTGCTGGGACTGGGGAGGAGGGGCTGCAGTGCTGGGACTGTGGAGGAAGGGCATCAGTGCTGGGACTGGGGGGAGGGGCTGCAGTGCTGGGACTGGGGAGGAGGGGCATCAGTGCTGGGACTGGGGGGAGGGGCTGCAGTGCTGGGACTGGGGAGGAGGGGCAGCAGTGCTGGGACTGGGACTGGGCAGAGGCTGCAGTGCTGGGACTGGGGGGAGGGGCTGCAGTGCTGGGATGGGGAGGAGGGGCAGCAGTGCTCGCATTGAGAGTCAATTGTGTGAAAAGGGTGATGGGCAAGGTATTCATAGTTCAGCATTTTACTAATTAAAGTATGAACACCAAGGGCAGTACCAGTACCTGTACCTCTACTGTTACTCCCCGATATAATTCTCTTCACCACAGGCAGATGAATAAAGTTGGGATGTTTTAATCTGGTTAAGCCACATGCTTAATTCAGTGACTAACTTGGGTAGGAGGGTTTCCCAAAAAGTTTATTCATGGAATCTCTGTGTTTTAATGGTAATTGATAATGCTGATGATCTTTTTCTTATAGATACTCATCTGGCATGCTGTGTGTTCCATCATTATTTTGTAAAGCACAAGCATAATGCTTATAATAATTTAATGCTTCTGGTGCAGTTTATGTAACCATTACAGGCTGGGGACCTGTCCATGTGCTGAACTGTGCACTTGGTACTGATTTAGAGCACATGGATACTGACACTTGAATTAAGTTTTTAAAAATATTCTCCAACTTTGAAACATTATTTTCTAAAGATATATCTCTAAACCATACCTCAATTTCTTGATAGGAGCTGTTGATCATGGCAATTAGCATATTTAGCAGCACCACCACCATCGTAACATTGTACACTCCATACAGGATGTACCCTATGTTCTCAATGAACTTGTGATCGTACTTGAGAACAACAGATATCACTTCTGACAAGCCAAATATCGACCAGAATAAGGTTTTGAAACTCTCTTCAACGCTAAAAGAATGGAAGAGATTACTGAACAAATGATGCAATATAGATTTAGATAATTTCAAAGATTGTGTATTGCTTTCATGAAAATATATCTTCTGCATTTAAATGCATGGTTGACTGCCTTTTTTTAACACAAGGACTTGACCCGACAATTTGAAAAGGAAGTATAACCTATGCTTTTTTTGCTGAACATCAAAGTAGTCATTTTGGTGGGTGAGTTATACAATCATGCTAACAAATGGCAATGTGTGACAATGTACAATATTGAAGTAGAGCAGTTAGCAACATCACTTGAGCATTGCATAGACATTTGAATTAAGTTTAAATTTCTGCTTTATTTGAGTGTAGATATTTCAGTTCAGTGTACATACAAGCATATCCCCACCTCAGGCTACTGAACCTGACCCTGCTAAAGGTGTTAAGGTTGCAGGAGTTCCTTTACTCTTACTACTGGAAGCCCATATCAATTAAAGGCTCATCAAAACGCTGAAGGAGACCGAGAATCCCAGAGCAGTAAATGGACCCTAACTCTTGAGTGGACTACATAGCTTGCATTTCATGAAACTAAGGAGATTCAGGGAACACCCCAAAATGGCAGGAAATGATGTGGATCTGGATTTCCAGATCCTATTTCTGACAGATGATCTTTTCTTTGGGCAGGGTGAGACTAGAGGAGTGAGTAGAGGGCGGCGGGGAGAGGCAATGGTAGTGGGTGGGGGGCTGTCGGGAGGGAGGCATCCACATGATGAGAAGCCCAAACTCAGCAGGGCCATTTGAGCTTTGTGCTGACCAGACTGTATTTTCACAAGAGAAAGGGTCTTATCTTACAGCATTGGAGTTATGAGTCTTTAAGAAATTATAAATATTCTTGAAAGGTGAATAAGGTCTGTAGAACCGTCAAGTCAGTTGAATGGTCAGTCCTCTACAAATTGGAAAGATAATTCCCTGACTTTAGTCTGTTAAAGTTAAAGAAATCAACATTCAATAACTGTTTGTTATTGCTGTAACTATGGCATTATTAATAATTAGCAGCCATTACCATAGTGACAGGATGGTGTTGTAAATTAAGTTTGATTCACAGCTGAAAGAGATTACGAAATGATAAAGGATTAGATTAGATTACATTTCTTACAGTGCGGAAACAGGCCCTTCAGCCTAACAAGTCCACACCGACCCTCCAAATAGCTACCCACCCAGACCCATTCCCCTACATTTACCCCTTCACCGAACAGTACGGGCAATTTAGCATGGCCAATTCACCTGACCTGCACATTTTTGGACAGTGGGAGGAAAGCGGAGCACCTGGAGGAAACCCACGCAGACAGTTGCCTTGTGGGGTTATGAAAATAAGGGATTGAGCACTTGAGATTTAAGTATTTGAATGGGCTTTCATGAATGTGGTTGTTTTATTCAGTGAACTCAGTCACAAATACTTAGAACTGTACTGTAATTTTATTGCATCACAATATGGCTGTAGAGGTCCGTCCATATTGAATGTTAGGTGAGTTAGCATGAAGTGTGTAAAGGAAACAATTCCTTACATGAATTGACACTAACTTGCCATGAACCATAAAGGGCACTTTCCCATGTGGGCACGGCGAGCAAGGAATTTTCCAAATCCCGTTACCAGACTTGGAAGCAAAATTCCATGCCAGCGTATATTGTTTGGCCAGAATGCCTGCTTTTCCTCAACTTCTGACTATGTTGGGGAAACATGATTTCCACAGGATTTCCATGTCCTCTGTATTTGATCGGAGAGAGGCGTGAACCTTAAAAGGACATTCAGAAACACAGACAGAAAATTGAGATCCAGCTTTTGCCTAATTTGTGGCAAACTATTTGTACCCCTGCTGTCGTTCTGGAAGTGCTTTGGATTTTCAGAACTTTTGTGTTCAATATCCACTCTGACTGACAGTCTGAACTATCTCTATCTAACAGTTAATCCTTGTGTCATATGCTAAATTTCAGAAAAAAACAAATTGGACTTGAGATTTTTTGTTTAGCTATGATCCATTAGTTGTTGTGCTTGTTTCCAATCCCTAGTCTGCAGTTTCAATTCATTCTTCACTTGCTCTTCCCAAAATTTCTCTTCATAGTTACTTTTTTTTGCAAAGGAAGGCGTCTACTAACCAGCAACTGTGAAAAATATAGGCAGTTTGAATTCTGGAATATTAATATGAATAATGGATGCAGTTCTGATATTTATAATAAACACTACTGGAAAACAATTTCCTTTTAATGGTTGAAAATTCATATTTTTTAAAAATTTCTTTTTATCAAATGATGTACATCGTAGCACTTTCCTATTTTGGAATTATATTACACGTGGCAATGAATTTAGTTCCCTATTTGGATTAACACAGAAATGTTAGCATGCCTTAAAGCCAATGGCCTACCTTAGCTTGTTACAAAAGCTTAGCTACTCAGGAGAAGTGGAAATGCTATTTATTTGTATTTTTGTTCAAACAAACATTTCTTTATTTTTAATAATGTCATATTTACAGGGTTGTTCAATAATCCTTTACATCTTAATTATTAATAATCTGACATGGCATAGAATATTTCTAAATGTACACTTGGAATCTTATGAAAATGCAATGGTCATTTGGAAATATTTCAAAGAAGAATGAAACTGCAATTTCAGATCTTGGACACCATGGGTGAAATTTTCCCATCTCTGGTGTAGTGCAAGCATTGCTGAGAGAGGTGTGAAAAATGGTGAGAATGGACAAACGTTGAGAATTTGTTTCAAAGATAGTGCCTGCATTAGAGAAAATGAAGAATTAGTTGCTTAAGATGGATAAAAGCTTGTGCAAATTATGAATGCGTTAGCATTAGTGGTAATGGGAGTCGGACTTATTGGGCTAGGTTGGTTGCCCATTGAGGTCTCTTCATTCCCCCCAGTTGTGTTCATCCACAGCCAGGTCCACAGTTTTCCCCTTAAGGGAGTGAGAAGCTTTTGTCCACCATCCATTTGTTAGCGTTGGACCTTTTGGCATTTGTGATGATCTGGATGTAGGTTTGCTCGCTGAACTGGAAGGTTCTTTTTCAGATGTTTTGTCACCCTACTAGGTAACATCATCAGTGAACCTCCAGATGAAACACTGGTGGCATGGCCCGCTTTCCATTTATGTGTTTAGGTTTCCTTGGGTAGGTGATGTCATTTCCTGTGATACGTAATTTACTGCGGTGATGTCATTTACTGTTCTTTTTCTCTTGGTGCTGGTAAATGTGATTCAAGTCAATGTGTTTGTTGATGGAGTTCTGGTTGGAATCCCATGCTTCGAGGAATTCTCGTGCATGTCTCTGTTTGGCTTGTCCTAGGATGGATGTGTTGTCCCATTTGAAGTGGTGTCCTTCCTCATCTGTATGTAAGGATACTAGTGAGAGTGGGTTATGTCTTTTTGTGGTTAGTTGATGTTCATGTATCCAGGTGGTTAGTTTACTGCCTGTTTGTCCAATGTAGTGTTTGTTACAGTTCTTGCAAGATATTTTGTAAATGACATTATTTTGTTTGTTGTCTGTATATCAAGTTCACTAGCTGCTGTTTTAGTGTCATGGTGGGTTTGTGGGCTACTATGATGCCAAGAGGTCTGAGTCATCTGGCAGTCACTTCGGAGATGTCTTTGAGGTAGGGGACAGTGGCTAGGGTTTCTGAATGTGTTTTGTCTGCTTGTTGGGGCTTGTTGCTGAGAAATCGGCAGACTGTGTTCATTAGGTACCTATTCTTTTTGAATACACCTTATAGTGACTTTCCTCTGCTCTGCTTGGTTCCTCTGTGTTGCAGTGTGTCATGGCTTTTTGAAATAATGTTCTAATGCAGCTTCCTTTGTGGGTGTTGGAATGATTGCTTCTGTAGTTCAGTATTTGGTCAGTGTGTGTAGTGTTAGGAAAACTACACATACTGACCAAATACTGAAGCAATCATCCAAACACCCACAAGGGAAGCTGCATTAGAACATTATTTCAATGAGCCACCACACACTGCAGCACAGAGGAACTACGCAGAGCAGAGGAAAGTCACGTATCCAGTGTATTCAAAAAGAGCAGGTACCCAATGAATACAGATGGAAATGTGTTGCTGGAGAAGCGCAGCAGGTCAGGCAGCATCTAGGGAACAGGAGAATCGACGTTTCGGGCATTAGCCCTTAATGAATACAGTCCGCTGATTTCTCAGCAATAAACCTCAACAAGCAGACAAAGCACATTCAGAATCCCTAGCCACTCTCCCCTACATCAAAGACATCTCGGAAGTGACTGCCAGATGACTCAGACCTCTTGGTATCTGGGTAGGCCACAAACCCATGACACTAAAACAACAGCTAATGAACTTGAAAGACCGTATACAGACAACAAACAAAATAATGTCATTTACAAAATATCTTGCAAGAACTGTAACAAACACTACATTGGACAAACAGGCAGTAAACTAGTTCACCAGGATACATGAACATCAACTAGCCACAAAACGACATGACC
Source organism: Chiloscyllium plagiosum (assembly GCF_037043375.1). Classification (NCBI taxonomy): domain Eukaryota; kingdom Metazoa; phylum Chordata; class Chondrichthyes; order Orectolobiformes; family Hemiscylliidae; genus Chiloscyllium; species Chiloscyllium plagiosum. Next base: position 39,994,074 of record NW_028270154.1, read on the forward strand.
CTCTCTCACTAGTATCCTTACATACAGATGAGGAAGGATACTGAAGATGTTACCTAATATGGTGATGAAATGTCTGAAAACAAACTTCCAGCTCAGCGAGCAAACTTACATCCGGAGCCTCAACCTAAGCTCTAAATCTTCTCAAAATTCACTAACTTGTGATGATTCATGTGCAGACGAGGTGGTGGTGTGTCTCCAGTGAGTGAATGGAAGCACAGAGGACAGAAAGGGTTCGTGGGAAGATGAAGTGGGTGAGAGTTGTTGAGTGGACATGATGCATCCAATAATGCAAGCTGCAGCCCATGAGTCTTGGTGAAAGGTGTTTGCAGGAGCAGAGTCTGAGTGAGTGTTGGCTTGCTCCTAGCATGTTTAGCAAAGAGACAGTTGTGGCATTATCTCTTTGTGGAGTGCAGAAGATCGCTGACCTTCTTCTTGCACTCTGAGTCTCCTACTTCATGCAGAACAGAGCATTGACCCAGCAATTGGTATCTGGGTTGGACTGGTCTGATGATATGGTCTGCTGTGGCAGCCAGCAGCAGGAGGAGTGTCCTCCTCTCCACCATACATCCACCATACCTCCATATCCCTGGCTGCGAAGCAAGAGCTAGCTTGCCTTTCCTCTGGCTGATGGTGAGAATGGTTAAGCAACACAGTGTGAGGGGCAGCTGTGTCTGAAGTAGTGCGCAGCTCAGCTTTAAATATGATATCAGAGGCAGGAAAGCTGAAAGATTGTGAAAGTGGTAAGCACTTCCAGTTCTCTGGCTGCACAGTTCCCTGAGGAAGGTGCTCATGAGCCTGGCTGCATAACTAATAAGACGAAAAGTGCAAAAGAAATTTCTGCGAATCATGGTGGACTGAGAATCTCACTCAACAAAACATTTTAACTGAAAATGGGAAAGTTCCACCCTATGTGTTGAAAAAAAGACATTAATTTATGTACTTTCAATGAGAAAATCAAAGATTATTAAAATTTTGTAAATTATATTTTAGATGTTAATCATTTTACATTGACAGTGAGCATCAACTTAAGAGTTAGCTAGAACAACTTTAAATTAAAAGCAATTTTTCACAGAATGATAGTTGTGTGCAATGGATTCCCAGTATAAAGATCTGAATGAATGTTAAGTTCTAAATGTGACTGACTGAGGATTAAAATGTTGGTTGCAGAGGGAGATGGTGAAATTTTTGTGAAGAAAGTTAATTCTTGTGTTGACCATGATATCCCCTCAGCTGCTAGAACTATGGAAAAGACCAAATAAAAAACGAAATAAGATGAATGAGATCTAATGATTGTACAAAGTTAGATCAGCATTCTAGAGTTGTGGTACATGGAGAAACTGTGCACAATGTTTTCTTGGAGGATGTTAGAATAAGCTGTTAAAAGCCTTAAGAAGCTGAATTCTTGTTCAATATTTTCCTATTTCTAATTTCTGGGCGGCACGGTGGCACAGTGGTGAGCACTGCTGCCTCACAGCGCCAGAGACCCGGGTTCAATTCCCGACTCAGGCGACTGACTGTGTGGAGTTTGCACATTCTCCCCGTGTCTGCGTGGGTTTCCTCCGGGTGCTCCGGTTTCCTCCCACAGTCCAAAGATGTGCAGGTCAGGTGAATTGGCCATGCTAAATTGCCCGTAGTGTTAGGCAAGGGGTAAATGTAGGGGTATGGGTGGGTTGCGCTTCGGCGGGCCGGTGTGGACTTGTTGGGCCGAAGGGCCTGTTTCCACACTGTAATGTAATCTAATCTAATCTAATCTAATCTAATTGATATTGTAATAATTAGATGTTTCCCAGGTACATGATTAATAATATGTTCAGTAAAGTTTTAAAACATTTTCTCTTCAATGTAGTGTTGGTATTTACTAATGTCAGTGGGAGAAAGAGGGATGTGATCTTCCCTATCTTCACACTGAACAAGGGTTATCAGCTGAGGAAGGGTCACTTGACCCAAAATGTTAACTCTGATTTCTCTCCACAGATGCTGCCAGACCTGCTGAGCTTTGCCAGCAATTTCTATTTTTGTTTCTGATTTACAGCATGGGCAGTTCTTTCAGCTTTTATTTGAGTTATGATCTGTTTGAAACTTTGATTGTGGATTTTTTTTTTGCTATGCTTGCTAGTGTGTACAAAATGGTTATTTATGCAATAAATCATACAGACATATGTGGTGTAATGAATACCAGTACAGTATATAATGAACAACATGCTTGAATATTTAAAAAAAGACTAGTGGGATTTCATTGTCATTTTATTTGTGGAACAAATTTTGCATTGGAAATTGCTTAAAAAGTTTATGCATAAAATTTACTCTTACTATATAAAAAATTAATAACTATATTATGATTTATGCATTTACTTACGTTGTAAAGGCTGGATTATACTTTGCTCCAAGATAGTAGGAATAAAGGTTGAACATTCCAATCATGAATGCAACAAACACCATAATGAATATGACCATGAACTTGAAAATATCTTTCACCGTCCTTCCAAGGGAAATCTGCAGTGGACCAAAGCTTTCATTTGCTGGTAGAATGTAAGCAATTCGGGAGAAACTTAACACAATAGCAATAGCATAAAGTCCTTCTGATATAATTTGTGGATCAGATGGAAGCCACTTGTTCCTAGCTGGGAGAAAGTGAGGGAGAAAACACATATCTTCTGAGAAATAAACCTTGAGCTGATAAAGAAATAAAAATGTACATAAAACAAAGATATGCCACTGTACACAATACTTTCCATTTCCATTTTTCTTACTTTTTTCATGGGATGTGGGAGTTGCTGGCAAGGTCAGCATTTTGTTCCACATCCATAATTGCCCTTAAATTGAGTGACTTGCTAGGCCATTTCAGTGGGCAATTAAAAGTCAACCGCACTGAGTTAGGTCTGGAGCTAATGCAGATCAGAATGGCAAATCCCCTTTCCTAATGGACATTAGTGAACTAGATTGTTTAATGATAATTGTCATGGTCATCTTTACCAAGACTAGATTCATTCAATTCCACAAACTGATCTGGTAGGATTTACATCCGTGTCCCCAGAGCATGGATGTGATTTGATTACTATCTTAGTGACATTCCTTCCGGGCCAATACTAATGTGGAAATCTCCCAATACTAATGTGGAAATCTCCCAATACTAATGTGGAAATGGTTAATACCAATATAAACATGTTTCTGAATACATTTCTTTTTATATTAAACCAGAATTGTTTTTCTCTATACTTGTTTATGAAAGAAACTTTCTTAATTTATAAAATATTGATAATGATAATTCATTTATTAGAGATAATCTTTTATTTGTTGAGCTATGTTGCGTACTGCCACTACACTTCATGAAGTTGTGTTTTTGTCTTACTTCAAACACACTAATAAATTTAGTAATTAAATTTTATGAACATAATGGCTGAGCTGGTAAGTGTGTGACTTTGTGGTGAAATGAGCCTTTCCTGTGATTCTCAAATTTTCCAACAGTCTGTGTCCAAGCTGACTGAAAATAATCAGGAAATCGTCTAACAAAGCAGAAGAAGAAAATCTAACAGATTAGTGTCTCAAACTGTCTGATCAAGCAACAATACGTTTTACAGAATACACACACTTTTCTCAATTATTATTGTGATTTTCATCACTCTGTTGTGGCATTTTCACTATGAATCAAAAGTAGTAAGACATGGCCAATAATTGAAAAGACACAGTTCTTTCCCATTTTACTTTTCCTCTCATTTTCAAATGCAAGGAGCTCGATTCCTTTCTCGTAGGATTATTGGTCAAATTTTACAGAATTCGTATTGTTAGGTTGGAAAAAGTACATGATTTAAACACATTTAAAGCTGCATTCAAAATGTAAATATACTTTTATTAATAACCACTAGATAAGAGTGAGGTAATATCTTACAGGTTAGTAAAACAAAGACTGAAACTAGCATTTGAGTTAAGAGGTTAATGCTTGCAATGTGTAACTGTCTAAGTCAATGCTTATAAAAGTGCATAAAATTTGATCCAGTTCTGTTCTTCATCCAACTGGCTTTCCAGATTATAAGACTAAGGTTAGCTTTTACTAGTTTGAATCTATGCACCCTTGTTGTTTGCAAGTAATTTTCCTGGCATACAATTTCTATACTATTTGCTACATAAACCTGGAATTTCAAATGCCTGCAAGTTTGGGAACCAGTGCGGATGCCATCTCAAAATCGTACTTCATGAGTAATCTGTAAATTCCGATGTCTTTGGGCTATTTTGAAAAATTGAAAGGGCTTGTGGGACCAGGAAACTTTCTTGCTTTCAAAGAACAGTCAATGAAGTTCCTTGAAGAGTTTGTTTCAGAGGCTGTCTGTAGAAAATGTAATTTTTAATCTTTACTTAATTGACTCTGAACATTCTGGTGCATTGTCGGAGATCCATTTGCTCCTCTTTGAATTATTTTTAATGAATCTGTTCGGACATTTTATGACAAATATTCGTAGCAGCTGAAAATTGAATCTGGGCTTTAATGTTACCAAATGGAGTCCTTGTTAATGAATCTTTGATAGATGCCACCACAAGGTGGCATCCTACATACATGTATGTTCTCTGGAGTCAGATAGAATTTAGTTAAAAAATTAACGTGGAGCAAATTAAAATGGAGTCATAGGGAGCATTTTCTTTATCTGATTTTGCTTTTTCAGGGGAATCAAAAATTTTGAAGTGGAGCATTTTACAACACTCCATGCTAATGGAGAACAGCAAGTAAAAATAAACCAGAAATTAAACTTACCGTAAGTGAAGTATTCAACCTCTGGAGGAAGTGATGCCTTGGAGAGATCACTGGTCTTTACATATATATCTACATACTGTTGTGCTTCAGAAGCCTTTAGAAATGCCATAAATCTTGCAGTGAATGAGGCAACAAAGATAGACAACATCCCAAAATCTAGAATGTTCCACAGATGCATGACATATTCTTTGGGGCCTTCTTCCCACAATTCTTTGCATTCTGTCCATATCATACCTGAGAAACAATAAATTACTTTTTATTAAGAGACCTTAGCATAAATTGAGTACCATAGATTACAAAGTATAAGTTGACATGGCATATGGGTGAGGTGATGGCTTGGTGGTATTATCACTGGACTGTTAATTCGGAGACCTGGGTTTGAATCCTGCCACGGCAGGTAGTGGAATTTGAACTTAATAACAAATTCAATAGGAATTAAGAGTCTAATAATGACCACAAATCTGTTATCAGTTGTCAGGAAAAACCCATCTGGTTCATTAATATCCCTTAGGGAAGGAAACTACCATCCTTACCTGGTCTGGCCTACATGTGACTGCAGACTCAGAGCAATGTGATTGATTCTTAACTGCCCTCTGGGCAATTAGGGATAGATAATAAATACTGGCTAGCCAGTGACACCCTTATCCCATAAATGATTAAAGACAAAAAAGGTAACCCTGTTCTTCCAGTCTTAAAAATCATATCTTTACATTTAGCATATAAATTGATCCAATTTTTAGTTATAATATGTTAAGCTAATTTAAACAGTTAGCTTCAAGTTTTCATGCCATAAGTACATATTTTATTTACTAACACATTGCATCTAAATACAATCAGGCAACCTGAGGTGTCTTGCGATACTGCAAAGCATAGAATATGTGACAAATGTTGAAACAGCATTAGACTTCCAATAAAACTAATGAAGGATGATGCTGGTTCCAAGCTAAAAGTCAAAACATTTGCTCACTCATCAAAATACAACTGTGAATAAAAAGTCCACCGATGAGCGTGAAAGTGTTTTTGATTGCAGTAAAGATCCATCTGGTTCACTAACATCCTTTAAAGAAGGAAGTCTGCCATCCTATCCTGGTCTGGCCTAATGTGGTTGACTCCTAATTTCCTTTGAAATTGTCTGGTAAGATTATTAGGTGTATCGCATTGCTACAAAATCTCAAAGAAATGAAATAGGATGGAGCACTTGCATTGACTTTGGCAGTGGAAATGAGAATGGCAAACTCAGTCCTGTTGATCCTGTAAGGTCCCCTTAATAATGTCTGCGGAGTAATGCCAAGATTGGAAGAGGTGAGCATTTGCAACAATCTTTAGCCAGAAGTGCAGAGCAGATGATCCACCTTGGCTGCCTCATGAGGTCACAAGCAATACAGAAAACAGTCTTTAGCCAATTTGATTCATTCCATGTCAACACAAGAAATGACTGGAGTTACTGCAAAGGCAATGGGCCCTGCAAATATTCCAGCAATAGTTCTGAAGATTCATGCTCCAGAACTCGCCATGATCTGAACAAATGTCCTCCCAGTATAGCTACAACATTGGCATCTACCCAACAATGTGGAAAATAGCCCAGGAATGTCTTATACACTAGCTATACAAATACTGTGGTTACAGGACCAGGGTTCTGCAGCAAGTAACTTGCCTCCTGTAAAGCCTGGTCATCATTATCAAGGCCTCAGTGAGGAGAATGATGGAATACTCCCTACTTCCCTGGATGAATGCAATTCCAACAACTCTCAAAAAGCTTGACACCATCCAGGCAAAGCAATCTGCTTGATTGGCACCGTATCCACAAACATTCACTCCCTCCAATTAGGATGTACAGTTTCAGCAGGGTGTACTATCTCCAAGATGCACTACAGAAATTTGTCAAACATCCTTAGAAGGCATCTTCCAAAGCTTGACCTCTATCAGCCACATGGACAGGGTTGGCAGATGCTTAGGAATGCAATTATTTGCAAGTTCCCCTCCAAGCTGCTTACCAAACTGGCTGGGAAATATATTGCTGTTTCTTCACTGTCACTGGGTCAAAATCTTGGAACTCCATTTGTAACAGCATTGCGCGTGTGCCCACATCCCAGAGTGCAACATTTCAAGAAGCACATCATCATCTTCTCCAGGACAATTAGGTATGGGCAACAGGTGCTAGCACAGTCAACAATGCCCACATCCAATAGATGAAACAAAGAAACAAATTTGCTTTTGTGAAAGAAAAGAAAGTGTGAGGATGGGAGGAGAAGGAATCTGTCATGAAGAAATGCTAAACACCAAATACAATGTGACAACAGGGATGAATTGCTGGTCTGATTTCAGAATTGTCAGAATGCTTGCAATGTCACTGGAAATTAGATTAGATTAGATTCCCTACAGTATGGAAACAGGCCCTTCGGCCCAACAAGTCCACACCGACCCTCCAAAAGGTAGTCTACCCAGACCTATTCCCTTACCCTATTATTTTATGTTTACCCCTGACCAATGCACCTAACTTACACATCCCTGAACACTATGGGAAATTTAGCACGGCCAATTCACCTAACCTACACATCTTTGTGACTGTGGGAGGAAACTGGAGCACTGGAAGAAAACCGCGCAGACACAGGGAAATATGCAAACTCCACACAGACAGTTACCGAGGCCGGAATCGAACCCAGGTGCCTGGAGCTGTGAGGCAGCCGTGCTAACCACTGAGCCACCATCCCGCCCAATAAACTCAAATTCCACCATCGATTGTGGCAGGATTCAAGCCCCAGTTTTCAGAATATTAGCTGAGTTTCTGGATTAATAGTCCAGTGATAATACCACTAGGTCATCACCTCTCCCTTGGATGCATATGCAATGCATATTTACATACATAAATGGACCAAATTTAAATCCTGCATCCAGCAAAGATTTCAGAGGAACAAGTTGTTGGTGTAGTCATGTTGCTGAAGACTGAGTTCAAACAGAAGCCATAAGCATCAATTTTCAGTGATCCATTATCAGACAAAAACATCAGGACCTATATTGTGACATTGGCAACATAGAGGAAACACTCAAGAATTTTGTTGTGGCCAGGAACTGAACTCTGAAGTGGACCAAGACATGACTTGTGGTGGCACCACCCTGCATGGACACTGGAACAAAATGAAAGGGTCCAATAATTACCAGTGTAAAATCATGCCAAAAATCACATACCCTGCGAGAGTTTAGTGCACATCCATGACAATGTTTTCATGGTTGAGGAGTGAAGTTGTGGAATTATAATGTGTAGTATAGGCATTCTGATGGTCGATGTTTACATGGATGTTTACATGAAGTTGTGGAATTATCATGTGTAATATCGGCATTCTGATGGTCAATGCAAAAAAAACCATATTATTTCTGTGGAACATGTTCTGATCTCACATAACCATTGGGACCTAGAAGCACTGGTGAAGAAATAACTCCCACATTGCAGTTATACTAAGGGTCGAAAGTCCATGGGTGGGATGTGTGCCTCAACAAGCCATTCAAGAAAATACTTATGTCACACGGAATAGCTGGATGTTTGACAGAGAGAGAAAAAAAATCACCATGACTGGATACTGCCCTACTTTTGTTCTGTGTGGTTTTGCTATCAAACTGTGGTCATCAAATTGCTCAAAAAAATGTTGATTATCCAACACAATGAATGGAAGGAAAGGTGATTTGTTATGGAGGGATGATTATGAAACCAAAAGTGTAATGTCTGATCCAAAATGGGATATTTATGATGATGCCATATTCAATCATGTCTCAGAATGAATTCAATGAACTCTTGACTAGAATGCTGATGACAATGAATTTGTTGGGTTTTAAAATGTTTTAATTCTGGTTAAAGGTAACTTTGTAGGGGTAATTCATTTGATACACCAAGTCATCTTAATTTAGTATGAATTACTGTATTTTTCCACACATGTAAATAGTGAGCACCATACCAGTGATTCAAATTTTATATGTGCTTTATAAGTTGAATTCCATTTTAGGAAGGATTTTGAGTCTGTAAACATTGTCTTCTACATCAGACTGTAACTAAATCCAAATTAATCATTTAAGTATTGTTATTGAAAATTAGAATCATAGTTTTTCTTGCTTGCATTAAATTTGCAGATCAATGTTCTGCATCTCAAGAATGCCCAAAAAGTGCCAACCCAAAAGTGGGTTGGGCCTTTTTTTCACACACGTACTGGCCGCTGTTTAACACTCTTGTCAGTCTAGTACACATATAAATGAAGAATGTAACACCATAACTCCTATTTTACAGGTTCACAGTAAGAGTGTTTATTTTCATCTTCTACAGTTTAACCAGCAACTATGAACCATTCTCAAATTTTAAATTAAAGTAAAAATATCTAAAGGAGAAAGAGAGGGCAAGAGAACTTGTTGTTAACCCTTCCCCCCTCCAACTGGTGACTGCTGCTAGCCTTAATCCTGCCTCTGAGCTTACCCTTTGGCTACTAGAAAGACAAAAGGCCATACATCTTTAATGTATGGGCAGCCCATACAAAGAAGCTTCTGACAGATCGTACACAAAAAAGCTAATTAGCCTGAGATCTTAGGCCTGGATTTTGTAGCAGTTGGAAGGTAGAAGAGCATGAAAAATAGCAGAGAGGGACTCAATTATGGATTTCCCACCCCATTCATGTTTTCCCAGTTTTGGTCAAACATTCAATGTGAGACCATATTGCAATTGTATCAGTTGAAATAAACTGATGAGCTTCCTAGACATTTTGATTACCTCTCCACCCCACCCCCAACGGCCTCATGATGAATGATAGACTGAACTCCAAGAATGGACATGCTCATCACCTTGACATGAAAATAGGGTAGTTTGGCCTTTCTGGAACAGAGACAAGATTGTAAAGTCATGACATTTTCTGATAAATGCCTCATTGACTGAACTCTGACCCTTAATCTCAAACTGGCCATGGTATCTAATTGGGGATAGACTGTAGAATTTAATCCTTTCCTCCATGTTCGTTGGATAAATTAACTTTTTGGGTGTAGTGGAATTTATCTTTTCCCTAGGATGGGGGAATTTCAAGACTAGGGGGCACGTTTTTAAGGTGAGAGGAGAAACATTTAAAAAAAGGGACAATTCTTTCACGCAGACAGTGATTCACATGTGGAATGAACTTCCTGAGGAAGTTGTAGATGAGGATACAACTAAAATGTTTAAAAAACATTTAGATAAGGACATGAATAGGAAAGGTTGGAGGGATATTGGCCAGGAGTGGGCAGGTGGGGCTACTTTAGTTTGGGATAATGTTCAGCATGGATTTAATTTTAAAATTGTGATGGAAAAGGAGAGACCAGATCTAAAAGTTGAAGTTCTAAATTGGAGGAAAGCTAATTTTGATTGTATTAGGCAAGAACTTTCAAAAGCTGATTGGGGACAGATGTTCGCAGGTAAAGGGATGGCTGGAAAATGGGAAGCCTTCTTCAAAAATGAGATAATGAGAGTCCAGAGATGGTATATTCCTGTTAGGGCAAAAGGGAAGGCTGGTAGGTGTAGGGAATGCTTGATGACTAGAGACATTGAGGTTTTAGTCAAGAAAAAGAAGGAAGCATATGTCAGGTATAGACAGGAGAGAGCGAGTGAATCCTGAGAAGAGTATAAAGGCAATAGGAGTATACTTTAATGGGAAATCAGGAGAGCAAAAAGGGGACATGAGATAGCTTTGGCAAAGAGAGTTAAGGAGACCCTAAAGGGTTTTTATAAATACATTAAGGACAAAAAGGTAATTAGGGAGCAAATAGGCCCTGAAAGATCAGCAAGGAGAAAGTGAGGATTGCAGATGCTGGAGATCAGAACTGAAAAATGTGTTGCTGGAAAAGCGCAGCAGGTCAGACAGCATCCAAGGAACAGGAGAATCGACGTTTCGGGCATAAGCCTTCCTGAAAGATCAGCAAGGCAGCCTATGTGTGGAGCCGTAGGCGATGGGGGAGATAGTAAGCGAGTACGAAGTATTTTGCATCAGTGTTCACTGTGGAGAAGGACATGGAAGATATAGAATGTGGGGAAATAGATTTCCAAATTACAGAGGAGGAGGTGCTGGATGTCTTGAAACACATAAAAGTGGATAAATCCCCAGGACCTGATAGGGAGTACTCAAACTCTATGGGAAGTTAGGGAAGTGATTGCTGGGCCCCTTGCTGAGATATTTCTATCATTCAAGGTCACAGGTGAGGTGTTGTAAGACTGTAGGTTGGCTAACATGGTGCCACTATTTAAGAAAGGTGGTGATGAAATCCAGGGAAGTATAGACCAGTGAGCCTGATATTGGTCGTGGGCAAGTGTTGGAGGGAATCCTGAGGGACAGGATTTACAGGTATTTGGAAAGGCACGGACTGATTAGAGATAATCAGAATGGCTTTGTGCTTGGGAAATCATGTCTCATGAACTTGATTGAGTTTTTTGGAGAAGTAACAAAAGGATTGATGAAGGCAGAGTGGTGGACATGATCTGTATGAACTTTGGTAAGGCATTCGACAAGGTTCCTCATGGGAGATTGGTTAGCAAGTTTAGATCTCAAGGAGTGCAGGGAGAACTAGCCATTTGGATACAGAACTGACTTGAAGGTAGAAGACAGAGGTTGGTGATGGGGAATGGTTGCTTTTCAGACTGAAGGCCTGTAACTAGTGGTGTGTCACAAGGATTGGTGCTGGGTCCACTACTTTTTGTCATTTATATGAATGATGTGGATGTGAACATAGGAGGTATAATTTTCTTAGAATCCTTACAGTGTTGAAACAGTCCCTTTGGCCTAACAAGTCCACACCAACCTTCTGACAAGTAACCCATTGAGACCCATTCCCTTACCCTATATTTACCCCTGACTAATGCACCTATATATCCCTGAACACTATTGACAATTTAGCACGACCAATTTACCTTACCTGCACATCTTTGGATTGTGGGAGGAAACCGGAGCACCCGGAGGAAACCCACGCAGACACTGGGAGTGTGTGCAAACTCCACGCAGACAGTCACCCGAGGCTGAATTCAAACTTGGGTCCCTGGTACTGTGAGGCAGCAGGGCTAACCACTGAACCAACGAGCTGCCACCTTAATTTTCTGTATTGTAGCTATTTAATTTTTTTTCCCATTTGAATAACAGTTCCTCTATTTGTCCTGCGAACATGCATTATCTCCCATATTATTTTAATTAGTTTGCCCTCTTAACCTGCCTATATCCTTCAGCAGACTCAGTGAACCTCACCACCTGCCTTTGTATTATTTTTGTATCATCTGCAAACCTGGTTATAGTAGATACACTCCCCTTTCCCAATCCAGTAATATATTGTAAATATATTTTTAAAACTTCTTTGTGGGATATGGATGTTGCTGGCTGGCTAGCATTTATTGCTTGTACTGAGTTGCCCTTGAAAAGGTGGTGGTGAGCTGCAGTCCACTGGCTGTGGGTTGACTCTCAATGCCCTTAGGGCGGGAATTCCAGGATTTGACCCAGCAACAGTGAAGGAACGGTGATGTATTTCCAAGTCCGATGGCGAGTGGCTTGGAGAAGAACTTGAAGGTGCTGGTGTTCCCATATATCTGTTACCCTTATCCTTGTGGATAGAAGTGGATGTGGGTTCGGAAGGTGCTGTCTGAGGAACTTTGGTGAATTTCTGCAGTGCATCTTGCAAATGATACACACTACTGCTGAGTGTCAGTGTTTGCCCCAGCATGGACCACTATGGCATTCCCACTAGTTACAGGTTGCCATCCTGAAATTGCCTACCTTATCTCAACACTGTCTTCAATCAGTTATCCAGTCTTCTATCCAAGAAATATACCATCTCCCAACACCATATTATGTATTCTAAATGCCCTGGCATTATTTTATTCACAACAGACTAACATTGTCACCAATAACAGACATTGAATAACAGATCTATAGCTTTTTTTGTCACCTTTCTTTTGAAATATCCTATAGATAATTAAGCTTCCCAACTTATTTTGGTACCTAATGCAAATTCCTAATGCTGAAGAAAAGTTTAAAGTTGACATATTAGATACTGACAGGTTGTTTCCCTTATTGGAGCATCTAAAATATGGAGACACACAGTCATAGGATAAAGAGCCAATCATTTAGGACTAAGAAGAGGAGAAATCTCTTCACTCAAGAGGTTTGAGACACTTTGGAATAATCTACTCAGAAGGTAGTACCTGCTGTTTATATATTCTGAAAGTTGAAACTGATTGATTTAGGTCTCCTGATTTTACTAACGGTAGGAAAGTGTAAGTTTGCAGATGACACTAAAATTGGACGTGTAGTGGACAGCGAAGAGGGTTACCTCAGAGTACGGGATCTTGATCAGATGGGCTAATGGGCTGAGGAGTTGCAGATGGAACTTAATTTAGGTAAATGTGAGGTGCTGCGTTTTGAAAAAGAAAATCAAAGCAAGAATTACACATTTAATGGTATAGTCCTGGGGAGTGTTGCTGAACAAAACGACGTTGGAGTGCAGGTTTATAGTTCCTGGAAAATAGAGCTGCAGGTAGATAGGATAGTGAAGAAGGCATTTGGTATGCTTTCCTTATTGGTCAGAGTATTGAGTACAGGAGTTGGGAGGTCATGTTGCGGCTGTACAGGACATTGGTTAGGCCACTTTTGGAATATTGCGTGCAATTCTGTTCTCCTTCCTGTTGGAAGAATGTGAAACTTGAAAGGGTTCAGAAAAGATTTACAAGGATGTTGCCAGGATTGGAGGATTTGAGCTGTAGGGAGAGGCTGAATAGGTTGGGGCTGTTTTCCCTGGAGCGTCAGAAGCTGAGAGGTGACCTTATAGAGGTTTATAAAATCATGAGGGGCATGGATAGGATAAATAAACAAGGTCTTTTCCCTGGGGTGGGGGAGTCCAGAACTGGAGGGCATAGGTTTAGGGTGAGAGGGGAAAGATATAAAAGAACATACGGGGCAACATTTTCACGCAGAGGTTTGTGTGTGTATGGAATGACCTGCCAGAGGAAGTGATGGAGGCTGGTACAAATACAGTATTTAAAAGGCATCTGAATGGGTATATGAATAGGAAGGATTTAGAGGGATATGGGCCAAATGCTTGCAAATGGGACTAGATTGGTTTAAGTTATCTGGTTGGCATGGATGGGTTGGACCGAAGGGTCTGTTGCCATGTTGTACATCTCTATGACTCTATAACTGGTTGGACTGAAGAATCCATTTCTGTGCTGTGTGACTTTATGACTCTATGACTTTGAATATGACAAAGGTAACATGTTTGAGACCTGGCTATCATTCTTTAATAAATGAAATTAGTAAGCTTATGCACATTATTTCATAATGCATTTAACATTCGTAGTTCATAGCATATTACAGTATATTGCATATATGCCAGTAATTCCTTCATTGAAATATGTAAGGATTAATATATTTTATATTGGAAATGTAGATACAGAACATTATTCAATAGGATATCGGAACATAGGTATGCATAGATAGGATTTAGGTGCAAGACTAGGCCATTCAGCCTTTTGGGGCTGCTCAACTATTTAATAAGATCATAGCTGTTGTGGTTGGGGTAACTGTGGCATAATGAGATTCCTGTAAAGAACATAAGATGTAAAACCAGACATAGACCATTGAGCAGATCATGTCTGCTCTGCAATTCAGTATGCTCATGGCTCAGCTGATGATCCTTAACTCACTTTCCTGCCTTTTCTTCGTAACTCTTGATTCCATTACTAATTATAAATCTATCTCAGTTTTGAATAAACAAAAGAACCCAGCCGCTACAGCCCTTTCAGTATTCCCTTAAGTTTAACATGCAGTTTAATTGGCAGTTAGGAAGGCAAATGCAGTATTAGCATTCATTTTAAATAGGCTAGAATACAAGAGGAGAGATGTACTGCTGAGGCTGCATATGATTCTGGAGAGACTGTATTTGGAACACTGTGAGCAGTTTTGGGCTCCATATCTAAGCAAGGATGTACTGGAATTGGAACGGTTTCAGAGGAGATTTACAAGAATGATCCCAGGATGATGGGCTTGTCATATGAAAAGGACTTAGGTTCATACTCAAGAAGGTTAGAAAGATGGGGTTTGGGCGGGGGGGAGGGGGGGGGATGATACGTTTACTGGATCTGATTGAAACTTACAGAATACTGAACATCTTGGACAGAATGGGCATGGAGAAAATGTTTCCACTAGTAGGAGAGACTAGGGTCCACGGACACAGTCTCAAAGTGAAGGAATTACCCTTGAGAACTGAGATGAGGAGAAATTTCTTCAGCCAAACGGTTGTGAATTTGTGGAACTCATTGCTTCAAATCATTCAATGTATTTGCAACTGAGATAGGTAGGTTCTTGATTAGTAAGGTGTTCAACTGTTAGGAGGAGAATGAGGTTAAGAGAAAGATCAACCATGATTGAATGGCAGAGCAGACCCGATGGGCCCAATGGCCTAATTCTGCTCCTATATCAGTTTTGGATTGGGTGCCTTTGGCAGAGAACCTCATCCACTGACTTGGAAAATCATTGATGTGGCTGCTAGCTTCCTTAACTTGTCTCTCCATTTAAATTAACATGATATAGCAATGTTTAAAAATAAATTATTAAGACATATTATATGTTTCTATTGACATCACACTGAATGGACCATCCATATGAATATTCCAGTCTGACCATTTGATGCATTGAAAGAAGGTCAATATTTGCTTACAATAAGCCTGAAGTGAACAAGGTATAATACGGTGACCTTAATGGTGAAGGATAATTTAAACAATTCAACTTTATGTTACTGGAGTTTATAACCTCCTTGGTAGCACCAAAGATTATGAGGGCTAAGTACAAACAAGCAGTTCTCCTGTTATTAAAAAGATCAGTTTTCGAGTTTAATCAATGCAATTTGGCACTGCAATGATAGAAGATGGCAATGGATAAAGGGTTAAACTATTAACCCTGACCATCTGTTATAAAGTATTGTGTTCACAGCACAGATTGTAATTTAATTAAGGGACCAAAATGATGCTGGACTGCATTTGTTAAAGTCTGAACCATCTCATATGAATGTCACTTAAATAGCAAAATCAAATTACAGCTCTTAACCTGCATCCAGGCATTTGTCAATTTCTATAATTCAACAAAATGCATTTACCATGACCTTAATTTTGTTGCCATTTTACACTGGCTGCCCTTAGTGGGTGGCTGTGAAATGTCGTCAACATGACTTGATACCAGGCAGCATTCAACAAGATTTTTCTGGCTAATATTGAATTTTAATATTTTTGCTTCAAGAAAGGGAGTAGAGACAACCTGGAAATTATGGACCTGTGATCCTTACTTCAGTTGTGGGTAAAATAATGGAAAGGGTTATAAGAGATAAGATTTATAGTCATCTAGAGATGAATAAGTTGATTAGGGACAGTCATCATTGTTTTGTGAAGGGTAGATCGTGCCTCACAATCTCTATTGAGTTCTTTCAGAAGGTAACCAAACAGGCGGATGAGGGTAAAGCGGTTGATGTGGTGGATATGGATTTCAGTAAGGCATTTGATAAGGTTCCCCACGTTAGCTATTACACAAAATACGGAGGCATGGGATTGAGGGTGATTTAACGATTTGGATCAGAAATTGGCTAGCTGAAAGAAGTGGTGGTGGTTGATGGGAAATATTAATCTTGGAGTTCATTTACTAATGGTGTACCGCAAAGATCTGCTTTGGGTCCACTGTTGTTTGTCATTTACATGAATGACCTGGATGAAGGCATAAAAGGATGGGTTAGTAAATTTGCAGATGACACTAAGGTCAGTAGAGTTGTGGATAGTGACAAGGGATATTGTAAGTTACAGAGAGACATAGATAAGCTGCAGAGCTGGTCTGAGAGGTAGCAAGTGGAGTTTAATGCGGAAAAGTGTGAGGTGATTCACTTTGGAAGGAGTAATAGGAATGCAGAGTACTGGGTTAATGGTACGATTCTTGGTAGTGTAGATGAGCTAAGAGATCTTGGCGTCCAGATACACAGATCCTTGAAAGTTGCCACCCAGGTTCTTAGGGTTGTTCAGAAGGCTTACGGTGTGTTAGCTTTTATTGATAGAGGGATGAAGTTTTGGAACCATGAGATCATGCTACAGCTGTACAAAACTCTGGTGCGACCACATTTGGAGTATTGTGTACAGTTCTGGTCACTGCATTATAGGAATGATGTGGGAGCTTTGGAAAGGATTCAGAGGAGAGTTACTAAGATATTGCCTGGTATGGAGGGAAGGTCTTACAAGGAAAGGCTGAGGGACTTGAGGCTGTTTTCATTAGAGAGAAGGTTGAGAGGTGACTTAATTGAGACATGTAAGATGATTAGAGGGTTAGATAGATTGGCCAGTGAGATCTCTTTTCCTTGGATGGCGATGGCTAACATGAGGGCACATAGCTTTAAACTGAGGGGTGATAGATAAAAGACAGATGTCAGAGGTAGGTTCGTTACTCAGAGAGTAGTGGGTGGTGTGGAACACACTGCCTGCAACAGTAGTAGACTCACCAAGTTTAAGGACATTTAAATGGTCATTGAATAGGCATATGGATGAGAATGGAATAGTGTAGGTTAGATGGGCTTCAGATTGGTTCCACAGGTCGGCGTAGGGGCCTGTACTGTGCTGTAATGTTCTATGTTCTATGCTTGATATTTTATGCTGTTTTAAACAATATACATCTTAAGCAGTTTTACTACAATATGAGTATGTTTGAATGAATGAAGGCACCTGTCCCCTCTACAGTGTATAATCAAGAAACAATTATAAATGCCATCTGGAAATGTTTTAAACAATGCAGTTTGTATCTTTCATAAATATGTACAAGTCCTTACCTAGTATCCATTTCATTATTAATAATTCTGTCCACGTAAACTTTGTTGTTTTCAGTCTGAAGATCTGTCTTGGATGATCTGTAGTCGTTTCATTGGGCAAAATCTTTACACCTTCAAATCTGTCTGATGCGTTTAACACCAGTAGTCCTAGAAAGATGGTGAATGAAACTGCATGTGCTACAAACTTCATAAATGGGCTTCTTAAAATTTGTCCCAGCTGGAAAAAAAGAAGCATCAAGAATATAAGATGGTAAGCAACAGAAACTAGAATTTTTCAAAATAACCTGTTTATGTGTCTGTGATTTTGATAACAGCTGGTATTCAAACTATCTTTCCTTCCTCTTCTGACTTTTTCTCAGGTTAAATGGGATCACTCTAATGCTGGTTGATCAACTTCATATGAACTATTATTTTGTTTAGTCGTTGCTTTCATAGTCTGATGCCCTTTCTGCCAACAAACACGACCATTTATTTGGGCATGGGACTGGCACCAATACACACTAATAATACACTAAGACACAGGTCTGACAGAACTCAAAAATCTTGACACCATATAGGACAAAGCAGCCCACTTGATTGGACCACATGCATAAACATCCTTCCACCACCAATGTTCATTGTGTACTATCTCCAAGGTGCACTGCAGAAACTCATCAAACATCCTTAGACAGCACCTTCCAAACCCATGACCACTTCCATCTAGAAGGACAACGGCAGGAGATGTATGGAGACACCAACACCTGTAATTTCCCGTCCAAGTCACTCACCAAACTGACTTTGAAATATATCACCATTCCCTCACTGTCACTGGATCAAAATCCTGGAACTCCCTCCTTGAGGGCATGGTAGATCAACCTACACCACATGGACTGCAGCGGTTCAAGAAGGCAGCTCACCACCAAAGGCAATTTGGGACGAGCAATAAGTGCTGACCAGCCAACAATGCCCACATCCCACAAGTGAATTAAAAAAAAAAATACTGTGAATACTGAAGACCTAAAATAAAAGCAAATGCTGGAGAAATTCAGTAGATCTGGCAGCATCTGTGGAGAGAGACTTAGAATTAACATTTCAAGTCTAGCAATCCATCACCTCAGTTTCCTGGACCCAGGAAATCCAGCAAAGTGACATTAAATTTCAGTTAGTGAAGAGGCACAACGTTTGATGATAATATTTTAAAGTGCCAACCTTGGAGCATTAGAACCAGCAGTGCCAAGATTCTAACTTTTAATTAATATTCTGCACCGGACCAAAACCTGCCAATTTGTTTAGAATAAAATTACCTTGCCGTATGTAACTAACTGGACACACTTTTCAAAAAGAAAGAAGCCCGACTTAAAAAATCTACACAGGTATTGCTTACACAACTCACTTTGACAGGTCTTAAACAGAGGAAAGAAAAAGTTGTACCTTACTGTATGGAGCAAACCAGTATCCAATCGCAAGAAATGGAAGGCCAAGGGTGACACCAAACACAGCCAAACACTTCACAGCGATTGACCGCTGGCGTAAGCCTGAGAGATTTTCATACCAAATGGTAAGCAATTGCTGCTGGCAGTTAGGATGAGCAACAAACTGGTAGGAATGAAAGAAATATTTCACAGTCAGCTTCATATTTTCAAACAATTCAGTGGGGAAACAGCATTTCATAGAAACTACTTTGAATACAATCAGTAAATACATTTTAGAAAGCGATCTCCAAGCTGCTTCCGTTCAGTTAAGGTATAATGGAAGCCCCAGTTTTGTGCATGAGAAAGGGTTCAGAGTCCAGTTCAACACAAGTTACAATAGTTTCTGGAGTTTTAGAAATATTCAGTGTGGTTTAATAAGATTCATGTAAATCATGTAACTAATCACATGACACTGACATTTTTGTGAGAGAGGACAACTTCTAGAATGAGCAAGTGAAGAGGGCAGTGTTTGAAAGAACATTAGAAAGCTGTATTTGTAAACTGCTCTACACAGGTGTAAATAAAGAAATGTTGCAGCACATAGGGAGTAAAAGAGATATGTAGCGAGCAGACGCAGGAAATATATGCAGACACCCAACACCCGAGACATTCAGTCAGGTATCTCGAAGTATAGATAACATAAAGACTTAATGCACAAGGTAAAGAATAGTGGCCACTAGGGAAAAATCTTCCAGAGCCAGGATTTGAAGTTAAGACAGTCCAAGGTATTGTAATAGAAAAAACCATTAACGCAGGTCAGAATGTGCTAGACTGTTTCGAGCGCAAGAGGAGATCACGTAGAGACTGTTTTGCGCGCAAGAGGAAGTCACATGGAGACTGTTTCGTGGGCAGAAGGAGGCCACATGGGGTTAGACATCCGGGAATGCGAGAAGGTGGAGAATGGAGTCAGATCAACAGCCAATCAGAAGAGTTTGAGACCAAATATCTTCTCCTCTTGCTTCATTGAAAGAACACGCAGGACTTGGCTCACACATAGAGGAAAGTAAGCTGGTAGATTGAGCCAAGGTCCAACAGTATCCAACAGAAAATGGGAGGTTTAATGGCATGCCAAGACCTTGGAATATTTTGAGACATAAAGCTGGAAAAAAGAGAAAAACTCTAAAGGTGGAAGAAAACCCTTGGAAGGCTTTGATTACAGGCCTACAGATTGCGAAGACTCTGAAGGGTAGGAGTAAGAATGACAAAAGGTTTCAAAGTGCAGCCACAAATTACCAATACTCTGGAGAGGAAAAGCACAAAATCAGAATACTTTGACACTTAGAAGGAGGGATCCAAGTACTCATCAGTAGTCAGTTGTACTAGTCCATTGGGATGACAGTTGAAAGAGACTTTCCATATTGATAACTTGGAAAGCCTAAATGGAGGCCAGAAGTTGGAGTTCTGGAAGTGGCATTTTCAACACAATAGGTTAGCTTCAGAATTACATGTGATGGAGCAGCACCAATAAGTCAGCATGTTTTTATATTTTGTAGGTCCGATAACTACAAATTGTGGAAGAAAGCGCCATGAACTGTGATGCATTGCTTAAAGCATTTAATGTGCACTTTTGCACCAAAAGCTGGCCCCTTATTGTTTGTGATTTTCATAAATGATGCAGATGAGATTGTGGAGAGATGATAACTAAGTTTTGGATGACACAAGAATTGGGCAAGTGATTGACAGTGAGGAGGAAGGTATTAGGTTACAGGAGAATATAAATGGATTGGTTAGATGGGCAGATCAGTGGCTGATGACTTTAACATTGATAAGTGTTTGGTTATGTGCTTTGGAAGAAGAAACAAGATAATGGAAGTCTCAATGAATGGCAGTACACAAGGAAACTCAAATGATTCGAGGGAATTTGGGATGCTTGTCCATAGATCTCTGAAGGTGACAGGATAGGAAAATACGGTAGTTAGGAAGGCATACGGGTTGTTTGCCTTTATCAGTTGTGGCATAGACTATAAGAGCAGGGAGGTCACGTTGGAGTTGTACAGAAGTTTGGTTAGGTCTCAGCTGGAGTACAATGCACAGATCTCATCACCACATAATGGGAAGGATGTGATTGCAAAGGAAATTGCGGTGAAAACATTAAATATTTTTAAGAAGGATTTAGGTATGGTTTGAGGGTTAAAGGGATTAAAAGGTATGGGGAGAAGGGAAGAATAGGATACTGAGGTGGATGATCATCTATGATCTCATTGAATGGCACAGCAGACCTGAAGAGCCAAATGGCCTACTCCTGCTCCTATTTTTAATGTCTTTATCTTTACTGGTAACTTAAAGGTCCATGCCTTGTAGCAGCTACTGAGAGACGGTAAGTGCATGAGGGGGTAGTGTGGCAGTTGGGCAGGAGACAAGGTGCCAGGTCAGTGAGGGGTAGGATTCAAATGTGTGGGTGTATAGGCTGGAACATATTAGAAGGCACAATGTAAGAATATATAAAATAGGAGCAGAAATCAACCATTTGGTCTCTTGATCCTGCTCCTCCATTTAATGCTATCATGGCTGAGCTGTTTGTGTTTTGAACTTCATATTCTCAAGTATTTGCGATAAGCATTGATTACCTTAGGAGAGGTCAGGAATGAGTTGGACTGGTGTGGTTTAATGGCTCTAACTTTTCCTGTCTAACCCTTAATAAGTTGGAACCCTCTGAAGTCTGTGGCTCTAACTCAGAGCAACCTTTCGGAAGCTCCAGATGCCAGGTAAAGGGTGCTTCAATGTGTGCACGTGCTGGGAATGCCATATCATCATGCTTCTAATATCACTAACATAAAAGCATTCCATCAAATGCAAGTCATCTGTGATCATCATACCACATCTTAGAAATCTGTGTCAGGTATCCTGGGAGCTGCCATGATTCCTATGTCCATGAGATCTCTCATTCTCTCATTTGTTTCAAGGGTTGGGTACCTTACAAGGATGGCTCCCCATTGTAATCGTGGTTGATGATTTGTCATGCAATCTCCTGACTGAGGCTGAGCTTAGATACAGTGCAGCTCATTCTTATACTAGGGCCATGGTGAAGCAGATGTTAGGCCTCTTGAAGAAGAGGTGCTTGGATGAGATTGTGGGATGGGGCCTTGCAATACACTCCTGCCAGAGTCTGCTGCCAAATCCTCGCATTCTATGCTCTGTACAACTGGAGCATGCAGAGAGGATGTGATAAACACTGAAGGCATAGGAGAGGGGCAACTGTTGTCTGAGGAGAAAGATGAGGTCATTGAGCAGGAGGAGCATCACTTTCAGTATGATAGCACACTGCAGCATCAGGCACAGCAAGCCAGACAGGAATTAATTGACATGCAACAGCAGTATGTGTAAGCAGGGTGCAGGTATCATTCAGTGTCTGTAAATTTGTTGGTCCTTGATGGGCAAGTAGTCCCTCTCTGTTCCCGGAGAGAAATGTAGCATCTGTTTGTTTATTCCTCCCTTTTTCCCTGTTGGTGAATATAGTCAATGTTTTCAACTGTAGGAAAGCTTTCCAGGGTATGATGGTCCCACATTGAATAAAGAGAATATGTTGGGTACTGGAGAAAGACTACTACTCCCTTAAATAGGCTTCTAAGATTGGATGACACAAAGCATGCGCAGCCTGTTTCTTAAATAGCAACATATTTACGACAATTCATTGTACTTACAATGAGGTGTCAACTGTGCCACCTAAATGTCTTGAGAACCATTTATTTTTGATTCTGCTCTGACTAAGGACATGGTGAAGGGTAAAATTTCACCTGGTCCATGGTTGGGTTTTAAAAATGATACCAGGCATCAAGAAACCCAGGAGGTCCTGGCAATAAGTGAGTACTTCCACCTTTGGTGAAAGGGAAGAAAGTACATGTGCAACACTGGAAAGGCACAGTGCACAGGTAATGAGTGAGAAATCTTGGTGGGCTCACAGAGAGAAACCCTCCATAAAACTCACCAAACTTGTTGCTTAGCTGATTGCTGGTAAAATTCGGTCAATTGCTTTAAATGTACAGGTATTTGGTAAGAGTTTAATAAAAGTCTTGACGCTTTATAATTTAGTAAGAAGTGATTTATTTAAAAAAGCAGTTGTATCGATGAATGGAAAGAGACTGTTGTGCTAATGCAGAAGAAATAATAAATGACAGCTGCCTACATTTATTTGCAATAATTAATAAGCCAGCAAATTTTTAAAAATCCACGATATTGAAATTTCTCTATGTTTTTGAGAGGTGACATGCAGATAAAATTGAAGTAATTGGTTATGTTGGATGAGAAAGTGACAAAAAGAAATTGAAAATGTTCAACTTAACAATGGATTATTTACATATCATGTCTACCTTGTGTCTTAATGCTTTTCTCATATCAAAATCTACTAACATTGCAGTAATTTAGCTGAGATGGAGAATGGAGCAGTGCAGTGGATTAAACCTTTATCCCACCATTGTTTGTGCATTTGTGCCCCTTCAAAGTGTAGCACAATGATATTCCATTTGTCTGAAACTTTTACCTGAATGACAGATTTCCATCCAAACTCAATTTCTATGCAGTTGATAGTCTGAAAGATATCCTCTAGTTTTGAAACATTTTATATATTTTGTGGTATTTTAAAAACATCCACATTAACTATTCAGGTACTGAGTTGTGAACATAATTTGCAACCTGGCATGTTTTGTTCTCCGTCCCAATTAACTTATCCTCTTTAATAACTTGATGTTACATGCCACATTAAGTGAAAAGGTAGCTAACCTACTTGTTTTCAAGTTTCCTCTGTTGCCTTGCACTGTCACTGAGGAAATGACAGTTACTTATGCTTGTATGCTTCTGTGTTGCTTCTAGAGATGTTAGCCAGTTTTCCCATTGGCCCAGGTGTGAGCAGAAACTCACCATTGGATAAAACATCAAAGCAATCTTGTTTTTCACCACTTAATGCGTGCCGGAGGGTTGAGGAGTGGCAGATAGAGTTTAATTTGGATAAATGTGAGGTATCTCATTTGAACCTATACAATTAATGGTATGGCCATGGGTAGTCTAGTCAAACAGATTAGGCATTCTGGAACACAGTTTTTTGAAAGTTACATTACAGATAGACAAGAAGGCATGGTTAAGAAGGCATTTAGTGCGCTTGCATTCATTGCTCAGACCATTGAGTATAGGAGTTAGGATGTCACGCTGAGTGTGTACAGATGTTGGTGAGGCTAATTTTGGAGTATTGTGTATAGTTCTGGTCACCCTCCTATACAAAGGATATAATTAAATTAAGATAATTCAGAAAAGATTTACCAAGGTTTTACCTGAACTGGACAGTTTGAATTATAAGGTGAGGCTGGATAGGCTGGGACTTTTTTTACTGGAGCATAGGAAGTTGAGGGCTAACCTTATAGAGGTTTATAAAATCATGAGGGGCATAGATAAGGTGAATAGTAAAGGTCTTTTCCCTAGGGTAGGGGGTTTAAAAATTAGAGGGCATATTTTTAATGTGAAAGGAGAAAGATTTAAAAGGGACCCGAGAGGCAACATTTTCACACAGAGCATGGTTCGTATGTAGAATGAACTGCCAGAGGAAGTGGTAAATGCAGGTACAGTAGCAACATTTAAAAGACATTTGGACAGATACATGAATAGGAAAGGTTTAGAGGAATATGGGCCAAATGAAGGCAAATGGGACTAATTTAGTTTGGGAAACTTAGTCAGCCTGGACAAGTTGGGACTGAAAGGTCAGTTTCCATGCAGTATGACTCTATATTGCATCAGCAGACTGATCAGCTGCACTATAGAGACTTAATTTCACAAAAGAAAACAGTGTACAGTCAATTTGAGCAATCTTTATCAGAGTCAAAATGTCAGTGTGTTATACTTAAGAAGATTTGTAATACAAACAAATACCACAAGGTTAGATCAATTATGTTTCCAGAGCAGCTTGCAAATATACAGAGATAATTAAAATCCAACAGCATTATAAATTCATTAACATATTTACCTTTTTGACTTCATACTTAATGGCAAGTTTCACTCTGCTCAGAGATGGCCTATGATGATCACCCTGAGGCTCAGAATCCACATCTCCATTAAGAATGGCTTCCACTTCCTCTGTATCTCGGCACAGGTCAAGCACACCAACAGCAAAATCCTTGCATTGCATAGATAATTTCCTATAATCATTCTAAACAGAAGAAAATGACAGTTGCTGAGAATTACTGCAGTCATTCACCCATCTCAACAAAATGCTAGACAGGGAATCAGCTGACAGAAATATAGCCATGAAATTGGTAACAGTTTACACAGTCACTTTAGGAACGTTTTCATACAGTTGTAAAAGTGAATAAATCAAATGCATTCCGTAAGTGTTAGATAATCAGATGTTTAGGTTAATCAGAGCTTAATAGTTTAGTTAGGGAACCATGCAGCATGTGGTCAATGAGAACTTAATTGTTCTTTGGTTTATAAATTTATTTTCATCCGTGTTTAAAGGGTGGTCTTAGACATGAGCCAAATGCCAGTTGTATTAATTAAAATTTCTATGCCTGCCCTTTCCTCGGGGAAGGCAACATTGACTTAAGTAATTAGCCTAGTCAAACAAATATACATTGCAATGTGTTAAATGATGATTCAGTTTTCATTATCAAAGATAATTTCTTGTGAAAGAAAGTCTAAATCAGATTCATGCCATTCATGATCCTGGCATGGTTTAAAATACTTTTCAATCAATTTAATACTTTAGAGGTGTCGTCCTTGTTGTAATTTAGGAATCACAGCAGTTACTTTGTGCATGCTAATAATTCAGAAACAGCAATTGGATAACAACAATTTTTACTGTTTTAACAATGTTGTTTCTTGAATAAATATTGACCACCAGGAGTAACTCATCTGCTATTCTGTAGCGCCAAGGGATCTTTCCATGTCCACCTGAGAGAAGAGTTTAGTCTTCAGTTATAGGTCTTATCTGAAAGACGCAGGTATCCTTCAGCTATTTTTCTTCCTAATGTTTATCATACCTATATGATAATTTTATGTATTCCATGTATAGGAAATCCCAAGTGTCTCTGAATATCAACATTTACAAGTTTTATGTTCTGTTTGCTTTTATGTTCTAACTACCAAATTGAATAACCTCACATTTATCCACATTATCTTCCAATTGCTGTTTACTTGCATGACAGTATTTTCTCTCTCTAATGGATAAAGTGTTCAAATTCATTAAACAGCATTGAGAATCAGAAATTAATTTGTCATCTGGACTCAGTGCTGTGATTCTTACATTGATTCAAAGATCAGTCTTTGAAATCACTGAACAAATGTTGACTTCTTCAATTAAATATCCTTCTTTTCAGCTATCAAAAAATGAACAGGTGTCCACCTGTTTAACAATGGTGAATGCTCTATTGTATTAGAGTGTTGGAGAGTTTGTTTATATCATTGCAAAATGGTATCTCATTCGGGACATTTGCTTGATGTTCAGGTCCAACAGGTTGATTTAGCTCATTGGAGGTTGTTTATATATCTGTGAATTTACACTGTGAGATTGTTCTATAGGGCATTTAATAGGATTAAAGTGTTTAAAGAGATTCTTAAATGGGTGAGAATTTATATTGCTATATAAGAAGTTAAAATAAATTAGTTTATTTCAAGACAAGTTTGACCAAGTATTCATATGAGCATATAAGATAAGCTTTTTTTTCAAATATTATTTAGGTGGATTTTATTGTTCATTTGTTCCGCATTTCAAATACTTCCCAATGTTACGATAATATTCATGAGTTCTATCCAGTCGATATTGAAGATATGAGGATACATAAGGTTGTGGAGATACATAAAAGATATGGAGGGACCATGAGATCCATAGGGAAAATAGTGAGGGCATGGGGCTACAAAGGAAATATGGGGATTCGTTAAGAGGGCCAACAACCATTAAAGGGAATAGGTGGATATTGCAGTAACTAGAGGATTTCCAGCCTGCCAGTCTTGGTGCCTTTTCACCTTCATTTTCACTTTGGTCTTGCTTTGTGTGGTCCCCAAGTCCATACAGACCCCAACTCGATGGGTGTGGAGAATACCATTTGTGTGTTCTTTCAGTACTTTGAAAATTACATCACGAAATGGCCTGGCTCACTATTTCATAGGAAAATAGGAACAGGAGTAGGTCATTTAGCCCCTTGAGCCTGTTCTAGCATTCTATGAGATTATAGCTGAAATATGGACTAACTCCTTCTACCTGCCTTTAGCCCAGATCCCTGATGCTTTTGCTTAACAAAAAAGTACCTGCGTTAAATTTAAAATTAACAACCGACTTACCATCCACTGCCATTTGTAGAAGGAGTTCCAGCTCTCTACCACCCTTTGTATGTGGAAGTCCTTCCCAATATCTCTCCTGAATGGTATGTCCTAATATTTAGACTGTGCCCTCTAGTCTTAGAATCCACAACCAGTCGAAATAGTTTACCTTTATCTACTGTCTTTTCGTGTTGATATCTTGAAGACTTTGATCAGATCACCCCATAACCTTCTAAACTTAAGGGAAAACATGCTTAAATTGTACAATCTCTCCTTCCTGAGTCTATCAGAAAATCTGGCCTCAGGAATCCTGATCTTGCAGAATAACCATTTGTTTAGTAATTTACAAGTTGCCTTTTAGAAATCAAAATACATTATTTCCAGTGGTTCCCTTTTTGTCTACCCACTAAATACATCCTGTCAAACATAATTTGTCAAATGTGATTTTGCTTTTCTAGAATCATGTTGACGTTCTCTGATCATATGGTTTTCTCAGTACTTTGTTAAGATTTCCTTTTGTGAGAGAGCCAAGTTGTAACTATAAAAAGAACATAATACTATTAATGGCCAATTTAATATTATTAAAATCCTCAAATGCAACAGAAAAAAGTGAATTACCTGTAGTAAATATACTGGATGTAAAACATAAAGGTTACAAAGCGAAGCTGTGACTTTATTTAAGATTGTAGCACACTGAATAGCCCAGGGGAACTCTCACTTAATCTGCTTCCATCAATTTTTGTAAGGCTTTAGATTTGGTTCTTCTGAATAAGTCTGTATTTTTTTGTTTGTTCTTTTGATTTGCATATATCCTTAATTATTTTTGTGAGCAGTTAAGTGGTGGTGGTGGTCGGGGGGGAGGCACAGCAGCAATCTTCGGGAAATGGAGAGGTCACTGCTTGGTCCACAGTGCAATTAGAAATGGCAGTCGACCTCTCCAAGTGCCACATTAATCAGAGAGCTAGCACAGTTTTGGCAACACCAGAGCGCAGTGATATCTGAGTTCCCTGCAAAGTAAACAAGAATGCACTTCCATTTTGAGGCATGCTCACAGGGAAAGTAAAAAATGTTCCTGTTGTACTGGGGGAACTATGTAAGCCCCAGTGATCGGAGAGAAAGTCTCTCCAGCAGCATGTCAGGATAATAGGGCAGGTTATTGCGACTGGGTTCCACTTCTTTTGTACGTGGAACATTGGACATTTGTGATCCCACCTTTGCTCCTGCCTCCTTGCAGCTGGTGGCCTCCCTGCATGGTGAGAGGACATTCTAGTGACAGCCAAAAGCCTGGAAAAGTGATTCCAAATCTGCTTTTTAAAGGTGTAAATTGGCCACTACCTTTTGCTGGTGAGCAATTGAGCAACTAGTGGAATTCAGAAATCCTCCCATTGCCTCCCCACAAGGTTTACCATCCCTCCTCAGTCTCACTGACCCAACTACCTTTAATGATGCCATCTATGTTCTGTAACGTCCCGGCCTACGTTTCCACTTGACCCACTTTGGATGCAAGTTAGAACAGGATGGGAAATAGGTAATCAAAGAGTTTAATTATTGGTTTCTGGCCCTGACGACTGGCTGCAATGTTGGAAGAGAGTCAAAATCACCTTGAACTCATCAAGGCTAGTGAATGCATCTTCAAGTGATATTATCAATCCAGCATATCACCGACCTCTCACACTGCATCACTCACCCATTAACATGTGACTTACTTTAAAATATCCCACAGTAATCACATTCAGAAAAAATAAGATACCACATTTGTAAAATTCAACTTACAGTGGCAAAAAGATTGTTGGGCATTATTTAAGACTTAGCACACTGTTAAAAATGCACTTACCCCTGAATTTACTGGTGCTATCCCTCTGGTGTGGCAAATGGGTAACTAATGATTATGTGCCACAAATTCACGCCTTTTGAGGGATTTCAATTCTGTGCCTATTGGTGAGGTGCAGGCATAGTATGACTTGTGGAGGAGTACTGCATATTGCACAACAACATTGGCATTTCTGTATTTAACTGCACAAATCCAGTCTCCCGAAGTTGCTGTCCAGTTTATTCTCTATTATGAGTGAAACATAATAGACTGACTTTTACTCTTAATTCAAAAGCTGTTGTGTTTTATCATTTTAACATATCAGGCTGTCCACTCTTTGGATGGATGACAATCTACATCATCTTCCCAGACGCTGACCAACTTAGAGTATGGTGAGAAATTAGAGCGAATGATGTCAGATACCGAGCAAAGCCTTTCTGAATGTTGTGACCGATAAGTCACATGTTCCAACTAAGGTCTGGATGCTGAGATAAAGTTACCTATGAGTGGCAAGAGTCATATTAATGGGTATTATTGCATGTTATCACACTTGTTATTACTTGATCTTGCCCTGTTAATATGCACTTTCCTATTCTCCCATCTGCCGCATAGAAACTAAACACTGAGAATTTCTGACATGAGAGTCAGAGCGAATGCCTGGTGACTCTAGCTCGCTGCTTGCTCCTCAGAATCTCCACCTTGGATACCTGGCACCAATATCTTGAGGCATGTTCCAAGGCAGTAGCTACATGCATTCCATATTAATTGATGAAGGCATCTGACATGTGGCAGTGTCCCATCTCATCATGGCACATCTCTGATCCACATACAATACCTTTCTGCACCTCAGTGTTGCTCCTTGGTGTGCAATAACATCTTTCATTGGAATGCTGCTGCTAGGACACACAGGCAGGGCCACACCCAAGGATTGGACCTATGCTGCGTCTCAGGGCTGCTCCAGACACCAATCTGGAATGCGGAGGCTACAAGGATGTTGAACAGGGGAAATTTGGTTGGTGGTTGGTCATCAATGGAAGGTCATGGGATGCTGTGAGAGAGGCTGTGGTAATCAGGCAGTCACCTCCACTGTAGCCCCAACAAAAGGGACAGCACCTTTGTTTATTGTTAACATGACCAAACTGTAATGAGCTCAGAGTGTAATGATGAGAGCTGGAGTCACAATTCAAGATGGTGGATGGGAACATGTGGGAGTTTACTGAAGATGGCGGCCCAGAGATTGAGAGGTACAGAGGGATCTGGAGCAGGCTAAGTCTAATGTTCAGGGAGTTCAGTCTGATCTGATCTGCTTTCCGTGATTTGCTGATTGCTAAATGTGACTTGCGGAGTGATATTGGCTGTGACCATAGCCGGAGTGGGTGGATTCGTTGTCTGTTTGCCTGTTACAAAAAAAAAAGCAGGTTCCACTTCTGAGCAATGGGAGGCCCATTAAACAGCCGATTCCATCAATCATACACTTGCAGGATGTGATCATGTGTAATCATATTACTGTGTGAAATACACACAGTGTGCAACCATGTGGGATACAAATGGCTAGTCACAAACTATGTTAATCACACCACTGGCTCTTGCAAATTGCAGATAGACATCTCTGTGATGCAGATGTCAATGGAGGCAACTTTAAAAGAGGCTGCAATGGACCACGACATATATATACAGTTGATGTGGTAGGGTACACAAGGGCAGTGAACTCATTCCCTCTCAAACTGAGCTCTTACATGCAATGAAACCTTTCATTGGGAGGAGAAGGGCTCAGCTCTCAAGTAGCACTTACACCCATCTACTGTCTCTTTGTCACGTGACGTGATGCGTAATCATCAAAGAATAAGCTCCAGTGTCAAGGTGCCAAGGTGACTCATTTCATGGCCTTGTCTGAATGCTCCACATCCCAAGGATAATGTCAAGGAGGACTATGTAAAGTCATTGTTTGTAAGTGATGTTAATGCTGACTGCTCACATTGATAAGGACCTGTGTGCTTTTTCTGCTTCCCACACTGTGTCGTTACAAGTGTGACTGATGGATCCAGCCACAGCAGGAGTTATCATCACTTTTGCTGTGATGAAACAAAGATGCAGAGAAATGGAAGAGGAACAGATGTGCCACCAAGCCAAGGACCAGAAGCAATATCCAATGGATGCTGAACAGCCTCCACATGAATGCATCACAGCTGATGAAGTACAAGATGTACATGAGAGCCACAGTGTTTCATCCTTAATGTCATGTCCTCTAAATGAGTGAGGCATAATGTCAGCACAGACTGTGGATGTTCTAGGATACTGTCACTGATTGAGAACTGCAAACTGAAGGAGTGTGCTGCAATACTAACTCAGTGACCATCAAGATGACAGATGCATTGAACTTTTATGAGACTGACTCCTTCCAATGAGCCACTGAGGACCCAATCATTCACATACAACTTCATCAAGGTTGTGACTGATGCCATTTGCACCAGATCACACCACTCTATTTCCTAGTGGCAATGTCAGTGCTGTAACCTGGCATTAGGCTTTGGCAACGTAGTTGACTTATCCCACTTGTAGGACACATTAGACTGAGCACACCTCGCATTGACAGGACAATATCATAACATGGATGAAGCTTTTCAATAGAATCAGGTTCTGTAAGTGATCTGTGACCATTGGTACCGCTTCTTACAAGTTTGTGTACTTACGGCTACCGTGAGTAGGAGATTAGGGCTAGCATCAGACACAAGGGGTACCCCAGGGACCTGGTGGGGAGTTGATGAGGTTTGGGATGATAGCATGAGAAAAATCATGAGACCTCTTAGAAAGAAACCCACTATGAAACTGTATAAAAATGACACTGCCAAAATATGATAACATTCAGCCCTATGTTACCAGGTAAGTGTGTATAGCCTGATGCCAGCCAGACCATTATATTGCGTGGTATTCTTCCTGCTGATATGATTAAATGCTTCAATTTATACAAATAATAGCAAATTTCAATGGGATGAGTTTTCATTTTAGTTTTCCAGAACTCACAGTTAATTGAAGGCACAATTTTTTGTCCATTACAACTAAAAAAAAATTACTCTAGTTTTGTTGTTGAGTTTGAGAGACTCATTGACTCCTTACACTGAAACTTGGTGAAAGGACAAACATCGTTAGGCTTGTTAAATATCTACAAACTCCCAGATTAAGGGGGCCACATTCTTTTCCCCTCACTCCCACCACCTAATTCTTTTTATGATACGTCAACATCCCATTTCCAAATTTGGAAATTTTATTTGGCATTTCTGGTGAACAAATCTCATGACCCATGCAGCCATTCAATTTCCAGGTGTTATTCTCTAATAGGGAAAAAAAATCAGACATTCAAAAATTGATCTTCTAAAGAGTTTACTAGAGAACAAATGTGACTTTTTCAGCAGAAATTTACACAGTAGACTTGAAACATGGACTGTAAATAGCATTTAACTAAATAATACCTCTGAAATATTTTAATATATAATTCCCAGACTGAAAATATTAAATATTGTATAATGACAGTATAACATTAAAATGTTCAAGAATTTGATTCAGTATTTTGCTTTAGGGTCCAGGCTTTCTAATGACAAGTATCAAATAAGCTTGAGATACTGGTCTAATTATGTTCGTACTGATTGTTTCCCTTTCTTTAGAAAGAAAGTTCTCCATTTGATACAGGGCATACAACAAGCAAACCTATTCTTTGGGAGCTACAAGTGCACGTTTCCTGAAGGCATTGAGTAGAGTGGTATTTCATGTTCCATACGTGCAACCTTGGGGAAAACGCATAACATGAAATTAGATTTCAATTTTTAATGATCAGGTTGTCATTGGATTGTATTAAAGATAGAAAGGTAGAAACTAGTATTCGTGACAATATTATAAAATGCTTTATAAAAAACTCAAAGTCCTTACAAGTATATTATGTTAACATTAGTAAAGTTCAGTTCTACCACATTGTATTTTTTTGAGTCATGGAAATTTATGGGACAGCCTTCAGTTCTGTTCTGCAGTCCTCACTTTTGCTCAGTTCTGTTCAGTGCAGCCAAGAAAGAGCTATCCAGCATAATCAGGCTTTCCAATTCTTTACAACACTTTAGGTACATACCTCCAAAGAAATTCCATTATGAAGAATATTTCTGCTTCCCTCAATCCCTCTTATTTTAATTTTTAATAGTTTCTTTAAATTAATGCTCCATAGACCTCTCTGCTAGGAAAATAGATCCTCTGTTACTCTATACATCATAACTAAATCTCCCCACCACCTCTTCTGCTCCATCAGCCCTGACTGGTCCAATCCTTTCCTGGAACTGGAGGTTTCTATTCATGCAAACAGGTTACTGTCGTGCTTGTAACAAGGTCAGCCAGGTGGACTGCATAGAATATGAGTTCCCTGACTGGGGTTGTTAATCTGGTCCCATGAGGGAGCCCTAGCTGACAGATACAAACAGAATTGTCAGAGGTCCAGTTCACTCTGACAGGTGGCTTGGAAAAAGCCAGATCAGTGTCAAGGACTGTCCATGTGTAAATAAAGGGTGATTTAGTAATTAGATACTGGCCTCTGTGGAGTTATTTCAGTTAAAGTCCTTGTAAATATTATCTATGCAACATCTTGTCTGATCACATCCTTCATATGGTGACAGGACTATTCCAATTGTGGCCTATTATTTTCTATGGTTCTGGCATAGTCTTCCTGGTCTTATATTCAATGCCTTGTCTAATTACAGAAAGAATTTTATACGCCTCTTTTGGGGTGGGTGAATCTGTTTTTCAATGTCCTTCTGCACTTCGACAATTTCAGTATCCTGTCATTGATTGATTGTACTTTTGCCTTGTTTCCTTCACCCTAAACACATGGTCACACTTCTTTTGATGAATTTTCACTTGAACTTCTCTGCCCACCTAAATGGTCCATTGATAAGTCCCTACAGTTTACAGCTTTCTTCCTCACTATCAACCACTCAGCTTATTTTTGTATCCATTGTAAATGTTTCAAATCATGGCCTGTACATTCAAGTCTGAGTCATTAAGTCTACACCATGAAAAGAATGAACATTATAATGAACCTTACAAATCCCGCTGGTCACTGCCTTCCAGTCACAAGAACATTGAAAGGTTGACTATTACCTTTTGCTTTCTGCCAGTGAGATGATTTCGGATCTGAGTTGCCACTCTCTCTTGGATCTCATGGGTTTTTACTTTTCTGATCAGTCTGCCATGTGAGAGCTAATGAGAGTCCTTATTATGATCTATGCAAACTCCCTTAAGCATGATGACTTTCCTTGTTATCTACTCAAATATCTTAAATAAAATTAATCAAATATGATGGAGCAAACCCAGTGCCAGGGACCTGGGTTTGATTCCAACCTCGGGCATGGAGTCTGCATGGAGTTTGCACATTTTCCCCATTTTGCGTGGGTTTCCTCTGGGTGTTGCAGTTTCCTCCCACAGTCCAAAATTGTGCAGGTTAGGTGGATTATAGGGTTGCAGGTGGGTCCAGGTGGGATGCTCCTTGGAGAATTAGTATGGACTCATTGGCCAAATGGCCTGCTTCCACACTGTAGGTATTCTATCCATGGGATGTACCCTCAAGGCATATCTCCAGTCCACATACAGGATGTTTTTGCAGTTCAATTCTGCACCTCAGGATAAGAACATAAGAACTAGGAGCAGGAGTAGGCCATCTGGGCCTCTGGGGCCTGTTCTGCCATTCAAGAAAATCATGGCTGACCTTTTCATGGACTCAGCTCCACTTACCCGACCACTCACCATAACCTTTAATTCCTTCAAGGTTGCATAGACTGACAACCATCTTTGTAATGCTTCAGCAAGGACACTGGAAGCTTAGGGATAAGCACCCAGCTCATGAATGAGGCTGGGTCGCTAGGATCTTCACTAATTGTTGTACTGCTCACTCACTCTGAGCCTACCTGATGCTTGCAGAATCTCTGCCTTGTTTTTGTCTTGCCTTTTTGCATATAGCTCCTCAACCGGAAATGCCTGGCTTATACTACTACTACTCTTTTGCTATGCCACCTGGCATTGTTAGTTAAGGCAGTCTCTGATACTGATCCAACTGCTCTAGATGGTCATAGTCAAGACCCTCTGCTCACAAGAGGTGAAGAACTGAATGGCAGGCAGTACATAACCCGCCTTGACGCCTTCTGCCCTACTGAGGGCTGGTTCACACCTGGAATGAGACAGAGAGGTAGGTGTTACAGCAGTTGAAAACGGATGGCACAGTTATTACTGCTGATGCAGATTGGGAGATCTTTCAAGCAAGTGAGTAGGCAGAGGGCATGCAGGGCTAATGGTGTTGAATTTGGGGTTGGTGAGGGTTTGTGGGGAAGATGTTGCATGCTGAGAGTGGTAGAGCATCCTCCACATTGGGAGGTGGGTGCAGTGACAAATATGGAGTGACTGTGAGAAACTGGAGAGAAATGTTGGAAATGGTGGCATTTTCATTGGCAGAATGGAGAAGGACATTGACCTAATTCTTTAAGTGCTGGGCATTGTCCTAAACCAGTGGTAACCTCAACATGATCAGTGTTTTGGCCTCCACTTCTGGTCCTGGGTGAAGAGTGAGTCACCTTCCCATCCAGCAGCAGCTCCTGGACCATGCCCACAAAGTGGGTGCCCATTTTCCTCAATTTACCACGTTCTGGGCCAATGTCAGGAACCATGCAGGGCAGCTCCAGACTGACAGTGCCTGGCAGACTTTTAAATATGGCACCAATACTAGGGATGCCAGTTAATTCTGGGATCACCAGTAAGTGCTTACTTGTTCTCAGAACGGCATGTGTTAAGATGAGGAGGACATTGGACGTGATATTCAACATGAGGGCTGAATAATGCGTCAAGTTTAGTAAGATATGGGAGAAAACCTACCCAGCCTCATGGCACAAATCATTCTGCCAATATTGAGTCAACTTGCACACTGCCAAGTTAAGTCCTCTAAAATAAGGGATGTAATTCTAAAGGTGGAGCAGGAGCAGAGAGAACTGGCTGTATGTATTCATATCTTATCGTAGAAAGCAGGACTGGTTGAATGGGTGGTTAATGAAATATATAATGTCCTGGAATATTAACAGGGGCTTTGAGTACAAGAACAAGGAGGTTATGTTAATTTTGTATAATACTTTAATTTGGCCTCAAATGGAGCATTATTCTGGGTGTACATTTTTAAAAAACAGACGTGAAGGCACTGGAGAGAATGTGCAGTGTTTAGAGGGATACAGGCCAAATGCTGGCAAATTGCTCTCGGTCAGATTGGGATATCAGGTTGGCACGGACAATTTGGACCAAAAGGTCTGTTTCCATGCTGTATGACTTTATGATTCTAAGAGATTAGCTTGCATAATTGCAAAGATGAGGAACTCCACATATGTAGATAGATTGGAAAAGTTGGGACTTTATCTCAGAGATGAGATGTTTGGATGAAATTTGTTGAACGTATTCAAAATCATAATTGATATGGATGGGAATAGATTTTAGGAAATTGGCAAAAGAAGCAATGGAGACATGAGGAGAAGCTTTTTCGAGCAGCAAGAGGTTTATATCTGGAATGTGCTGTCTGAGAATGTACTGGAAGCAGATGCAATTGAATCATTCAAATGTGAGTTGGATTATTATCTGAAAAGGAGGAATGTGCAAGATTATGAAGAGAAGACTGTGGAAATGCACTAAATGCAAAACTCAGTCAGGGAGCTGAGGGTGTAAATGTGCTTTAATAATTCTCTGATTCTGTGGTTTGAAGCTGTTCTGGGCACAGGCGTAGCCACTCACTGATTTCAGAGGTAAGGCTCTATAGAAATGGAGAATTAAAAAGGTGGAACTTTGTCAAGTCAGAAAATTAGAAGTTTTTCAATACCAATGATATGAATATAATTAAACTGATTTCCCAAATTGCTATCATAGAATACTTTTCACAGTTAATTACTCCCCTTATGTTTTCACTGACATTCAAAACGGATCAATTTTAAAAAGCACAGCTTGCAAACAATAGAAAGCTCTTATTCCCTGAAATGAAATAATATATTTATAATATATATAATGCAGATTCAATTTATTTTTCTATTATGTAGTAAATTGATGACTTTTCAATACATTACTGAAGATCGATTTTTCATAACTTAAATCTTGTCAATGTAATTATAACATAACATTATAATAATTGACAATTTTTTGAAAGATGTGCGTGTCAAAAGTTGAGTGTCACAAATAATTTATTTTTGCGGAATGGCACATTTCCATTTTAATCAAGACTGAACATGATGAATGATTCCAAAGCATACCTAAATTAGATTGTGATGCTTTACTGAGGTTTCCTTTCACTATTAAAAGAAAAATACTATAATTTTGAAAGTAAGGTAAAAATTAAGTGAGATGTTAGAAGAGTAGAAGCATTTATGCTAAACATCATAAAAATTAAAACCAATTCAATTTACAACTCCATCTCTATACAAATAAATACTGATAATAAATTAGTAGTGACATTTTTATAAAAGTGTAAAAATTACTGCATAGATCTCTAAATTTATCTATTAATCTTTATAAACACAAATATTCTATGACTTAATTAGAGTAAATTATACTCGTAAACACCTATTTTACATCTAGTTATTTACAAATTGCATGCACATATAAAATTGCATATGCATGGGGGCATTCAGGTTGTCCCTTGAAATGAACTACGGAAGTTAGTTTAATCGTGATCAGTAATTATTGCACTAGCTGAAGGCTTGCATGGATAAATTAAAGTTTTTTTTATCACTATCCCCACTTTCCCTTCATCTAAGTTATGTAGTACAATTTCTAATAAAGAACAAACAAAGAAAATTTACAGCCCAGGAACAGGCCCTTTGGCCCTCCAAGCCTGAGCCGATCCAATCTACTGTCTAAACCTATCACCCAATTCCTAAGCATCTGTATCCCTTTGCTCCCCACCTACTCATGCATCTGTCCAGATGCACCTTAAATGAATCTACCATGCTTGCCTCGACTACCTCTGCTGGCAATGTATTCCAGGCACCTACCACCCTCTGTGTAAAGTACTTGCCATGTATATCCCCCTTAAACATTTCATCTCTCACCTTGAATGTGTGACCTCTAGTTATTGAATCCCTCACCCTGGGAAAAAACGTTCATCTCTATCTACCCTGTTTATACTTCATGATTTCATACACCTCAATCAGGACCCCCTCAATCTCCTTTTTTCTAATGAAAACAATCCTAACCTACTCAACCTCTCTCCATAGTTAGCCCCTTCCATACCAGGCAACATCCTCGTAAACCTTCTCTGCATCCTCTCCAAAACATTCACATCCTTTTGGTAATATGGCGACCAGAACTGTACACAGTATTCTAAATGCGGCCGAACCAATTTCTTGTAAAATTTTAACATGACCTGCCAGCTCTTATACTCAATATCCAATGAAGGCAAGCAAGCCATATGCCTTTTTGACCACTCAATCCACCTGTGCAGCCACCTTCAGGGTACAATGGACCTGAACTCCCGGATCTCTCTGCTCATCAACTTTTCCCAATGTTCTTCCGTTTACAGTATAGCTCGCTCTAGAATTAGATTTCCCATGTAAAATTAAATGTTGGTGGTACATACACATTTATAATTTGTACCTTTTTAATGTTGTTTGCAGTTTATTTACAATGATTATCAGCATCAGCTTTATATGGGCCTGTGGTAATGCTAACTTGTTTTTTGGAAGTCTCATTCCATATGGAACACCACACCATATGATGTGCTACAGGTTGAAAACGTTAATTTCTCCATCATTTGTCTATTATACTGATAAGTATCTCACATTGGTTAGAGGGGGAATCTATCACGATAGCCGTGCCTTTGTGATATTAAAAGCATTTGCTTTAAAATACACTGAACAGCCTTTATTTGTTTATCCAGATCTTGGTGAATGGGATTGCATTTTTTCTTATGTACATGTTTTGGGATTGTGTTGTTGGAGATGTGGGACAGAACCTATGTACTTTTTCTCTTCAACCTGTGACAGTCATGTGTGAGATCTTTCCACATGATAGATCGGCAATTGCATAGTCCAAGGCTATTTCCCTGCTCTTGATTTTAGGTATGGTCACATTCTTCAGCCATAACAGCTTGCTCCTTGTTGGCTGTCACCTCCAAGAAAATGACTGTATCCTATTGTGTTGTCTCCAAGGTGGAACAATTATCTGTGGAGATATGAGGGAAAAAAGAACCATTGAATTCATGGTCATTGTGCATAAACTGAAGGCATTATCACACTGACCTTACAAATTATTTGAACATCAATTATTAATAGTGAACATATAAAAAAGCAAGTGATTATGGACCAAAATTTCTGTTTTTTAAGATGTTGCACATAGTTTATTGCAATGCATATTGTACAGTGTGTCATATCAAATACGTTGTATAGAAGTAACAGTTCATGGTTTCATAAAATAATTAATATTTAGCATTCAGCAGAATAAGGATTCTGAAGACATATCAGAGAATTATCTGTGTTATTTTGTTTATCTTATTTTTCTTGTGTTTTATGGATGCTTTTCTGTCATTTGTATGTTTTCTATATGATTTTTACCTTGCAATAGATTGTAAGTCAATAAAGCATTGATAGTAATTTGAATTGTTTTCCAAAACTATTTCACACATCTTTATTTACAAATAACAGAAATAAATATGTGAGGGTTTGTGAAAATTCTCATAAAAGTGTCAATTAAAATAGAATGGTGCTGCAGTACTTCGAATAGTGCCCTGGTTTCTTTCCTTTAACCCAAACTTCAGTTGACTGTCCTTAATACAATGTGCAGATTTAGATCTAACATTAATCTTTATTTGGAATGAATTGCCAGAATAATCCCATGTTTTATATTTTGATCTAATAAATTATTGTTGCAATTAGAAAAAAATAATTTCTATTATTTGTGCTCCTATTTCCACTGTTTAACTGTTATTTAAAAGGATAGAAAAGAATGTTCGATTGTAAGCCACAAGACTAGATAAATATTCATTTGATCCTCAGATTGTGCTAACCTGGCTGATTGGGATATAGGATCTGGGTATGAATAGGTGACCAAAAATTAGCTGTTATCCTCCTCTGGAGCATTATCCATTGGTAGAAAGTGCACAACTGTGTCAGGGTGGCAACATTGGGCTTGGTTTTAATGCATTCTATAGCTGAGCATTCTGAAGAAATTGCCTGAGTTCAAATGTGAGTCACCTAGAAGAGGTGCTGCACATCTAGCACTTTGGAGCTGTATCACAAACTCAA
The DNA here is from genome assembly GCF_037043375.1 of Chiloscyllium plagiosum. Lineage (NCBI taxonomy): Eukaryota > Metazoa > Chordata > Chondrichthyes > Orectolobiformes > Hemiscylliidae > Chiloscyllium > Chiloscyllium plagiosum. Next base: position 40,034,433 of record NW_028270154.1, read on the forward strand.
TCAACTCATTTGGGATAGAATGGAAGAAATCTGGGAAGGGCCAAAGAGCAAAGAAGAAAACATTTTTTTTCTCAATCAAGTGGTTAATTTTCAGTAGGTGAAAGGATAAATGTCAAAAACATTTACAGATCATTGAAGGCCAACACTTGCTGTTGGCAAATGTCCTATTCTATTCAGCTGGAATATTTGGAAAAGAAGATTTTCAAGTAATGTTTAGAAAATTGACATCTGGTTTTCTCCAAGATATTTTCTGAGAATCAAACACTGGTGGCAGGACTGGTTTGTCCAATCAGTGCCATATTCGACATTTCTACCCAAGTTATAGCTATGGAGTGTGAGAACCAACAAGGAAACTCCAGCTACTGATCTTGCCTATAATCTTCAATCTTTGTGTAAATCTTTGTTGTAATTCTTAATTTTATTAATACCCTTTCAGCTATTACTTAATTTTCTTTTGCTGTTTTCTCTGACTTAAAACATAGAATGCTCTCAGCTTTTCGTTCTCTGCATCCTTACTGCCCTGAAACAATTTACAAGGTTTCAAGAATGCAGAACCAATTATTTCTGTCAGTCCTGTTGTGTCCTACAATCTGCATCTTTTTAAACCTAAAACTTGTGTTCACATAACCACTATTTCTTAATTTCTAGAATAAAAGTTTTGGTCACCAGTCAGGAATCTAGACATTAAAATATATTTCTAATAATTAGAAATAATAACTACAAATGAACTATTTAGAATAAATAACTTATTTTCTACCTGGATGGCAAAAGCCAAAAGAAGACATGGAACATAGGCAAAAAAAAAATTGTTTTTGACTGCAGCATTTAAAAGCTAGATTTTTTGAATAGTGTTATATTATTTTTGATGTAAAAAGAACAGAAATTTATTTGTAGCTCTTGTAACTTGGAAGGAAATTGTGTTTCCAAAGTTGCCTGAAGTGTTTTATTAACTACCAATTGGCTGGTCAAGAATTGTATCAAAAATTTCATCTAGATATATTTCAAAAAGAGAAAAATTGAAATTGGAAAACAAAGTGTTTCTTAATCATCCACTTTGTGAAAAAATGACTTTGCTTGTATTTCTATTATATTATGAAACCATTCAGATTACTTCACTTACAACGTCTCACTGTCATGAGTAAAGGCACAACATACATTGCAATAATATGGAATCCAAATCTTTCAAAGGACAGGGTAATATTTTTGGTCTATTATCAGTTGCTTTGTCATGTTTGACTATTGATGTTCAGTATTTTGCAAAGCTTTGTTGTCATGAAGTCCTTCAGTTTATGTATGATCAAACATGAATTAAACACAATCCAGTTTTCCTTATGTCTCCACAGATGGATTTTTCATATCTTTCTCAATAAATGAATCAAAATGAAGCAATCATGATCCCAGAAAAAAAAAATCTCTGGGGCGCAGATGAAGCAAAAGGTGTGTAAATGAAGTCAATGTTGGAAGTCAATCTTGAGCACAAAGTCAACTATATGGAATTTTCCATCGGGAGACACCAAAGCTTAGAGGAAACTACAAGCCAAAGATTTCAGGTTTACTTCTCAAAACATAATCAGAAGGTATACAGGATGAACATAACATAAATAGACGCTAGAAGAGGTAATTTGGCCCTTCACCTTTCAACATGATTATTACGAAACACTTACATCAACTCCACCTTCCTGCATTAAACATAATCATTGATTCCTTTGGTACCCAAGAAACTATTTACCTCCATTTTAAAAATAGGCAACAATAGGCAGGTGCAAAAAGTAATCAGGACAGTTAATAGAATTTTATATTTTATTGCAAGGGGAATAAAGTCATTGATGCATACAGCATAGAAATAGGCCCTTTAGCCCACCATGTCTATGCCAATCAACAAACACTAAACCATAGTAGTCCTACTTGCCTGCACTTGATGAAAAGTCTGCTATACCCTGACATTTTAAATACTCATCCAGATGCTTCTTAAATGATATGAAAATATCTGTCTCCACCACCCTCTCAGGCAACTTGTTCCACACTCTGTGGTAGAAATTCTCAGATCTCCTCTAAACAACTCGCTCCACACCTTAAACGTATGCCTTCTGTTCACCATAGTGGGATTTGAAGCAATAACCAGACAGCATCAATCTGAGCCTCTGCATTAGCAGTTCGGTGACCTTACCACTACACCACCACAACCCAATGAATTGAGTGCAAGAATAGTGAGGAAACATTTCAATGAGTCAGGGCATTAGTGAGCTCACGTCTGGTGTAATGACTACAGTACTGGTTACCGTAATTACAGGATGATGTTAATGCATTGAAAGTTGTTCAGTCTTTCTAGTAAAGGTTTACTAGACTCGTACCTGAAATGAGGGAATTGCTTTATGCTGACAGGATAGTTAGGCTAAGTTTGTATCCTCTAAAATTTCGAAGAATCAGCGGTGACTTAATTGAAGTATGTAAAATCTTGAGGGGACTTGACTAGGTGGATGTTGAAAGGATGTTTTCTCTTGTGGGAGAATCTAGAACTAGGGGTCATAGCTTAAAAATAAGGGGTCTCAAATTGAAGACAGAGATGTGAAAACATTTTTTTCTCTCAGAGGTTTATGAGGTTTAGGAATTCCCCTGTCCAAAAGGCAGTGGATGCAGAATCTTTAAATATTTTTAAGGTAGATTATTACTGAAAAACAAAAACCTGTGGATGCTGGAAATCAGAAACAAAAACAGAAATTGTTAAAAAAGTACAGCAGGTCTGGCAAAAGGATAGTCACTGGACCTGAAACATTAACTCTGTTTTCTCTTCAAAGATGCTGCTAGACCTGCTGAGTTTCCCCAGCATTTTCTGTTTTGGTTGTTGTAGATATGTTATTGATTTCCAAGGAGAGGAAAGATCATTGGGGATATGCAGGAATAAAGAGCTCAGGTTAAAATCATATCATCAGCGATCTTATTGAATAGCAGAGACAGCTTGAAAGGCAGGGTAGCCTACAGTTGTTCTTTGTTTGTATGAACTGAGCATCCATAGCTCTCTGGAATAGATTGCTCCAAAAATACATAATCCTTTGGATAATGGAATTTCTCTTTATCTCAGTCTTAAATGGTTGACCCCATATTCTAAGATTGTCATACAATATCTGATTTTCCACAACCACTGAATGTCATAGGCAATGGCAAGTCAGTTGGAAAAATTATGACGAGATGGGAAGAATTAGATTCACCGTGTTGAGAAAAAGAACTCTAATTTTCTACCCAAGATTTAAGTGATGAGATGAGAACCTTGCGTTTGAGCAGTAGAGGCCTATTTGCATTAATCCCTTATTAGTACTTATTGTCACTTCATTTCTCTACAGTCATTGTGGAGAGAAACTAAATGGTAACAATTCTAGACATGAAAGTTTGAGCAGGTACCAGGCAGCTCCAGCTTGCCTCGTGTTCCTCCAGGCCTCTGTCTTGGCCAGCAATTCCCAACATTTCAGGGTACACACCATGGACAATGAAAGCATGCACCCACCTTCATGGAGGTTGGCAATGGACAAGCAGCAACCTCCCTACATCATCATGGGACATGTCTGACTCACTTTTCTTATGGACTAGGCCAGACCACTCAAAACATTCTTAAGCAGGCAGCCACAGACCATAACTTTGCAATTTGTTTTGATAAGTGTACAGTAAAAATTGCCCAGAGTAAGTTAGCTAGGTTGACTACTAGATTTTAAAACAGACAAAAATTTATTCACATAATTACACAATGAAACACAAAGAACAGAATAAGGAACCCGTACAGAACTCAACCTATCCAACTAGACTTAATTATGCTGTTCCAAATATACACAACAGTCCCAATAAGCAATCTTCCTTTATAAACCAATATAAATGGAACACATGCTTACAGGTTGAAGTTGAAGGGCAGAAAGAGAGAGAGAGAGTTTCCACACAGCTTCCGGTTGAACTTCCAACAGGTTCAAGACTGAACTAAAATTGCTCAGCTCAGCTAGAGAGCTGACCACTCCTCTTTCATTATACAGGTCACTTCTAAAACATGACCACTTTGGCCTGAAATCTCATTTGTTTACGTATAAACAAAAGGCCTCGAAAAATTCTTTTCATCTCTCTACCAAACCAGACTGATCAAACCCTGGCCCGGTTTATTGCCGCTCTGAAAAAAATCAAGGACAGAGTCCTTGAGCCAAGGAACAGCTTTTAGAAAAAAAAGTGAATAGCTTTGTGACACTTTAATGTAGCACTTCAGAGCCCATTGCCACCTTTCATTGTCATGTTGATGCCATACTGCTTTGTGCACCCAACTCATGCACTGGAGCAAGCTGTCCTAGGGCATGTAGCTTGCTCTTTTAGCACTCACTCATTTGCATCTACTTGGATGCTGCCAGCAGCTCTGCCTTGCCATTTTGTGCTCTGCTGCCTCGTTCAGAACTTACATTACAGGCTCACGGTACTTCTGTCTTACTTTGCCTTTTAGTGCAGATGAAAAGTCAGGCTTATCATAGTTGCCAGTAGTGATCAGACAAGGGTAGATGTGTTAGTCTACCTCATTGTGCTATATCAATGTCACACCAACACCATGTACCAGCAGATTACATGGCACACATATTGAATGGACTCCAGCCAAACGGCCATATCTCAAAGCCTAAGGGGAGTAATTCTTTGTAAAGTTAAAAGTTTCAGTCATGGGGTACTGGACTGTAAGTTTAGTCCATTGTCTGAAGTTAGTCCAAGGGTTTGGACAAAAGTATTCAAGCTGCAAATATTCATTTTAGTTACCAAAGTCATAATCACCTTGCACGGTTCCACAGCCTGCAGGAGCTGCTCACTTCACATCGGAAAAATGTCCATGACATTATCCTGTTTGCAGTCCTCGTTTTCTTCAGTACTGTGGGGATGGGGTGGGGGATTGTTACATGTAATCTCCTGCTGTGCATGCACCACCATATGTCTGATATAAATCAATGATATGTAAGGTCCATATAAAAGCATCCTGTTATCTTCCCTGTTGGAGCACCCCATTTCTCTGTATTCTGAGGTCACTGTTCAAATGTTATTTGTATTTACTCTGACAGTTGAATGATCACATGATTGAGGAGCTGCTTTGTTTCTGATATTGTCCACAGAGACTGATTAGAATCGTCCCCAATAAATCCAGACACAGAAGCTGTGGTTATCCCTTTGGCCATCACAATAAATGCTGCTACATGAATGGACAAGCAACACATACACCTGGAAGCCAGGAGTTGCATCAACCTCCAAAGGAAGTGGTGTAGCCTCCTAATACAGTCATAGTGTCATAGAGATGTACAGCATGGAAACAGACCCTTCAGTCCAATCCGTCCATGCTGACTAGATATTCCAACCCAATCTAGTCCCACCTGCCAGCACTCGCCACATATCCCTCCAAACCCTTCCTATTCTTATACCCATCCCAATGGCCTCTTAACTGTTGCAATTGTACCAGCCTGCACCACTTCCCCTGGTAGCTCATTCCATACACATACCATCCTTTGAGTGAAAAAGTTGCCCCTTAGGTTTCTTTTATATCTTTCCCCTCTCACCCTAAACACATGCCCTTTAGTTCTGGACTCCCTCACCCCAGGGAAAAGACTTTGTCTATTTATCCTATCCATGCCCCTCATAATTTGGTAAACCTCTATCAGGTAACCGCTCAGCCTCTGATGCTCCAGGGAAAACAGCCCCAGCCTCTCCCTATAGCTCAAATCCTCCAACCCTGGCAACATCCTTGTAAATCTCTTCTGAACCCTTTCAGGTTTCACAACATCTTTCTGATAGGATGGAGATCAGAATTGCATGCAATATTCCAAAAGTGGCCTAACCAATATCCTGTACAGCCGCAACATGACCTCCCAACTCCTGAACTCAATACTCTGACCAATAAAGGAAAGCATACCAAACGCCTTCTTCCCTATCCTATCTACCTGGGACTCCACTTTCAAGGAGCTACGAACCTGCACTCCAAGGTCTCTTGGTTCAGCAACACTCCCTCGGACCTTACCATTAAATGTAGAAGTCCTGCTAAGATTTGCTTTCCCAAAATGCAGGACCTCACATTATCTGAATTAAAATCCATCTGCCACTTCTCAGCCTATTGGCCCATCTGATCAAGATCCTGTTATAATCTGAGGTAACCTTCTTCACTGTCCACTACACCTTCAATTTTGGTGTCATCTACAAACTTACTAACTATATCTCTTATGCTCACATCCAAATCATTTATATAAATGATGAAAAGTAGAGGACTCAGCACCGATCCTTGTGGCACTCTACTGGTCACAGGCCTCCATTCTGAAAGACAACCCTCCACCACCAGCCTCTGTCTTCTACCTTTGAGCCAGTTCTATATCCAAATAGTTCTCCCTGTATTTCATGAGATCTAACCTTGCTAACCAGTCTCCCATGGGAAATCTTGTCGAACGCCTTACTGAAGTCCATATAGATCACATCTACTGCTCTGTCCTCATCAATCCTCTTTGTCACTTCTTCAAAAAATTCAATCAAGTTCATGAGACACGATTTCCCACGCACAAAGCTATGTTGACAATTCCTAATCAGTCCTTGCCCTTCCAAATACATGTACATCCAGTCCCTCAGGAATTCCTCCAACAACTTGCCCGCCACTGATGTCAGGCTCTCTGTTCTTTAGTTCCCTGGCTTGTCATTACCACCCTTCTTAAACAGTGGCACCATGTTAGCCAACCTCCAGCCTTCCAACACCTCACCTGTGACTATCGATGATACAAATATCTCAGCAAGGGGCCCAGCAATCACTTCCTTAGCATCCCACAGAGTTCGAGGGTACACTTCAGTAAGGTGTTCGACAAGGTTCCCCATGGGAGACTGATTAGCAAGGTTAGATCTCACGGAGTACAGGTGGAACTAGCCATTTGGATACAGAACTGGCTCAAAGGTAGAAGACAGAGGGTGGTGGTGGAGGGTTGTCTTTCAGACTGGAGGCCTGTGACCAGTGGAGTACCACAAGGATCGGTGGTGGGCCCTCTACTTTTTGTCATTTACATAAATGATTTCGATGTGAGCATAAGAGGTACAGTTAGTAAGTTTGCAGATGACACCAAAATTGGAGGTTAGTGGACAGTGAAGAGGGTTGCCTCAGATTACAACAGGATCTGGACCAGATGGGCCAATGGGCTGAGAAGTGGCAGATGGAGTTTAATTCAGATAAATGCGAGGTGCTGCATTTTGGGAAAGCAAATTTTAGCAAGACTTATACACTTAATGGTAAGGTCCTAGGGAATGTTGCCGAACCAAGAGACCTTGGAGTGCAGGTTCATAGCTCCTTGAAAGTGGAGTCGCAGGTAGATAGGATAGTGAAGAAGGTGTTTGGTATTAGATTAGATTAGATTACTTTACAGTGTGGAAACAGGCCCTTCGGCCCAACAAGTCCACACCGACCCGCCGAAGCGCAACCCACCCATACCCCTACATTTACCCCTTATCTAACACTACGGACAATTTAGCATGGCCAATTCACCTGACCCTGCACATCTTTGGACTGTGGGAGGAAACCGGAGCACCCGGAGGAAACCCACGCAGACACGGGGAGAATGTGCAAACTCCACACAGTCAGTCGCCTGAGGCGGGAATTGAACCCGAGTCTCTGGCGCTGTGAGGCAGCAGTGCTAACCACTGTGCCACCGTGCCGCCCACATTATGCTTTCCTTTATTGGTCAGAGTATTGAGTACAGGAGTTGGGAGGTCATGTTGCGGCTGTACAGGACATTGGTTAGGCCACTGTTGGAATACTGCGTGCAATTCTGATCTCCTTCCTATCAGAAAGATGTTGTGAAACCTGAAAGGGTTCAGAAGAGATTTACAAGGATGTTGCCAGGGTTGGAGGATTTGAGCTACAGGGAGAGGCTGAACAGGCTGGGGCTGTTTTCCCTGGAGCGTCGGAGGCCGAGGGGTGACCTTATAGAGGTTTACAAAATTATGAGGGGCATGCATAGGATAAATAGACAAAGTATTTTCCCTGGGGTCGGGGAGTCCAGAACTAGAGGGCATAGGTTTAGGGTGAGAAGGGAAAGATATAAAAGAGACCTAAGGGGCAACATTTTCATGCAGAGGGTGGTATGTATATGGAATGAGCTGCCAGAGGCTGGTACAATTGCAACAGTTAAGAGGCCATTTGGATGGGTATATGAATAGGAAGGGTTTGGAGGGATATGGGCCGGGTGCTGGCAGGTGGGACTAGATTGGGTTGGGATATCTAGTCAGCATGGACGGGTTGGACCGAAGGGTCTGTTTCCATGCTGTACATCTATATGACTCTATGGCCTAATCAGGTCCTGGGGATTTATTCACTTTTATATGTTTCAAGACATCCAACACTTCCTGCTCTGTAATATGGATATTTTTCAAGATGTCACCATCTATTTCCCTACATTCTATATCTTCCATGTCCTTGTCCACAGTAAACACTGATGCAAAATACTTGTTTAGTATCTCCTGAATCTCCTGCGGCTCCACACAAAGGTCGCCTTACTGATCTTTGAGGGACCCTATTCTCTCTCTCCTCACCCTTTTGGCCTTAATGTATTTATAAAAACCCTTTGGAATCTTCTTAACTGTATTTGCCAAAGCTATCTCATGTCCCCTTTTTGCCCCCTGATTTTCCTCTTAAGTATATTCCTACTATTCCTAGGGAGAGAGTGCAGTTGAACACGTGGCTGCAAGGATGGTGTAGGAGGGAGGGCTTCAGGTATTTGGACAATTGGACTGCATTCTGGGGAAGGTGGGACCTGTACAAGCAGGACGGGTTGCACCTGAACCAGAAGGGCACCAATATCCTGGGAGGTAGGTTTGCTAGCACTCTTCGGGGGGGTTTAAACTAATTTGGCAGGGGGATGGGATACGGACTTGTAGTCCAGCAAGTAGGCTAGCTGTTTGTCAGGATGTCCAAGAATGTAGGGAGGCTGTGGAGAAGGTAGCACTGACAGGGTGTACTTGCGGACACAGAGATGGGCTCAAGTGTGTATACTTCAATGCAAGGAGTATCAGAAATAAGGTGGGTGAACTTAAGGCGTGGATCGGTACCTGGGACTACAATGTTGTGGCCATCACGGAAACGTGGATAGAAGAGGGATAGGAATGGTTGTTGGAGGTTCCTGGTTACAGATGTTTCAGTAAGATTAGGGAGGGTGGTAAAAAAGGAGGGGGCGTGGCGTTGCTAATTAGAAATGGTATAACGGCTGCAGAAAGGCAGTTCGACGAGGATCTGCCTTTGGAGGTAGTATGGGCTGAAGTCAGAAATAGGAAAGGTGCAGTCACCTTGTTGGGTGTTTACTATAGGCCCCCCAATAGCAGCAGAGATGTGGAGAAACAGATTGGGAAACAGATTTTGGAAAGGTGCAGAAGCCACAGGGTAGTAGTCATGGGTGATTTCAACTTCCCAAACATTGATTGGAAGCTCTTTAGATCAAGTAGATTGGATGGGGCAGTGTTTGTGCAGTGTGTACAGGAAGCTTTTCTAACTCAGTATGTAGATTGCCCGACCAGAGGGGAGGCCATATTGGATCTGGTACTTGGTAACGAACCGGGACAAGTGATGGGCTTGTTAGTGGGTGAACATTTTGGTGATGGTGACCACAATTCTATGACTTTCACCTTGGTTATGGAGAGAGATAGGTGTGTGCAACAGGGTAGGTTTTACAATTGGGGGAAGGGTAAATACGATGCTGTAAGACAGGATCTGAGGAGCATAAGTTGGGAGCATAGGCTGTCAGGGAAGGATGTCGTGGAAATGTGGAACTTTTTCAAGGAACAGATACGACGTGTCCTTGATATGTATGTACCTGTCAGGCAGGAAAGAGATGGTCGTGTGAGGGAACCTTGGTTGACGAGGGAGGTTGAATGTCTTGTAAAGAGGAAGAAGGGGGCTTACATAAGGTTGAGGAAACAAGGTTCAGACAGAGCTTTGGAGGGATACAGGATTGCCAGAAGGGAGCTGAAGAAAGGGATTAGGAGAGCTAAGAGAGGGCATGAAAAATCTTTGGCGGATAGGATCAAGGATAACCCCAAGGCATTTTATGCGTATGTGAGAAACATGAGAATGATGAGAACGAGGGTAGGTCCGATCAAGGACAGTAGTGGGAGACTGTGTATTGAGTCGGAAGAGATAAGTGAGGTCTTGAATGAGTACTTTTCTTCAGTATTTACAAACGAGAGGGACCGTATTGTTGAAGAGGAGAGTGTGAAATGGACTGGTAAGCTAGAGGAGATACTTGTTAGGAAGGAAGATGTGTTGGACATTTTGAATAACTTGAGGATAGACAAGTCCCCCGGGCCTGATGGGATATATCCTAGGATTATGTGGGAAGCAAGAGAGGAAATTGCAGAGCCGTTGGCAATGATCTTTTCGTCTTCACTGTCAACAGGGGTGGTACCAGGGGACTGGAGAGTGGCGAATGTTGTGCCCCTGTTCAAAAAAGGGAATAGGGATAACCCCGGGAATTACAGGCCAGTTAGTCTTACTTCGGTGGTAGGCAAAGTAATGGAAAGGATACTGAGGGATAGGATTTATGAGTATCTGGAAAGACACTGCATGATTAGGGACAGCCAGCACGGATTTGTGAAGGGTAGGTCTTGCCTTACAAGTCTTATTGAATTCTTTGAGGAGATGACCAAGCATGTGGATGAGGGTAGAGCAGTGGATGTAGTATACATGGATTTTAGTAAGGCATTTGATAAGGTTCTCCATGGTAGGCTTATGCGGAAAGTCAGGAGGCATGGGATAGAGGGAAATTTGGCCAGTTGGATAGAAAACTGGCTAACCGGTCGAAGTCAGAGAGTGGTGGTAGATGGTAAATATTCAGCCTGGAGCCCAGTTACAAGTGGAGTTCTGCAGGGATCAGTTCTGGGTCCTCTGCTGTTTGTAATTTTTATTAATGACTTGGAAGAGGAAGTCGAAGGGTGGGTCAGTAAATTTGCAGATGATACGAAGATTAGTGGAGTTGTGGATAGTGAGGAGGGCTGTTGTCGGCTGCAAAGGGACTTAGATATGATGCAGAGCTGGGCTGAGGAGTGGCAGATGGAGTTCAACCCTGCCAAGTGTGGGGTTGTCCATTTTGGAAGGACAAATAAGAATGCGGAATACAGGGTTAACGGTAGGGTTCTTAGTAAGGTGGAGGAGCAGAGAGATCTTGGGGTCTATGTTCATAGATCTTTGAAAGTTGCCACTCAGGTGGATAGAGCTTGTAAGAAGGCCTATGGTGTATTAGTGTTCATTAGCAGAGGGATTGAATTCAAGAGTCATGAAGTGATGTTACAGCTATACAGGACTTTGGTTAGGCCACATTTGGAGTACTGTGTGCAGTTCTGGTCGCCTCACTTTAGGAAAGATGTGGAAGCTTTGGAGAGGGTGCAGAGAAGATTTACCAGGATGGTGCCTGGAATGGAGAATAGGTCGTACGAGGATAGGTTTAGCGTGCTAGGCCTTTTCTCATTGGAACGGAGAAGGATGAGGGGTGAATTGATAGATGTGTATAAGATGATCAGGGGAATAGATAGAGTAGACAATCAGAAACATTTTCCCCGGGTACAACAGAGTGTTACAAGTGGACATAAATTTAAGGTGAAGGATGGAAGGTATAGGGGAGATGTCAGGGGTAGGTTCTTTACCCAGAGAGTGGTGGGGGCATGGAATGCGCTGCCTGTGGGAGTGGCAGAGTCAGAATCATTAGCGAACTTTAAGTGGCAATTGGATAGGTACATGGATGGGTGCTTAAGCTAGGACAAATGTTCGGCACAACATCGTGGGCCAAAGGGCCTGTTCTGTGCTGTATTGTTCTATGTTCTATGTTCTACTGCCTTTATACTCTTCTAAGGATTCACTCGATCTATCTCGTCTATACTTGACATATGCTTCCTTCTTTTTCCTACCCAAACCCTCAATTTTTTTTAGTCATCCAGCATTCCCTACACCTACCAGCCTTTTTTTTTCACCCTGACACGAATGTACTGTCTATGGACTCTTATTATCTCATTTCTGAAAGGTTCCCATTTTCCAGCCGTCCTTTTGCCTGGGAACATCTGCCCCCAATCAGCTTTTGAATGTTCTTGCCTAATACTGCCAAAATTAGCTTTCCTCTAATTTAGAACTTCAACTTTTACATCTGGTCTATCCTTTTCTATCACTATTTTACAACTAATAGAATTATGGTCGCTGGCCCGAAAATGCTCCCCCACTGACACCTCAGTCAACTGCCCTGCCTTATTTCCCAAGAGTAGGTCAAGGTTTGCACCTTCTCTAATAGTTACATCTACATACTGAATCAGAAAATTTTCCTGTACACACTTAACAAATTCCTCTCCATCTAAACCCTTAACACTATGGCAGTCCCAGTCTACGTTTGGAAAGTTAAAATCCTCTACCATAACCACCCTATGACTAGTAGAAAAACTACTTGGGCCTTAGCTCATTTTCATCAATATTAATGACTTAAGGACCCAGGGTGATAGTAAGGAAAGAGATCAATCTGAGACTGGTACAGTTGAGAAAGTAAGTGAGTCAAACAGTAAGGGCAGGCAGGGACAAAGCAGAGAACAAAGTAGGACTGAAACCTCCTTACAAATTTGTTTCTCAATTTTCTTCTGATTATTAGGGGGTCTATTATACAATCCCAATAAGGTGATCATCCCTTTCTTATTTCTCAGTTCAACCCAAATATCTTCCCTGGATGTATTTCTGGGAATATCCTCCCTAATTAGAGCTGTAATGCTATCCCTTAATCCCAATCCCCTTCCTCTCTTGCCTGCCTTTCTGTCCTTCCTGTTGCATTTGTATCCTGGAATTTTGAGCTGTCAGTCCTGTCCATCTCTGAGCCACTTTTCAGTAATTGCTGTGATATTCCAGTCGCATGTTCCTAACCATGCCCTGAGTTCATCTGTCTTCCCTGTTCGGCCTCTTGCATCGAAATAAATGTAGTTTAATTTATCAGTCCTACCTTGTTCTCTGTTTTGTCCTTGCCTGCCCTGACTGTTTGACTCGCTCCTTTTCCCAACTGTACCAGTCTCAGATTGATCTTTTTCCTTACTATCATCTGGGTCCTTATGTCATTAATATTGATGAAAATGAGCTGAGGTCCTAGTAGTAATCCTACTAGTTATAGGTTTCTGAATGAAAGTTGTCCCTCTTATTCCTGCTCTGTTTTCTGCCCAGTGGCTAATCCTGAATCTGCACTAAGATATTACCTCCAACCTCATGAATCCTAATTTTGGGCAATAACCTTTTGTGTGGCATCTAACTGAATGCCAAATACATGAATGGAAATCCAAAGACATTATACTCACTGACTTCCCCCTTACCCATCCTACTTATTATATGCTCAAAAGTATTCTGTCAAAGGGGAACGCTATCTTCATATGCCAGAACTCAGACTCATTCAAATTTGAACTGAAAAATGCATGAAAAACCTGGATATTTTGTTTTTTTTCCAATATTACTCTCTGATTCTCTTAGCAGTAATGCTCAGTTGTTTACATGGCACACATATCAATCTTGAGCGTTTTCCTGTAGAGTCAGATGAAAGTAATTTGGTGGGGAATGTGCAGGCCCCATTGATCCTATTGTGGAAGGGAATTATACACAGTAAAGATTTTTTTCTAAGCTCCTTAGGTTGTAAAGTCTGAATTCCACCATAAATCAATATAAACAGTTTACTGAAGGGCAATCACGTTGTATTGTTAGTTTTTTATTTCATAGAACTAATGTTGGATAGCTATAGATGCTGTTCACATTTTTAATTTATCTGCACTAATTTATGTTGAGTAAATTCATTGTTAAAAAAGGACTTATTGTTCAAACTACTATTTCCAAAGTTAGTAGTTCATTTAAGTTTTAATTAGTTTGAAGTCATTTTTAAAAAAGTAAACTTCTCTTCCTGGTTTAGGATGAAGGTTTTATATTGATTAGTTTTTCTGCAGTATTCTTGTGCTGTATGGTGTATTTTCTTTATATTTCATATAAAAATATTTCAGGTGTTGCAAATTTTCACAGCGCTCGACTAATTAATGCTTTCTACAATATTTCTGTCATATTTAAAGTAGTGGATCTCCTACATATTAATTGAAATGATAATGTAATATATAATCTGGTTTATATAATATCAGAATTAGACTAAATGATTTTTCATAGTTACAAATATCCTGTGTTAATATGCTTGTTTCTAAAAATGTAATGATTTTATTGTTTTGATAATGTCTAGGCAATTCAAAACCTATATAAAATTCAAAAAACTGTATGGAGTAAATATTTGATTCATCATTTTGAGTATTTGTGTCTGTTTTAAAAAATTCTCAAGGTCAGGTTCGTAGGAGAGTAGTCTGACACAGAACAAACGACCAAGAGGCGAGACTGCTAGAAATGGGCATTTTATTCCCCGCAGCGTCGCACAACGGGTCTGGCTTATACTCACTCTACATGTTACAAAAACTGGGAGCCGTCAGTTCTCGTAGAGCGGTTGCCAACAACCCACGCTCGGCGGTTAAACGTAACCCCGGAGCAGACTCACCGAACTGGAGACTTTTCCAGCTGATATACTCTTGTCCAGATATAAACATGCATGTGAACAGCAGAGCAAGGCTAAAAAACACATTCCATTCTGGTTACATACAGATAAGAAGATTCACACGGGACTAAGCAACACCTCCATTCCGGTTAGATTCACACATGTATTGGGACATAATTTTTAACCGTTTCACCACATTCCACTGCTTGGAATTTTACACCACAGTGTCATTGAAACAATTGGAGGTGACATTATAAAAGTGTATAAAATCATGACGGGTATAGACAGGGTTAATGGTAGATGTTTTTTCCCTAGGATGTTGGTGTTTCAAGGCGAGGGGGCACAGTTTTAAGGTGAGAGGGGAGAGATCTAAAAGGGAAAATTTTTATACAGAGGGTAGTTCGAGTGTGGAATGAATTTCCAGAGGAAGTGGTGGATGTGGGCACATTTACAACATTTAAAAGACATTAGGATAAGTAAATTTTTAGGAAAGGTTTGGAGGGATATGAACCAGGAGCAGGCAGATGAGACTAGTTTAGTTTGCTAATATGTTTGGCGTGCACTCGTTAGACTGAAGGACTCTATGGCTCTATGACTCAACAAAGGTAAGAATCACTATTACAAGCACGGATCTACTGTATGTCCATTTTGTGTTGCGTGATAGTCTATAGGCAGTATTAATGTGCTATATTTATGCATGTTGGCTTACATTGATCTAAACTTATTTGTAACGATAATGCATCCTTGTATAGTAAACTGCATCCTTGATATGTATTTCTTTAAGTCCTCTGAAGACTGATAGGCAAATTCTTCATAATATGTTGCGAGGTATAAGTTAATGACTGTTTTATTTTGACAGTAAACTTTAACATATATACAGAATAAAAATTGAATTCAATCTATAAAAAATTAATACAATGTTTGCCTATATATGTAGGCCAACTTATTTAATGTAAATGAAAGGATTTATAACTGCTTGCCTGCATATTAAACTTGTTTCATCCAGGAAGCCTTCACAGCTTTCTCTTTAACATCTTGACTGTTTTTGCAACATTCCCAAACTGTTTATATCTCTATTTTAGTTCCATTGCTAGACTCTCAAAAAAGGAATAATCATTTTTCAATGCAATAGGTGAGACATGCTTTTAGAATGCCAAGTCAGGTGATCAAGTGGAATGATTGCTTGTTATAATCTATGGGGAAACAATGTGGAAGTTATCATTCTGGCATTTATGTGCCCATCAGCAACCTGTTATCAAAAAATAAAAAACTTGCCTGAATATTATTTGTTTTAAAAAGTAACATCAAAATATACTTCCTTCCAAAAGCTTCTGTTGGAAAATGGTCAAAAGACCATGAACATAACAGTTCCTTTCGTCTGCATAGGTATCAAAAATGCATGTCACTGTGTCTTCAATAACTTAAGAGTTATAAAAGATCAATGATGTGATTAAAATGTCACATTAAGATACATGCTTCTGATTTTAGCATAGGCCAGTGAAACAACAAATATTCAGCAGAACCACTTGTAGTTAGATGGTATCCCCTTTTGTTGAGTAGCCTAAGATCCTAATTCGACTATTGGCTGAAAGTTTAGAGTTTAGTTATGCCAATTGAAGTCTAGGCATATTGCAATGAAACAATTCTGTACATTTAGTGTAGAGCAGGTATTGCTTTGAGTATCTCGCTCTTATTCTCTCTTATTTTAAAAAGCGAGTTTATAAGTAAAGTTTTGACCCTCATGGCAAAAGTCATTTTAGCATTAGAGAGTGATAAAGAATTTTAATTAGCTCTTTGACATTGTCTTGAATTCTAAGCTGGATTGCAAGGCTGTTAAGGTCTGAGAACATATGGATTTTATCGCTTTTGTTTAAATATGGAGAAATGTTCCATAATTCTACACAGTAATTCTAGAATCAGGTCACAACTGGAAACATTTATCATAGCTGTGTGGAAAATCTGAGGATCACTATTGCTCAGAATTTGTGTGGCTGATTTTAAGGAGTAAATAAAGATGAAAGAAAGACTTGCATTTGTACAGCATATTTCACTGGACATTCCAAACTGCTTTATTGCCAATGAAGTGTAATTATACTGTCATAATGGGTGACTTGAAAGAAAGACTGAGGATAAATACAATAGAGGAAGACTAGAGACTATTCCTGCAGCAGAACATTGAGTTAGCATTCCAGAAAATGTAATTCTGCATCATTCCAATCTTTTGGGGTATTTAATTTACATATACAGTTCTTGCAGGAAACTCTGATTTTGTATCTGTAGAGGAAAAATAAATCACTGATGACAAAATTGCATCCCGCATACTTGCAAAAATGGATTGCACAGTGATATATACAGTTAATTCCACATGTGACAAATCTATTTGTGACAGTATCACTAAAGAGTGGCATCTTTAATGTTCTAACTGTATATTCTCTATATATGCACCATTTGTACAATATGGGAGATTGATAGTTGTCACAGCTATTATTGAGCTTGATTAAATATTTGATTGTATTTCATTGGTTATGGAATTTGTTTTATCTGTAATGTTGTTATTCTTTTAAATTATCTAAAGTTGCAGCTAAAAACAGTCATCGGTTTACGGATGTGCACTTTTATGAAGTAATATTTTTCTGTAGATGTAATAATAACTTAAAGAACTCTTGGGGAACTGAAATATCTGCAAATTCACAAATGCCATCTACATGGGATCTTGACTAGTAATCCTATGGAAGAATAAGACAATTCTGTAACATTCCAAGACCCGGTGTATAAAAATGCTACTCGCAGCAACTAGATTTTGCAAAAAAAGCAACACATTGTGTAATTATATCTAGCTAGAGTGACATTTAACGAGCGAATATTTTTGAAATGGAGAAATGTTAGAATTCTGGACAAGTTACTGTTTTAGCCACATTCATTCCATTGTTTTAACTTGAGTTAAAATGCATTCATGTTTATAGGTTAAAAGTTGCCTCTGTGTGCTGGCTACAAGCTTGTTATGTGAAAAATATGAAAGGCATCCCACAGTCCTGAAAGAGATTGTTAAGAAGATTGTGAGGCATTGGTGGTGAGCTTTCAGGAATCACTGGAGTCAGGGAGGGTCCCAGAGGAATGGAAAATGACTAATGTGACCCCCTTGCTTAAGAAGGGAGGGAGACAGAAGAAGGCAACCATAGGCCAGTTCGCCTGACCTTAGTCATTAATAATATTTTAGAGTCCATTATTAGATTGTGGGAGATCCAAGACGGCGGCGATCTAATTGGTCTGCCCTGCTGAGCTCTGCACCATAACCCAGATAAAGTGGTGCATTTACCCTCCCCTTTTTTAGCTATTGTGGCAAAAATCAGCAGTCTTAGGTTCCTAGAATTGTTGTGCATTTGTTTTGTTGACCAGGAAAGATGACTAAGGGAAAGAAAAACCGCGTGGATCGCAACAAGCAGGGCACTCCCCTGCAGCAACGGACATGCCCTCAGACACAGCGTCGGCCTCTGCGAACGTTCCCGTGGATTTACCTGCGCAGCACAGCCTGATCTAGGAGTTCATGAAACTCCGAGAGAAGATTGAATCAGCGATGGAGGAGACCCGGACCAGGCTGGAACTGATCTCAGCCATGCTGCAAAAACATAAGAGATCCAGCGTCACGGGCAGTGCGTGGAGGAGGTAGAGCAATGGACCGTGAGGGCTATGTCTGGTGGGCCAGGGGCCCGAGAGGAAGAATCCTGAATAAATACGACTTTGTCAATTAATGCTCCCGGTGGTGGGGAGCTTTGGTAGGGTTGCGTTGAGTGTTGTAATTTAATTTAATTTACCTCGGTTCCATCCAATTTAAATTTAGATTATTTTGTTTAATTATTTATTGAATTATAGTATGGGTAGATTTTTAAAATTGTTTTTCTTTTAAACTGTTTGTGGAGTAGAGTAATCGTTTGTTTATTGTTATTGTTGTTATATTATTAGATTGTTGTTATTTTATAAGATTGTTATACTATTTTGTAGTAATTTTATCATTTTGTAAACAATTCAAAATCTTTTTTCAATAAAAATATTTTTTTTAAAAAAGGAGATAGTGGAGTATTTGGAAGTGCATGGTAAAGTTGTCAGCATGGCTTTGTCAAGGAGGGGTCGTGCCTGACAATTTTATTTCGAATTCTTTGAGGAGGTAACAAGCAAGTTAGACAAAGCAGAGCCAGGTGATGTGATCTGGTTGGATTTCCAGAAGCCTTTGACAAGGTGCTGCACAGAAGGATGGCAAATAAAAGTTCATCATGTTAGGGTCAGGTACTGGCATGGATGGAGGCTTGGCTGACTGGCAGAAGGCAAAGAATGGGATAAAGGGATCTTTTTCAGGATGATAGCCGGTGACTAGTGGAATTCTGCAAGGGTCCATGTTGGATCCCCAACTATTCACATTATCTATTAATGATCTGATGAAGGAACTAAGGACACTGTTGTTAAGTTTGCAGATGACACAAAGGTAGGTGGTAGTACTGAGGAAGCTGGGAGGATGCAGAAGGACTTGGACAGGCAAGGAGAGTGGGAAAAGAGGGGGCCCAATGGAATACAATGCGGGAAAGTGTGAGGTTATGCACTTTGGTCGGAAAAGTAGAGACTATTTTTTAAATGGGGAAAAGCTTTGGACATCTGAAGCACAACGTTAATTGGGAGTTCTAGTTAGGATTCTCTTAAGGTTAACAAGTAGGTTCAGTTGACAGTAAGGAAGCCAAATGCAAGTTAAGGCAAATGAATATTAACATTAATTTAAGAGGGCGAGAATGCAAGAGCAGAGATTATACTGCTGAGGACGTATAAAGCTCTGGTCAGACCGCATTTAGAATATGTGAGTATTTTTGGGCCCCGCACTTAAGGAAGGATGTGCTGGCATTGGTAGGGATGCAGAAGAGATTTACAAGAATGATCCCAGGAATGAAGAACTTGTCATATAATGAGCAGTTGACGACTCTGGTTGTGTACCTGATGAAATTTAGAAGGATGAGTGGGATCTGATTGAAACTTACAGAATACAGAGAGGCCTAGATAGGGTGTACATGGAGAAGATGTTTTCACTTGTAGGCAAGACTAGGACCCGAGGACAGACTCAGAGTGAAGGGATGACTCTTTACAATTGTGATGAGGAGGAATTTCTCTAGCCAGAGGGTGGTGAATCGTTGCTGCAGAGGGCTGTGGCAAGTCGTTGAGTGTACTTAAGACACAAATAAATGGGTTCTTGATTAGTAAGGGGATAAATAATTAGGGGAGAAGGCGGGAGAATGATATTGAGAAACACATCCACCATTATTGAATGATAGAGCAGATTCGATGGGCTGAATTGCCTCATTCTGTTCCGATATGTTATGGTCTTATAACGCAGTTGTATTCCAGGTCAGCGCAGGACCAAATCTTCTCAGCTACTCCTAATTGACAGTGCTCTGTGGTAAAGATCCTTTGAGGTAAATGGAAAATATCACATGGGACAATTTGAGTATTTTTGTTTGGGTTTATCACTGATACATTGTTGAAGTATAGTGAAGTAGGTAATTTGTCACTTCAGGGTTATTATGGTGATTATGGTGGATCTTTGATCTAACTTCATGGTGCTCATTTATGCCCAGAAGCCATAATAATCTTTGGTTCACATAAATCATCAACCCGAGATCTACAATTTGATGTGATTTTCGTCTCCAACAGTGTTTTTATTTACCTGATGCTGCGTACCTATGATTTCTTTCATACTATAAGAAAATATCTGGGCTACGTATAAGCTCTGAAGTTACCCTAAGAAACCGGCTTCTTATAGCATATTATTAGTGATGGCACCGGGGATTTTTATACTTTCAGGTCACTTGCTGCGATGCACTGATGATATCATGAACATGTCTCTTAAAGGTATATTGATGTTCTTACCATGAGATATAACAATAAAATCAAATTACCATTAAATGCAATTGCAGAAGTGAGTTAGAACCTACTATCACCCTTTGCAAGTAATAGTATTTCCAAACTATGTACTTGGTTCTAATCTTCAGGCAATGCCTCTGGTCATAAATTCTCTAACCTGAGGAAATAGTTTCTCACTATTCTGCCTATTAGGTTGTTTCAATATCTTTTAAAAAATGGTCATCCCACCCCTTATTTAACCTTTGAGATTCCAGTGTTGCCAATTCTCGTTTAAATAATCTTTTCTTGTAAGTTACCCTTGGAGTACATGTATCTTTTTGGTAACTCTATGCTGCACTCCCTTGAAGGTATTGTACCCAGACATTTTGGAAAGGCAAATCTTAGCAGGACTTAACCACTTAATATTAAGATTGTGAGAAGTGTTGCTGAACAAAGAGACCTTGGAGTGCAGGTACATAGTTCCTTGAAAGTGGAGTCTCAGGTCAGTAGGATGGTGAAGAAGGCATTTAGTATGCTTGCTTTCATTGGTCAGAGCTTTGAGTATAGGAGTTGGAAGGTCATGTTCCAGCTGTACAGGACATTGGTGAGGCCATTTTTGGAATGCTGCATGAAATTCTGGTCTCCCTCCTATAGGATGTGTAACTTGTAAGGGTTCAGAAAAGATTTACAAGGATGTTGCGAGAGTTGGAGGGTTTGAGCTGTAGGGAGAGGCTGAACAGGTTGAGGCTATTTTCCCTGGACCGTTGGAAGCTGAGGGGTGACATTATAGAGTTGTATAAAATCATAAGGGGCATGGTTAGGGTAAATAGACAAGGTATTTTCACCGGGTGGGTGAGTCCAAAACTAGAGGTCCTAGGTTTAAGGTGAGAGCGGAAAGATTTAAAAGGGACATAAGGGCAACTTTTTCACACAGGGAATGGTGTATGTATGGAATGTATGCTGAAGGAAGTGGTTGAAGCTGGTACAATTACAAGATTTAAAAGGCATCTGGATGGGTATATGAATAGGAAGGGTTTAGATGCAAATAGGCCAAATGTTGGCAAATGGAACTAGATTTACTTAGAATATCTAGTTGATATGGACAAGTTGGACTAATGGGCCGGTTTCCGTACATCACTGTGACTATAAATGAACAGGATCCTCCTGGTGTGATTTAGAGCTTGCATTCTAATCACCGAGCCAAAGCCCGGCATTCTTTTTGATTATTTTTGTTTCTTTCAATGATCCATTTTAAATGGCTCCTACAACCTTTTGGACCTCAATTGTTTCTAGTTTCTCACCATATTTGTGGCTTATGTCCTTTTGTGGATCTTGGGGATGGATGAGCCCTTTAAGAAACAATTTTCTCTAATATTTGATTTCTGGTTTCAAAAAAGACACAGCAGGCTTCAAATAAATGATTGTTTGATCAAGTTACCTGGGAAATGAACAACATAGAAAAAAGAAGTCAATAACTGGAGCAGTCAATTGTTTGAGCAGATTGGCTTAGTTTTAGAATAGGATTCGCAGGAGGCTGAAGAGCTTCTGTGCAGAGGAAACCGACCGACTCCCACAGCTACCTGGATTACACCTCCTCCCATCCTGCCCCCTGTAAAAACGCCATCCCATTCTCCCAATTCCTTCGACTCCGCCGCATCTGCTCCCAGGAGGACCAGTTCCAAAAACGCACAACCCAGATGGCCTCCTTCTTCAAGGACCGCAATTTCCCCCCCCGACGTGGTCGACGATGCCCTCCACCGCAACTCTTCCACTTCCCGCTCCTCCGCCCTTGAACCCTGCCCCTCCAACCGCCACCAGGACAGAACCCCACTGGTCCTCACCTACCACCCCACCAATCTCCATGTACAGCGCATCATCCGCCGTCATTTCCGCTACCTCTAAACGGACCCCACCACCAAGGATATATTTCCCTCCCCTCCCCTATCAGCATTCCGTAAAGACTACTCCCTCCGTGACTCCCTCATCAGATCCACACCCCCCACCAACCCAACCTCCACTCCCGGCACCTTCCCCTGAAACCGGAGGAGGTGCAAGACTTGCGCCCACACCTCCCCCCTCACCTCCCTCCAAGGCCCCAAAGGAAACTTCCATATCCGCCACAGATTCACCTGCACCTCCACACATATCATCTATTGCATCCTCTGCACCCGATGTGGCCTCCTCTATATTGGGGAGACAGGCCGGCTACTTGCGGAGCGTTTCAGAGAACACCTCTGGGACACCCGGACCAACCAACCCAACCACCCTGTAGCTCAACATTTCAATTCCCCCTCCCACTCCACCAAGGATATGCAGGTCTTTGGACTCCTCCATCGTCAGACCACAACAAAACGACGGTTGGAGGAAGAACGCCTCATCTTCCGGCTAGGAACCCTCCAACCACAAGGGATGAACTCGGATTTCACCAGTTTCCTCATTTCCCCTCCCCCCACCCTGTCTCAGTCAAATCCATCAAATTCAGCACCGCCTTCCTAACCTGAGATCTTCTTCCCGACCTCTCCGCCCCCACCCCAGTCTGACCTATCACCCTCACCTTGACCTCTTTCCACCTATCACATTTCCGACGCCCCTCCCCCAAGTCCCTCCTCCCTACCTTTTATCTTAGCCTGCTGGACAAACTTTCCCCATTCCTGAAGAAGGGCTTATGCCCGAAACGTCGATTCTCCTGTTCCCTGGATGCTGCCTGACCTGCTGCGCTTTTCCAGCAACACATTTCCAGCTTAGTTTTAGAATAAGTGAACTATTGAAAAGGGAACATTTTTTTCAGGTATAAGATTGTACACAGAGTCATTTCTCCAGAGTTTACTGTCATGTGATCTCTTATTTTACTACTGATGCAGGCTGACAACTTACATATTTCAGAGTTAACCATTTGTTCTATTCATTCCACGTTTCTGACTCTGTACATCTATTATGATATCCTCTCTCTCCCCTAAAATCTCTATTGCCTTCTGTGGCTTATGAAACACAAACAAAATAGAACAGAATACAGAATAACTGTATTACCAATCCCCATAAACACCCCTTGGCACAAAAGGTAAAATCAAACACAAGGTCTTACAGAAGCCATGTCAGAGAGAGGGAGAATCAGCATGGAGCGTGGACCTGCTTCTTTGGATGCAGCAGTTTCACAATGACACTTTGTTAAAACCAAGCCAAATCAGAGAAAAGTTGAACTGGGAGAACTGGCCACTTCCCTTTCATTGTACAAGTTTTTTGTTTAAAATTGAAAGCCTTTTATCTGCGGCGGTATCTGTCAGCTATAATCAAATTAGCCCTAAAACCCAGTTAAGCCAGACCTTTTGGAATCGCTGCTTTTACGACCTCTCTGATAAAAAAAAAGCCAAGGACAGCATCACCTTATTAAAGGAGCAGCATCATCACATTTCACACTGTCCAGGAGGAACATTCTGTTGTATATCTGCTAAGTATGGTGGACTTCCACTTTAAATGTCTGATCATATGATGTTATGATGACATCATTGGCCATTTTGGATGAGAAACAGCTTAGTGTAACCTTGCTGCCTTGAGAGTGAACACCTTAATAAAGCTCCTTCCGTTATTTGATACTTCAGTCTCCTGGTCCTTCTTAAAACATAACATATTCCACCTAACTGCCTTGCCATGACTTACTCAAACTTACTTTTTCTCTGCTTACTTCCTCTAGTGCAAATGATATTCATATAAGTGCCAGGGGCGTTAACTGGTGTGTTATACTTTAATACATATTTAACTATAATTACATGCTTAATGTATTAATTATATACTTTAATAGAAACAAAGAGCAATATCTACTTTAAAACTGACTGCAGAACTACTCATCTGGTTTCACTTACTCAGGCTGCTGCTTAGCCTGAGCTGGCTCCAAAACCTTTTTGATAAATTTATGTTTTCCCTTTCCTTGTGTCACTCTGGAATATTTTCAAAACTCACTCCTTTCCTGCACGATCATCAGCAGCAAACAGGTGATCATTAGACATACCATTCCAAAAATAATCAACTTTTGTTAACTTAACTGCATTGGGTATTCCACACTTTTTGACAGCAAACTTCATTCTGAATTCATCCCAGGTCTCCACAATCCATTCACATTATTTTCAATGTTGTAACCCCTATATTGCCTCCCTTGGTGTATACCTTCTCCCTAATAAACCAAACATTCCACTTTTTGTAGATTCCCTACAGTGTAGAAACAGACCATTTAGCCCATCAAGTCTAGACTGACTCTTCAAAGAGCATCCCGCTCAGACGCACCACCCTACTCTATCCCTATAACTCTGTATTTCCTATTTAGCCTGCACATCCCTGGGCACTAGCCCTGGCAATTTAGCATGGCCAATCCACCTAACTTGCACATTTTTGAACTGTGGCAGGGAACCAGAATACCTTCAGGCAACCCATGCAGACACAGGGAGAATGCGCAAACTCCACACAGACAGTCACCTGAAGCTGCAATCGAACGCAGCTCCCCAGCGCCGTGAGGCAGCAGTGCTAACCACTGAGCCGCTGTGTCTTCTACCTTGAAGAGCATTTTTTAGAGAACTATCCACTGGCTGAACAAGGCTACAGATTACCAGGAGTCAATGCGATATCACATTTTAACAATCTAACTTCATAGCAACCTTAGCAATGAAGTGTGATCTGAACATGTCCCGATGAGAGAACTTTCTTCTTTCTGTAATCCTTCTCGTCAGCAATTCCAAACTTCCTTCATTCATATTGCTAAGCCAACTCCAGCCTTCCATTCGTTACTGTGAACTTGAGTAACTACTTTAGGGAATTACAGTTTTTGCATACTTTTTATCTAGAATAACAGCATTCGCTTAAGGTCTATCCCATCAGACATACTCTTTTCATGGATGGTTGGTTTCACAATCAATGTTTTCTCTCCAACTTTGCTCACCATTTGACTGGCTAGTAATGTGTTTGTGGATTTCCATATCAGAAACCACAGAACATATAACACAAGAAGTTGGGTTATTCCAGAGTCAGATATCTGGATGTTTATTAACAACTAACTATGTAAACTAACATTACATTTTATGTATAGTGTGAGTTGCATGCTCAGATTATTATTACATATCTATTCGACTGAATGACTAACAGATTAGACAGTTGAGAGATGAATGTACAGCAGGATTGAAACCCCTTACAAGAGAAAGTCTCATGTTATAATGCCACCTAGCTGTCTTAAAAGTGCAATGCCTCATTGAAACCTGTGTAATTATACCATAGTTGGCATTTAAAAATTCATGAGGAGAAAGTGAGGTCTGCAGATGCTGGAGATCAGAGATGGAAATGTGTTGCTGGAAACGATTTCACCAGTTTCCTCATTTCCCCTCCCCCAGCCTGTCTCAGTCAAATCCATCAAATTCAGCACCGCCTTCCTAACCTGCAATCTTCTTCCCGACCTCTCCGCCCCCACCCCAGTCTGACCTATCACCCTCACCTTGACCTCTTTCCACCTATCACATTTCCGACGCCCTCCCCCAAGTCCCTCCTCCCTATCTTTTATCTTAGCCTGCTGGACCAACTTTCCTCATTCCTGAAGAAGGGCTAATGCCCGAAACGTCGATTCTCCTGTTCCCTAGATGCTGCCTGACCTGCTGCGCTTTTCCAGCAACACATTTCCATTTAAAAATTCATGGGCATCTCATCTGTGTTCCCAATTCAGCCGATCCATATCCATTCATTTGTTGATTTTGTTTGATTATGAACTGCTGAAATACAATAACCCTGCCATCAAGTTCTACTGGGAGACGCTGAAATCTTGAATATTCTGTCACATAACAAAACTGTTTCTCTTTTTAAACCTTGTACACCATCCAGTGTTGGCATGGTAGTTTGTAATGCCCATTTTTCTTTCTTGTTTCAGAAAAATTGAAGAAAGTGTAAGTCCATTCTGGTGAATTTTATTGATGTATTTATCAGTATCATTTTTCAAGTTTGGTCATATGTTTGGCATTCCTCTGGCGATGTTTATTCTGGGGTACTTCCTAAGCATGTAGAAAGCTTCTTCCAATCTCATTTTTTACATCTTTGAATTCTCGAGTTGTTGCAGAGTTGTTGGTATTTTCTGTAATCTCAGCAGCTTCAAGTTTGATTTGTCCTCTAATGCTGCTATACCCTCAATAAAAGCTTATTGTAATTTTAGAGAACTTAGAACAGAGCCGAAAGAGACCATTTGGCCCATCAAGTCTGTACCAACCCTCTGAAGAGCATCACACCCAGGCGTAGCCTCCTCACCCTATCCCATAACACTGCACTTACTATATCTAACCTACCTAGGACACAATGGGGCAATTTAGCATGGTCAATCAAGAAACATTGTGAAAAATACTACAAATATTTACAACACAGATACTAGAACTGCACTGATATAACTATCAAATAAGACTGAATAAGCTAGAGCTCTTATCTCTAGAAAAGATTGAAAAATGACCTGATCAAGTTTTTAAAAGTTTGGATGTCATTTGTAAGTTTGACTTGGAGAAACTGTTTCCACATGTGTGGGAGTCCAAAAGAAATAATCAAAAATCTGTAAGTCATTAATAAATCCAAAAAAAAATAAGCTAATTTTTTTATTCAGAGTATGGTGTGGTTGAGGGTTAGCAAATATGATCACTAGGAATGTTTGAAGTGATTTGATAGGCATTTGAGAATGGAAGGGATAGATAACTCTGTGGTTGGGTGATATGAAGTAGCTGTTCAGGAGGTTCCCATGGAACATAAACATTGACATAGATGGCCTTCAGCTGTCTGTACTGAGGTGCTTTTCTTTGTATTCGTTTGCAGGATGTGAGTGTGCTGGCTAGGCCAGCATTTTCTGCTGATCTTTAATTGCCTTTGTAAATGTGGTGTAAAGAAATCTTCTTCAGCTGCTACAGTCCGATTAGCATTCAGACCCCCCATAGAACTATGAGGGATGTAGTTCCAGGAATTTTGACCCAGTAACAGTGAAGGAACAACAATGATAGTTCCAAGTCCAGATGATGTATAGCTTGGTGGGGAACTTGCAGATGGTGGTATTTCCATAAATTTGCAACCCCTGTCCTTCTAGCTGGTAACAGTCAGGTGTTACAAGGTTTCAGGTGTTACAGATCACTCCAAAGCTCTGAATTGCTTTGACAACACACACATTTTATATACATGGTGTAATCTGAAATTATGGATAGAGATGGCTTCAGCTTTCCATCATATAAACGACCAGGAACAGCTCTCACTCTTAACCCCCACTATCAGACATGTTGTGAAGGGATTTGCAGTTCAATACTCAAGCTGTTTGGTTGCATAATGATGCACCTTCTTTGACCAACAAGTCCTGGGGCAGGACTTGAACCCAAAGCTTGTGACTCAGTAGGGATGCTACCCACTGCATCAGAATACCTCCTTATCTGTGCTATATCATTTTATATAACTATATTATCTCATGCTGATGACATCAAAAGTGGAACACAATTTTCAGGTTTTTTTTCTTCCATGATATTTTTGCATACACTGACTTGGTTGGATCTTCAGCATATTGCTCCAGAAAACTATCTTGAATAATTTCCAATAATTCTACCTGCACAGCATTGATGCTCATTAGATTTAACCAGTTTAAATGTAGAATGAAGTCACCTGAGATAAATGAATTTCCCTTTTATTTCCTGAGTTATAGCATGACTTACCTTGCCACTAGTGATTTGATAGAATGGTGGTCTCTGAACCACTCCTACCAACATTTTGCTGTTTCTTCGCCTTGCCGAAACTAATTTTACATCATGTTCTTCTGATCAGAGATTCTCTCTCACTAATATACTGACTCTGTCTCTTACTTTCAGCAATACCCTACCTCCTTTTCCTTTTTGCAATTCCATCCTATATTTCAAATATCTTTTTAAATTTCAGTTCCCAGTCTTCATGATCCTACAGTCACATATCATGAATTTTGAGGGTCCTGCAACATCTGTCAGGTTTTTCCCTTCCCTCCCTGCCTTCCTGGACTTAATCTGCTGTATGACCACTTTGTTAAACATGCTATCTACATAGTGCTTAGTTTTGTGGATGCATTACAATGAATCCAGTTGCCATTTAATTTTCAAATCAAGGAGATCAAGTTTATGCAACTAGAGACATTTCTTGAAAATTAGTCACACGAAGAGTTCACAATTTGCCACAGGGTGGACATTCCTTGCAGCCAAATTGTCCTGCCATGTTTTAGGGCTAACTTCAGACTCTTCACTTAAAATGGGGATGATAAAACAGAAAGTAAAATTACTTATTAATCAGCTCCAATGACCACTGTCTATCTGACTGACTGTCTCGGCCTCCTTTCCTTGCCCACTTTCTACATTCTACTGTTTGCCTGTCTCAGAGTTGTCCTCTTGATGCTGCTAATTGCCTGCCTCAGATCCCTGTCATTCCCTCTCCTGTAAGTGCTACAGATTCTTCATGCAGCTCTTCTAGGTGGCACTGCCTATTTCGCGGTCCTTTTCCACGCCTGCTCCTCTAAGGAATGCTGACTAACTATCTTGGGAGTCAAGAGTGTGGTGCTGGAAAAGCACAGAAGGTGAGGCAGTATCCAAGGAGCAGGAGAATCGATGTTTCAGGCAAAAGCCCTTCATCAGGAATAGAGGCTGACAGCCTTGGGAGTGGAAAGATAAATGGGAGAGGGATGGGGCTGGGGGGGAAGATAGCCGAGAGTGCAACAGGTGAGTGGAGGTGGGGGTAAAGGTAATAGATCAGAGGGGAGGGCGGTGCAGATAGGTGGAAAAGAAGATGGACAGATGGGACACTGATGTCTGTAGTACTGCAATATAAATCCGAGGAATAAGAATATGCCACACAGTCCATTGAGACTGTTCCACTATTCAGTTAGATTATAGCTGATCATTTGCCACAATGTGGCTTTTCCACATTCATCATATCAAGAAATATGGAGATAAATACTCATCAGAATTTGCAGATGTTTCACAGAAACACTCATCAGATATAATTATTGCAGATAAACATGGGAGCATCTGTGGAAAACCAATCTCCATGTGCAGCAAGACTGTGCTCGAAGGTTTCTTTTTTTAACTATATGGCTGATATCTCTGAAAATAAATCACCTTGTTAATAGGGGTGTCTGGAATTTTTGACTATTTTTCTTAAAACTAACTTTAGAGTCACAGAGTCATAGAGATGTACAGCATGGAAACAGACCCTTCGGTCCAACTTGTCCATGCCAACCAGATATCCCAACCCAATCTGTTTCCACCTGCCAGTATCCGGCACATATCCCTACAAACCCTTCCTATTCATATACCCATCCAAATGCCTTTTAAATGTTGCAATTGTACTAGTGTCCACCACTTCTCCTGGCAGCTCATTCCACACACCTTCTGTGTGAAAATGTTGCCCCTTAGGTCTCTTTTATACCATTCCCCTTTTACCCTAAACACATGCCCTCTAGTTCTGGACTCGCCCACCCCAGGGAAGAGAGTTCGTCTATTTACCCTATGCATGCCCTTCATGATTTTATAAACCTCTATAACGTCGCCCCTCAGCCTCTGACACTCCAGGGAAAACAGCCCCAGCCTATTCAACCCCTCCCTACAGCTCAAATCCTCCAACCCTGGCAACATCCTTGTAAATCATTTCTGAACCTTTTCAAGTTTCACAACATCTTTCCGAGAGGAAGACCAGATTTGCATGTAATATTCCGATGTCCTGTACAGCCGCAACATGACCTTCCAACTCCTGTACTCAATACTCTGACCAATAAAAGAAAGCATACCAAACACCTTCTTCACTATCCTATCTACCTGCGACTCCACTTTCAAGGAGCTATGAACCTGCAATCCAAGGTCTCTTTGTTCAGCAATACTCCCTCGGCCTTACCATTAAGTGTATAAGTCCTGCTAAAATGCAGCACCTCATATTTATCTAAATTAAACTTCATCTGCCACTTCTCAGCCCATTGGCCCATCTGATCAAGATCCTGTTGTAATTAGAGGTAACCTTCTTCGCTGTCCACTACACCTCCAATTTTGGTGTCATCTGCAAACTTACTAACTATACCTCGGTGGACCCAGCACCGATCCTTGTGGCACTCCATTGGTCACAGGCCTCCTTGTTAAGCATTATTACATCGTTTCTGCTGTGTTCATAACTGTTGGTAAAATCCAAATTGTTTTTTAAATGGTCACATTTAAATACAAATCCAGAACTCTAATTGTTTGTTTCTGCTTTCCACTGGAAAAGTAGATTAGAAAAACTTAATTGAACAACACATTAAAAAGGTATCTGGTTTGACTGGCTGAGCTATTACAAAATCCAATGTATTAATCACACTTTCATAGTCTAATTTTGTTTTTGGCATGTGTTCTAGTCACTTGGTCATATTTACAAGTACATCAATTTAGCTGTGGCAGTTTTATGGTGTGCATGATGATGTCCTGTATTTTGATAATTTACTGATCTTTGTGTGTGCGTAAGGGTTGAACAGTCCACAGCACAAGGCAAAGTTAGGGCTTAAAATGATCTGAAGCTCATTCCTGCCATTATGTCACAAGGTATTTTCACAATATTTTTTGTTTTGAATAAAGTAAGAAGATATTATTTTAAATTTGAAGGAACATCTACTCAAAATTATAGGAACAAACCATTTGTCATTAGAGTAACTGCTTTTTAAAGCAGACAGCAATATACCAGTGAGCTTTTATAGTGTGTAATCTCAATTCCTAGTTTGGATATTGATTCAAAGATTAAAATGTCCTCATGTTCCAGCACATAATGAGCTTTCTGAAAATAAGATTTGGGCCTTTGGAATTCCGAGCTCCAGACAGCCTGGAGTCTCAAGCAAACTAGAAACAAAGATAAAATTGCACAACACCAGGTTATAGTCCACCAGGTTTATTTGGGAAGCACTAGCTTTCAGAGCACTGCTCCTTCATCAGCTGGTTGTTCTGGAGGAGAACCACCTGATGAAGAAGCAGCGCTCCGAAAGTTAGTTCTTCCAAATAAACCTGGTGGACTATAACCTGGTGTTGTGCGATTTTTAACTTTGTCCACCCAGTCCACATCATAGAAACAAAGAACTGCAGATTCTGGAAGTCAGAACCAAAAACAGAAAATGCTGGAAAATTTCAGCAGGTCTGGCAGCACATGTGGAGAGAAAACAGAGTTAAGGTTTCAATTTCAGCGACCCTTCTTAAGAACTCTGAAGAACTCTTGATTATGGATGGATCATCAACAAAAGAACAATGAACATTAATGTGAAATTCCTGATTTCACAGCATAGAGTATAAAATGCTTTTACAGGGAAAATAGATATGCGCCTGTGTAGGAAAGAAAAAGAAGGACACATTGGTAGGGTTTGATGAATGAAGTTGGATAAGGCTTATGTAGAACAAAAAAAAAGTCATCAACTATTTGGGTTAAATGATTTGTTTCAGTACTGTACACCTAATGTAAAATGCAATATCATATATTGTTAATTTTTAATTTGATTTTGTGTTAAGCAACACAGACTAAAAATTTTACAAACTCAATCCGTGCTGTGACCTCAGTAGACTCAGAAAGGAGAGCTCGCTCCCCACTTCAACAGTTAGTTGGGCATATTGGTGGCCGGAGTCGAAATGTGTGA
The DNA here is from genome assembly GCF_037043375.1 of Chiloscyllium plagiosum. Lineage (NCBI taxonomy): Eukaryota > Metazoa > Chordata > Chondrichthyes > Orectolobiformes > Hemiscylliidae > Chiloscyllium > Chiloscyllium plagiosum. The sequence goes on from NW_028270154.1 coordinate 40,066,479, forward strand.
TGCTGGAAAAGCACAGCCGGTCAGGCAGCATCCGAGGAGCAGGAGAGTTGACGTTTCGAGCATAAGCTCTTATGAGCTCTTATATCGAAACAGCGACTCTTCTGCTCCTCGGATGCTGCCTGACTGGCCGAGCTTTTCTATCGCCACACTTTTCGACTCTGATCTCCAGCATCTGCAGGCCTCACTTTCTCCGTATTGGTGGGCGGGGTGGCCGTGTTTTATTCCAGTAACCACAAGCGAGGCCAATCCACCAGATACAATCAGCCAGCCTACACTGAAGTGCCAGCCTGGGTTAGTGCAGTTACGCAGATGAAATACAAAGCATAGCACTTCGGCTCCAGGACTTGCTGCTCCAATACCATTCCAATACCATTGGACTGAAGGGTCTGTTTCCATGCAGTCTAACTCTATCGAACTGACAATTTGGAAAATTGCTCACGTCTGTACTGTACATAAAAAGCAGGACAAACTCACCCCAGCCAATTACCACCTATCAGTCCACTTTCCGTCATCATAAAGTGATGAAAGGTGTCAACATAGTGCAATCAATCAACACCTGCTTAGCGATAACCTGCTCAGTGAGGCCTAGGTTGGGTTTTGGCATGGTCACTCAACTTCTGACCTTGCTACAGCCTTGGTTCAAGTATGGACAAAAGAACTGAATTCCAGATACAAGGTGAGAGTATTGGGCCTTTATATCAAGGCCACATTTGACCAAATGTAGCATCAAGGAACCCTAGCAAAACTGGAATCAATGGGTATCGGGCACAGATGTTTCACTGGTTGGAGTCATAGTTGGCACATAGGAAGATGATTGTGGTTGTTGGATATCAGTTATCTCAGCTCCCAGGACAATGATGGTACAACGTTCAGTGCCATCCTCGACATCTGAAGTACTGAAGCAGTCCATGTTCAAATGCAATAAGATCTGGACAATATCCAGGCTTGGGCTGACAAATGGCAACTAACAAATGCCAGGCAATGACCATCTTCAACAAGAATTAATCTAACCATTGCTCCTTTACATTCAGTCATTGCCATCACTGAATGCCCTACCACCAACATCCTGGCAGAGACCAGTGATCAGGAACTCAAATGGTCCCATCACGTAAACACAGTGGCTACAGAGGCTAGGAATACTGCGGCAAGTCACTCACCTCCTGACTTTCCAAAACCTGTCCACCATCTACAATTCACAATTCAGGAGTGTAAAGGAATACTTTCCACTTAGCTGGATGGGTACAGCTCTAATAATATTCAAGAAGCTTGACACCATCCATGACAAAGCAGCCTGCTTGATTAGCACCATATCCACAAGCAGCCATTCTCTCGACCACCACCATTCAGCAGCAGCAGTATATACTATCTACAAAATGCACTGCAGAAATTCATCAAGAATCCATAGGCAGCACTTTTCAATCTCTCAACCACTTCTATCTAGAAGGACAAAGGCAGCAGATACATTACTGAACTAAGTGAGTTTTTCCTGACAATCGACAATGGATTCACGGTCATCATTAGATTTTTAATTCTCATTTTCAAACTGAATTCAAATTCTACCATCTGCCATGGCAGGATTCACACCTGGGTCCTCAGAACATTACCTGATCTCTGGATTAACAGTCCATTGATAATACCATTAGGCCATCACTTCTCCCATAGAGGTGAGGAATATTGCTGCGAGTAACTCACTTCCTGACTTCCCAAAGCTTGGCCACCATCTACACAGCTCAAGTCAGGAGTATATGGGATACTGGCCACTACCAGGATGGGTGCAGATCCAACAACAATCAAGAAGCTTGACACCATCCATGACAAAGCAGTCCACTTTATCAGCACCACATCCACAAATATTCATGCACTTCACAAGCAACCATCTTTGACAGTAATGTATACTATCAACACTATTTTGGACTAAGTGCTATGTAACGAGACAGACTTTATAAAAGACCTTAAAGCCAGAGAATATTTAGGAAGTAGCGATCATAATATGGTAAAGTTCACTCTGCAGTTTGAAAGAGAGAAGGCAAAATCAGATGTAATGATGTCACAGTTAAATAAAGGTATTTACAGGGGCATGAGAGAGGAACTGATGACAATCGACTGGAAGCACAGCCTAGTGGGGAAGACAGTAGGGCGACAATGGCAGGAGTTTCTGGGTATAATCAAGGACACAGTACAGAGGTTCATTCCAAAGAAAAGAAAGATTACCTGGGAGGGGATTAGACAACCATGGCTGACAAAATTAAAAATCACACAACACCAGGTTATAGTCCAACAGGTTTAATTGGAAGCACACTAGCTTTCAGAGTGACGCTCCTTCATCAGGTGATTGTGCTCTGAAAACTAGTGTGCTTCGAATTAAACCTGTTGGACTATAACCTGGTGTTGTGTGATTTTTAACTTTGTACACCCCAGTCCAACACTGGCATCTCCGATTCATGGCTGACAAAGGAAGTCAAGAAATGTATCATAGAAAAAGAGCCTATTAAGTGGCCAAGAGCACTGGGAAATCAGAAGATTGGGAAGACTACAAAAACAAACAGAGGATAACAAAGAGAGAAATAAGGAAGGAGAGGATCAAATATGAAGCTAGCCTGTAATATTAAAAATAATAGTAAAAGTTACTTTCAATACATAAACAAACGAGAGGCAAAAATAGAGATTGCACCACTCCAAATTGATGCAGAAAGGCTAGTGATGGGAGATAAGGAAATAGCTGAAGAACTTAATAAATACTTTGTGTCAGTCTTCACAGTGGAATGCATGAGTAATAAATCAACAATTAAGGAGAGTCAAGGGGCAGAGTTGGGTATGGTGGCCATTACTAAGGAGAAAGTATTCAATAAGCTAAAAGGTCTAAAAATTGATAAATCTCCTGGCCCTGATGGTCTACATCCTAGAGTTCTGAGGGGGGTGGCTAAAGAAATAGCGGAGTTGTTAGTTGTAATTTTTCAAAGATCACTGGAGTCAGGGAAAGTCCCAGATGATTGGAAAATCGCTGTTGTAACCCCCTTGTTCAAGAAAGGATCAAGACAAAAGATGGAAAATTATAGGTTGATTAGTCTAACCTCAGTTATAGGTAAAATTCTAGAATTCATCATTAAGGATGAAATTTCTAAATTCTCGGAAGTGCAGAGTTGGATTAGAACAAGTCAGTAAGGGGAGGTCGTGCCTGACAAACCTGTTAGAATTCTTTGAAGAGGTAACAAGTAGGTTAGACCGGGGAAACCCAGTGGATATTATCTACCTTGACTTCCAAAATGCCTTTGATAAGGTGCCTCATGGGAGGCAGCGGAGTAAGATGAGGGCCCATGGTGTTAGAGGTGAGCTACTGACATAGATTGAGGATTGGCTGTCTGACAGAAGGCAGAGAGTTGAGATAAACGGTTCTTTTTTGGAATGGCAGCTAGTAACAAGTGGTGTCCCGCAGGGTTCAGTGTTGGGGCCGCAGCTGTTCACTTTATATATTAATGATCTGGAAGAAGTGACTGAGGGCATTCTGGTGAGGTTTGCCGATGATACGAAGTTGGTGGACAGGCAGTTCTGAGGAGGTGGAGAGGCTACAGAAAGATTTAGACAGTTTAGGAGAGTGGTCCAAGAAATGGCTGATAAAATTCAATGTGAGCAAATGCGAGGTCTTGCACTTTGGAAAAAGAACACAGGCATGGACTATTTTCTAAACAGTGAGAAAATTCATAAAGCCAAAATACAAAGGGCTCTCGGAGTGCTAGTACAGGATTCTCTAAAGGTTGACTTGCAGGTTCAGTCCGTGATTAAGAAAGCAAATGAAATGTTGTCATTTATCTCAAGAGGGATGGAATGTAAAAGCAGTGAAGTGCTACTGAGACTTTAGAGAGCTCTGGCTCGGCCTCATTTAGAATACTGTGTCCAGTTTTGGGCCCCACATCTCAGGAAGGACATACTGGCATTGAAGCATTACAAGTGAAGATTCACACGGATGATCCCTGGAATGGTAGGCCATGATGAATGGCTGAGGATCCTGGGATTGTATTCATTAGAGTTTAGAAGGGGAGGGGAGATTGAGGGGAGGTCTAATAGAAACCTGTAAGATAATTCATGGCTTAGAAAGAGTGGCTGCTGGAAAATTGTTTCAGTCAGGCAGGGATACTAGGACCAGTGGGCACAGCCTTAGAATTAGAGGGGGTCAATTTAGAATGGAAATGAGGAGACATTTTTTCAGCCAGAGAGTGGTGGGCCTGTGGAATTCATTGCCCCGGAGCGCAGTGGAGGTGGGGACATTAAATGTCTTCAAGGCAGAGATTGATAAATTCTTAATTTTGCAAGGAATTAAGGGATACGGGGAGAGTATGGGTAAGTGATGTTGAAAAGCCCATCAGCTATGATTGAATGGCGGAGTGGACTCGATGGGCCGAATGGCCTTACTTCCACTCCTATTTCTTATGGGTCTTATGGTTTGACAATGCACAACAGAAATTTGCCAAAGACTCTTAGCACCTTCTAAACCCATGATCATTTCATATAGAAGGACAAGGGCAGCAGATATTTGGGAACACAACTAATCTGTAAGTTCCCCTCCAAGCCACTCACCATACTGACTTTGAAATATATTGTTGATCCTTCACTATTGCTGGGCAAAAATCATGGAACTCCATCTCTAAAGGTCAACACATACTGCAGCGGTTCAAGAAGGCAACTCTCCACCACCTTCTCAAGGGCAACTAGGGACAGGCAATAAATGTTGACCAGCCAATGATGTCCACGTCCCATGAGTGAAAAAAAGGCTAAGGAAGAAGGTGAATGCTTTGCTGTGCTCTGCAAGGGTAAGTGTTGATATCTTCTCTCTGCTATCTCCTTTGTCCTATCTCACACGTTTAGGGCCACCACTCACTCAAACTCTCCCACTGCACACAGCTCTCACCAAGGCACAAGGACTACCACTCTAACTTACATCATGCAAACAGCTCTCATCCACTCTATCTTCAAAAAACTATTAACTCTTCCTGCCTTCTGTGCTTCCCACCAACTCTCCAATTCATGATGTGGAGGAGTTGGTGTTGGACTGGGGTGAACAAAGTTAGAAATCACACATGAGCAGGTTATAGTCCTCCAGGTTTAGTTAGAAGGAGCAGCACTCTGAAAGCTAGTGCTTCCAAATAAACCTGTTGGACTATAACCTGGTGTTGTGTGATTTCTAATTTTCTCCTGTTCACGTCTCACCATGAATGGTTCTCTCATACACTTCCATTCTCGACAATCTATTCCTTTGACTCATTGCAGGAAAATATTGGCCCAGAATCCTGCTGACAGGGTCAAGACTGGCAGGGCTGAGAATGTCATAAACGAGGCTCTTCATGCCATATGAGGAGAAAATTCTCTGACTGGCTGAAGGAGAGCATAGTCACTCATCAGGAGACAGGCCACTGAACTGCTCTTACATTAACACAAATGTTAATTTATTCTCACACAATACCAGGTTATAGTCCAACAGGTTTAATTGGAAGCAACGCTCCTTCATCAGGTGATGAAAGAGCTCCTTCTATCATCTGATGAAGGAGTGTCGCTCCGAAAGCTAGTGTGCTTCCAATTAAACCTGTTGGACTATACCCTGGTGTTGTGTGATTTTTAACTTTGTACACCCCAGTCCAACACCGGCATCTCCAAATCATAATTTATTCTCAACATGCAAAAGCTTTTATGCCTGTTAGACAACTAATTCATGATCTACTGTTACTGGGTAGGCATCCAGTGAACATGTGCCCCCAAAGATGGCAGCATCAGATACCCTCACTCCAAACAGGAAGCCAATGAATGAGGATACGACTTTAATCTTAGTAGATGCATTTTCTAGAGTAGAGTCAGAAGCACAATCTGGTGAGCCCATCACAGACATATTTCCACAGCAGATCAAGAGGAAACATCCCAAAAGGCTGACAGAGATCAGGTACCTATTCAGCTCCAGGCAGAAAACAAGTCCATGGTCTTAGTCATGAATGACTTGGTCAAAATACAGAGGTGCAAAGGTATAGGTTTACCAAAGGCAGTTGATAAACTGGATCAAAGGATGGAGATGTCCACTAAAGTTTTCAGTACTGTACTCACCATTGCATATATGCATCTGGCTACCTCTATGGACAGGTTGGTTGGCACCATCGAGAATCAGGCCCAAGACACTCAGTGGCTCCCAGGCTAGCTGCAGAAATCAGGACTGTCTTAAACATAGTGGGAGGAGCAGGAGGAAGAAGAAAATCTGCTGAGGGCATATAGATGGCATGGGAGATGCATAATTGCAAATAATCTTACACTTTTGCAAGCTATCTTGACCTGCACTCCTAAAATATCTGACCTTGTGTCTTTGTTGCTGTCAGACCTGGTTAAATCACACCTGTGACACATGAACAGCTTCCAGATATTGCATGGATGAAACTAGGTATAATGGCCAAGTGCTGTTCACCTCTCACAAAAAAACTGCCTCCTTGACTGCAGCTAGCTCAGGGGACATCATGAATTCTTGAACTGTTGATGATTGTTGATGATTGCAGCCAAGGTATTACACTGAGGTTAAATGTAATTTGCAAGGATTGTGCTAAGGTCTGGTCTGCACATATCATTCCATAATAATACCCAAGATGAGAGTACAGCATCTTTGGAGGGAAAGTTTTATTCTATTAAACAAGTCTTCAAAGGAATGCAATTCAAGGCTGGGAGGTGTATAATGGGCAATTCATGTGTACCCTTTTCTTCATTGTCCGCTGAGAAAAGCTGACCAAAGCACTGTCTCACACAGGTTCAATGCTATCCTATCCAATTCAATGCAGGATATTCAAATATTTCAAACCTTGCAGTCTATACACGCTCTGAAACATTGAAGGCTAACAAACATTGGAAGGGTCAAAAGAACATGTCACAGCATTTGTCTCAATCTGTTGCCAATCAAGAAAGACATCATGATACCACTGTGACATGATATGCGGACTGAAACCTTAAGAGCTACTTTGCCTTACTGAACCCATGCTGTTGGTGTTACTCTGTGGTGCAAACCAGCCAACTGGCCAACTGAGCTAACCAACCTCCCATATCAATTTACTGTCTTACTGGTTGCTTTTTGCTTCTTTTTGCCTGATAGTTAGTAGGACATGTAATGCAACATAGAACATTACAGCACAGTACGGGCCCTTTGGCCCTCGATGTTGCGCTGACCTGTAAAACCAATCTGAAGCCGATCCACCATACACTATTCCATTATCATCCATACGTTTATCCAATGACCATTTAAATGTCCTTAAAGTTGGCAAGTCTACTACTGTTGAAGCCAGTTGGTTTCACACCCCTACTACTCTCTGAATAAAGAACTTACCTCTGACATCTGTCCTATACCTATCACTCCTCAATTTAAAGCTATGCCCCCTCATGCTAGCCATCACCATCTGAGGAAAAAGGCTCTCATCCACCCTATCTAACCCTCTGATGATCTCGTATGTCTCAATTAATTCGTCTCTCAACCTTCTTCTCTCTAACAAAAACACCTTCAAGTCCCTCATCTTTCCTCATAAGACCTTGCCCCCATACCAGGCAACATCCTAGTAAATCTTCTCTGAACCCTTTTGAAAGTTTCTACATTCTTCCTATAATGCGGTGACCAGACTGTATGCAATATTCCAAGTATTGCTGAACCTTGTGGCTCCGAAACTCAATCCTTCTACCAATAAAAGGTAACACACCGTATGCCTTCTTAACAACTCTATCAACCTGCGTGGCAACTTTCAGAGATCTACGTACATGGACACCGAGCTCTCTCTGCTCATCTACACTACCAAGAATCTTACCATTAGCCCAGTACGCTTTATTCCTGTTGCTCCTTCCAAAGTGAATCACCTCACACTATTCTGCATTAAACTCCATTTGCCACCTCTCAGCCCAGCTCTGAAACTTATCTATGTCCCTCAGTAACCTGCAACATCTTGCCGCATGACCCATAATTCCACCAACCTTAGTGTCATCCGCAAATTTATTAACCCATCCTTCTACAACCTCATCTAGGTCATTTATAAAAATGACAAACAGCAGTAGCTCCAAAACAGATCCTTGTGGTACACCACTCGTAACTGAACTCCAGGATGAACATTTTCCATCAACCACCACCCTCTGTCTACTTCCAGATAGCCAACCTCTGATCTGCTAAATCCCCCTCAATCCCATGCCTCTGTATTTTGTGCAATAGCCTACTGTGGGGAACCTTATCAAACATCTTACTGAAATCCATATACACCACATCAACCACTTTACCCTCATCTGAGTTGAGAGTGTGGTGCTGGAAAAGCACAGCACTCAGGCAGCATCTGAGGTGCAGGAGAATCAACATTTCAGACATAAGCCCTTCATCACGAATCCTCACTTTTTTCTACTTTACCCTCATCAACCTGTTTAGTCACCATCTCAAAGAACTTAATAAGGTTTGCAAGGCACAACCTACCCTTCACAAAACCATGTTGACTATCCCTAATCAACTTATTCCTCTCTGGATGATTATCCTATCTCTTATAAACTTTTCCAAGACTTTATCCACAACAGAAGTAAGGCTCTCTGGTCTATAATTACCAGGGTTGTCTCTACTCCCCTTCTTTAACAAGGGGAAAGTGAGGACTGCAGATGCTGGAGATCAGAGCTTAAAGATGTGTTGTTGGAAAAGCGCAGCAGGTCAGGCAGCATCAAAGGAACAGGAGAATTGACATTTCGGGCATAAGCCCTTCTTCAGGAATGAGGAGGGTGTGCCAAGCAGGCTAAGGTAAAAGATAGGGAGGAGGGACTTGGGGGAGGGGCGTTGGGAATACGATAGGTGGAAGGAGGTTAAGGTGAGGGTGATAGGCCGGAGACGGGGTGGAGGTAGAGAGGTCAGAAAGAAGATTGCAGGTCAAGAAGGTGGTGCTGTGTCTGAGGGTTGGGACTGAGAAAAGGTGGGGGGAGGGGAAATGAGAAAGTTGGAGAAATCTGCATTCATCCCTTGTGGTTAGAGGGTTCCTAGGTGGAAGATGAGGCACTCTTCCTCCAGACGTCGTGTTGCCATGGTCTGGTGATGGAGGAGGCTAAGGACCTGCATGTCCTTGGTGGAGTGGGAGGGGGAGTTAAAGTGTTCAGCCACAGGGTCGTTGGGTTGGTTGGTGCGGGTGTCCCAGAGGTGTTCTCTGAAACGTTCCGCAAGTAGGCGGCCTGTCTCCCCAATGTAGAGGAGACCACATCGGGTGCAGCGGATGCAGTAAATGATGTGTGTGGAGGTGCAGGTGAATTTCTGACGGATATGAAAGGATCCCTTGGGGCCTTGGAGGGAAGTGAGGGGGGAGGTGTGGGCGCAGGTTTTGCATTTCTTGTAGTTGCAGAGGAAGGTGCTGGAAGTGGAGGTTGGGTTGGTGGGGGGTGTGGATCTGATGAGGGAGTCGCCACCTCCAAACAGACCCCACCACCAAGGATATATTTCCCTCCCCTCCCATATCAGCGTTCCGGAAAGACCACTCCCTCCGCGACTCCCTCATCAGATCCACACCCCCCACCAACCCAACCTCCACTCCCGGCACCTTCCCCTGCAACTGCAAGAAATGCAAAACTTGCGCCCACACCTCCCCCCTCACTTCCCTCCAAGGCCCCAAGGGATCCTTCCATATCCGTCACAAATTCACCTGCACCTCCACACACATCATTTACTGCATCTGCTGCACCTGATGTGGCCTCCTCTACATTGGGGAGACAGGCCGCCTACTTGCGGAATGTTTAAGAGAACGCCTCTGGGACACCTGCACCAACCAACCCAACCGCCCCGTGGCTGAACACTTTAACTCCCCCTCCCACTCTGCCAAGGACATGCAGGTCCTTAGCCTCCCCCATCGCCAGACCATGGCAACACGACGCCTGGAGGAAGAGGGCCTCATCTTCGGCCTAGGAACCCTCCAACCACAAGGGATGAATGCAGATTTCTCCAGGTTTCTCATTTCCCCTCCCCCTACCTTTTCTCAGTCCCAGCCCTCAGACTCAGCACCGCCTTCTTGACCTGCAATCTTCTTTCCGACCTCTCCGCCCCCACCCCCTCTCCGGCCTATCACCCTCACCTTAACCTCCTTCCACCTATCATATTCCCAATGCCTCTCCCCCAAGTCCCTCCTCTCTACCTTTTATCTTAGCCTGCTTAGCCTGCTCATTCCTGAAGAAGGGCTTATGCCCGAAATGTTCCTTTGATGCTGCCTGACCTGCTGCGCTTTTCCAGCAACACTTCTTTAACAAGGGGACATTTGCTATCCGACAATCTTCTGGCACTATTCCTGTAGACAATGAAGACATAAAGATCAAAGCCAAAGGCTCTGCAATCTCCTCCCTGGCTTCCCACAGAATCCTAGGAAAAATCTCATCCAGCCCAGCGGATATATCTATTTTCACACTTTCCAGAATTGTTAACACCTCCTCCTTGTGAACCTCAATTCTGTCTAGGCTAGTAATCTGTATCTCAGTATTGTCCTCGACAATATTGTCTTTTTCCAGTGTGAATACTGATGAAACATATTCATTTAGCGCTTCCCCTATCTCATCAGACTCCACACACAACTTCCCACCACTATTGTTGATTGGCCCTAATCTTTCTCTCGTTATTATTTTACTTCTGATATACCAAGAGAAAGTTAGAGGATTTTCCCTGATCCTATCTGCCAACAACTTCTCATGTCCCCTCCTGGCTTTTCTTAGCTGTGTCTTTAGGTCTTTCCTGGCTAAATTGTAATTCTCAAGCGCCCTAACTGAGCCTTCACGCCGCATTCTTACATAAGCCTTCTCCTTCCTCTTGATAAGAGGTTCAACTTGTTTCGTAAACCGACCACTTCCTCCCTGCCTGACAGGTACATACTTATCAAGAACACGCAGTAGCTGTTCCTTGAATAGGCACCACATTTCAATTGTACCCATCCCCACGCAGTTTCCTTCCCCATCCTAAATCTTGCCTAATTGCATCATAATTGCCTTTCCCCAAGCAATGACTCTTGCCCTGCATTATATACCTATCTCTTGCTATTACTAAAGTAAACATAACCAAATTGTGGTCACTTTCACCAAAGTGCTCACCTACCTCCAAATCTAACACCGGGCCAGGTTCATTACCCAGCACCAAATCCAATGTTGCCTCACCCCTTGTTGGCTTGTCTACATACTGCGTCAGGAAACCATCCTGCACACATTGGACAAAAGCTAACCCATCTAAAGTACTCAAACTATAGTATTTCCAGTCAATATTTGGAAAGTTAATGTCCCCTATAACAACTACCCTGTTACTCTCGCTCCTATCTAGAATTATCATTCTATCATATCCTCAACATCTCTGGAACTGTTCAGAGGCCTATAGAAAACTCCCAACAGGGTGACCTCTCCTTTCCTGTTTCTAACCTCAGCCCATACTACTTCAGTAGACGAGTCATCAAACGTCCTTTCTGCCACTGTAATATCATCCTTGACTAAAAATGCCACACCTCCCCCTCTTTTATTATCTTCTCTGTTCTTGCTGAAACATCTAAATCTTGGAATCTGCAATAACCATTCCTGTCCCTGCTTTATCCATGTCTCAGAAATGGCCACAACATCAAAGTCCCAGGTACCAACCCATGCTGCAAGTTCACTCATCTTACTCTGGATGCTCCTGGTGTTGAAGCAGACACAATTCAAACAACCTTCCTGCTTGCCAGTGAACTCTTGCGACCTTGGAACCATATTTCTGACCTCACTGCTCTCAACCTCCAGGACACTGGAACTACAATTTAGGTACCCATCCCCTGCTGAATTAGTTTAAACCCTCCCGAATAGCATTAGGAAACATCCCCCCCAGGATATTGGTACCCCTCTGGTTCAGGTGTAGACCATCCTGTTTGTAGGGGTCCCATCTACCCTAGAATGAGCCCCAATTATCCAGGTACCCAAAACCCTCCCTCCTGCACCATCCCTGTCACCACATGTTTAACTCCTCTCTCTCTGTATTCCTTGCCTCGCTAGCACATGGCATGGACAACAAACCTGCTATAACAAATCTGTTTGTTCTAGCACTAAGCTTCCACCCAAGCTCCCTGAACTTCTGCCTTAAATCCCCATCCCTTTTCCTACCTATGTCATTAGTACCTATGTGAACCAAGACTTTGGACTGCTCCCCCTCAATGCTCCCGAAAACATAATCCGAGACATCACGAAACCTGTCAATTGGGAGGCAATACACCAACTATTAATCTGTTTTGGTTCCACAGAACCTCCTATCTGTCCCCTAACTATGGAGTCCCCAATGACTAATGCTCTGCTCATCTCCCCCCCACCCCTTCTGAGCAACAGAGACAGACTCTATGCCAGAGAACCTGTACCCCATGCCTTACCCTTGGTAACTCGTCACCCCCAACAGTATCCAAAACGGAATACATGTTATTGAGGGGAACGGCCACAGGCATTTCCTGCACTGCCTGCCGGTTCCCTTTCTGTCCCCTGACAGTAACCCATCTGCCTTTTTCTTGTACCTGAGATGTGACTACCTCCCTGTAACTCCTCTCAATAATCCCCTCTGCCTCCCGAATGATCCAAAGTTCATCCAGCTCCAGCTCCAGCTCCAGTTCCATAACATGGTTTTCGAGGAGCAATAATGTGTAGATACTTGAAAGTGGAATCACTTAAAGATATCAAATGTACAATCATAAGGATGACAAGACATTTATTTAGCAACAGTAACAGCCAGGGACTGAGAAAATAATAATAAGGTCATGTTTATTCTGCTCCAAGCACAGGTTGTTTTCCTTATTATCAATAGTATATTAAACAATTAAACAAAGTCCAAACCCAGCTCATTTATCCTGGAAGCATATTACAAATAGTTTCACTCTGGCTCCTCACGCTGAATGAGACATTCTTTTGTCATGCTCTGTGGAATGGACCTTCCTTGTCAATGAACTGATCCTTATCTATACCCTCATCCTCAGAGGATCACATTCAATTCCCCCCTTTCTTTGCATCCGAGACCATTCCCACTCCACCTCAGGCAGCTCCAGAGTAAAGAGCACTGCATGCTACAGTGATATGGCACATTCTTTCTGGGCTATATTGAAAGACTGCACTGGAGTGGTCCATGCATCTAAACCTATAGTCCATTCCATTGTGGCCCTGGAGAAACAGTGAGCAGTGTTATATATTTGTTCTGTGTCAGTCTGAGAAATTTGTAATCATGTTTTCAGACATGTTTGAAAGGGGTTACCCATGTCTCTCATTCTTGTATGGTTCAAGAACTACAGAAAGACGCTGGAACCAATGTGCTCGTACGTAAACATTATGGCAGTTCCCAGGAATTCCAGCTCAAACTTCTAAAAAGTGGCATCAGTTGTCACATATAATTTGAGTTTTGAAGGAATGTAAGCCTTTGACATTGAGAAACTCTAAAGGTTGATTATAGAGGACATTCAAAGCAAGCTGAGTGCATCTATCACACCGTGTACCTTGATGTACTTATGGCTTAAGGATGGCGGGAAGAGCCAACAGGTACCTAGTTGCTTCTTGAAATGAGTCACCAACATATAAAAAAAAATCAGAGTGATTGTGACCTTGACAGCCCTTGGGTAGGCATTGATATGCTGTCATTCTGAGCACAACTCCTGTTCCAGTAGATGACAAACTGTTGGTAATGGTCCAGGCCATCATTAGTCAGCACCTGTATTCTTTCTAAGAGTATTAGAAAATACAGCAAGGCCACAGATGTATTCTCCTCTGCCCCTGTCGGAGATCCGTACCTCCCTCTTTAGACTGTACAGCAGCTACTTGTCACGAACGTTAGAAATAAATTGTAGAAATCATGTGACAGGTCAGAAAACATCCAGATGCTATTAATCAGTTTTAAGAAGGACTATCAACCAACAACTAACCTGCCCTTTGGAGATTAACTTTTGCAGAGCACTGTTAAAACATGACTTGCTAATTGTTACCATCACATGTTGCTGAGCAAGTTCATCACGTGATGAATTGGGCACTGAGGCAGCCCAGCTACGTAATAAGGATCTTACTCTACTGATTTTTTAAGAAGTATTTAAATGAGTGCTTTTAATTATTTTGACATGTTCCCTGGATCTCTGTCCAACATGATGAATGCCACATGTGTGATATTAAACACTTTCTAGGCCGCCACTTGCAGAGAAAATTGTAAAAGAACATTTATGGATAAAATATTCCCAACAGATGACACCAGGAAAAAAAAACCTGATTGCTGTTCTACACTATAGTAAAGAACATTCATTATTGCCAAATCCTATAACATCAGCCAAAATACAACATAATAATACAAATGACAAAACCAGTGGATCAAAATATTTGACACAGCAGACAATTTACTAATAGCCAGTTGTAGATAAGTATTAAAGGAGGGGATACAGAGTATTTCTAAGTGCTATTGAGCTATTAGTACTAAAAGCTAACTTTGAAACCACCATAAGAATGTTACAATTTATACCTAGGACTAACCCAGCAATCACTAGATGGGTGTGAGAGAACAAACTTCAGAGTGACATCAATATTGGAGTTTGGAGTGCGGGGTGGATTTGTCTCTGATTGTCCCAATTCCAAATCTTGTTTTGCTCAGGCAGCTGTGTCATTTTTGCTGCTTGGAGCAGGGGGATAGATGGATGGAACATTGCTACAACATCTTGCCACAATGTCAGTAGGGCCATTGTGCAAACTGAAGATAACAAATTTTAACAAGGTTCTAAATTTAAACTTGCTGCTTTCTGAGAACTCAACTTTGTTAGTTGGACAATTTTCACTGTCAGGATCTAATTCTTACAAGCACGTAAATCTACTTTATGTAGACATGCATTTGTGATAGATGAATGGTAAACCATCCCAATAGGTGGCACCATTCTGTCAGTTATGACTTTGTAATTGAAATCTACAAGAAATGTGGGATTTTTAAAACGTCTTCATTTGTGGTGGAATTTTAAGATGCTAAAAAAAAGAGAGGGACAAAAACATGTTGTGTTTGGGTCGTGGTCTGATTTATTTTCCATCTCAAACAATTAACTTCACCAGTAAATTCTTTGGGATATAGATTTTCAAACTGAGTGTGTATTGCAAAGCAAATTTTTTAACACATTCATTTCCTAAATTAATAGCAAAGCCTATAACTTTCAAGACAGTAAAACGAAAAAACTTATTTATCAATAAATTATAATAAACAATTTTACTTTATGATAAGGAGTTCAACTTATAAAGTATTCACTTTTGAAATGTAATAACAACATTTCTGTGCAGAATACCTTGTTTTAGAGTTTAAACCTTTCGTCCTGGTTATACACCACAGAATATATTACACCAAAGCAGGTTCAAAGTCATATTAGCAATAAATGGAAATTTATATCTAATAAACACATTCCAATGAGCACATTTAATCTTTATATTTGGCAGCAAGATCAGAGATGCAAAGGAGGTTTAAAAGAGGTAAAATGGTTTACCTTAAATTCTGTCTCAATATTGGCTAATTGTGCTAGTTCATTACTGAGTTCCAAAGCCGTAAGGACTGGGTCTTCACTTGATAAAGACAAATGAGCAGCACTTGCTAATCCCTTGTATGCATTCATCCTGGACCTGGAATGACTAAAAGAATCTCGTTTTTGTTTCTCAGCACACTCACTGCATTTGCAAAAATAGTCATGGGGTTTCTCAATCCGTGCACCCTTCAGAAGGAGTATGTGTACAATCTCATATTCCTGGCAATGAGAAGCAAGAATGACTGGAGTAATGTCTTGGGAGAAACGTGTACCGTCCTCATCATAGGCGTAAAAATCATCGTCCCGAAGTTCTTGCTCAAGAGGGCTGATGGCCAAACGATGTCCCTGCGCAAAGGCTGAATGATTTAAAATTGCCTCCACTATCCTCACATAACCTTTGCTGATTGCCAGCAGTAGTCCATCACCAATCCGTGCAAGATTCTCTTTTTTTAAAAGGAGCTCTGTCACTTCCAGATGTTCATTTCCCACTGCAAGTTGTAAAGCGTTTTGCCCCATGTAGTCTACGCAATTGAAGTTCAAGGTCTTTGACTCCTCTAACATCTTGCGCACCACTGGTATATTTCCATATTCCGCTGCATCCAGAAAACGTTCCTCTTCAGGTGTCAAATTTTTGCCCCTCTCATTGAACATGTAGGCTGGACCTCTGATAGCCTGTCTCCTTCCCTTCTCACGAAGGGTGGTGTGCCTCCTGTGCATGGTTTGAATGTTGCTGTTATCCGAACTACAAAAGAAAATAGAAGAATACACAGGTATTGCATTTGCTAATTACAAAGTAAGTAGATACATTGACAGTTATTGATGTTTTTAAAAAAATATTAAGAAAAGCTAGCAATTAAAAAAAAAACCAGAAATACTATAATTGACCAGCTGTCGAATTGCTTCACATCAGAAAAGTAGTTTAGGTTGACTATTGATGCAAATCCTGTAGTATAATTAATGAGTCTTAGCAGCCAGTTTCCAAATATAGCTTTGTGTTTCAGATCCTGCACTGCACTGAACAGCTATCCCATGTGAACACAAGTATTAAATGCTATTTTGAATATTTTAAATTTAAATCCTCTGGTTTTGCCCTAATAAAAAACTTACTTGAATTTCATAAAATGTACTTAGGTGTTTAAAATATTTCCTTGACATTTCCCTAACTTTTTCTCCAACACTGGTCAGACCCAGAAGATTTAGGCTATTATGAATGTAATGAGCATAAACAGATGATAATTCCGAATAGTAGGTTTGGTCAGAGCATTGGTAATATTATCCTGATTTTTTTTTGTTCTCATTGAACTTCCTTCATCACGTATTCTGCATCATTCACGTACACAGCACCTTGCAACCCTTAGATGTCTATCATCTAGGATGACAAGGGCAGCAGAAGCATGGGAACACCACCACCTGCAAGTTCCCATGCAAACCACACACCCACAGACCCACACACCATCCTTATTCAGAATTATATTGCTATTTCTTCTATGACACTGGGACAAAGTCCTGGGGCTCCCTCCCATAACACTATGGCTGCACCCATACCATGTAAACTGATGGCAGCTCACTACTTTCTTAAGGGCAGTTAGGGATGGACAATAAATGTTGACCTGACCAGCGATGTCCACAACAATTCCATGAATGAATGAATTAAAAATTAAATAACCTACTGCTTTAATTCAAATGTCACAGCTTACTTTAGCTATTAAGTACCAACACTTGCCCATTGCCTGGGTTATCCTGGGTCCTGAGCTCCACCAAATGAAAATACGGAGGACTAATCTCTAAATGATACCCTGTCCCTTGCTCTGAGAGATACAAATACTGTCACAAAAATCTGGATGCTTGGTAGTTCACTGTATTTGCAGATGCCAGTTTTGGGAGAATCACTGAGCACAACTGAGCAGGTGCAGAGGAATTAGAAGTAGATTCTAAGGAACTAGCTTTCTGCTGGACAACTTTACATCTTACTGTAGGGAGGGATAAATGAAAACTTGCTACACCAACCCAATAAGGGAAAATTTACAAGAGGTATAAACTGACAACTGTTTGATACATTGGATTGGCTGCCAGGACGCTTCTGTATAGTGTTGTACTATTTGGAGGAACTGACCTCTCATCTGTGTGTTGTGCTTGTATAATACAATCCAGCAAAATATGGACTATGCTGTTTCTTCTATGCAGACAGCAGAGGGCAGGTGTGGTGCCTCTCAATTACATTTACTGGGGATACTCAGTGTGTTCAGTAATTGCTCAGATTATGAGATCCATTATTTCATGCAGATTACAAAGTGGTGAGTTTGCATCCAACAGGTTGTTTTATCTTAGGAAAGATGTGGAAGCTTTGGAGAGGGTGCAGAGAAGATTTACCAGGATGTTGCCTGGAATGGAGAGGAAGTCGTACGAGGATAGGTTGAGAGTTCTCGGCCTTTTCTCGTTGGAACGGCGAAGGATGAGGGGTGACTTGATAGAGGTTTATAAGATGATCAGAGGAATAGATAGAGTAGACAGTCAGAAACTTTTTCCCCGGGTACAACAGAGTGTTACAAGGGGACATAAATTTAAGGTGAAGGGTGGAAGGTATAGGGGAGATGTCAGGGGTGGGTTCTTTACCCAGAGAGTGGTGGGGGCATGGAATGCGCTGCCTGTGGGTGTGGTAGAGTCGGAATCATTGGCGACCTTTAAGCGGCATTTGGATAGGTACATGGATGGGTACTTAATCTAGGTTAGAAGTTCGGCACAACATCGTGGGCCGAAGGGCCTGTTCTGTGCTGTATTGTTCTATGTTCTATGTTCTATGTTCTATGTATGTTATCTCTTGTAATGTAAGAAATTGGATCTGGATATTGTGTATTTGAAGTATCCAGAGACATTTATCACAACTAACTACAATGTACACACATTACGTTCCACAGGCACATAAGTGTGTGGGCTTAAACTTAAGCTATTAGTTTACTGTAGTGGTAGGATTAAAAATGACATCTTCAGATTGTTGTGGGTTAATTGTTAAAGGTTAATTGCACATCTCAATGAGCAAATGAAATAAAGTGGAAAAGTACATGGGAAACAGGCCAAATGGGAAAGCAGCTTGTTTTGACTGAGGAATAACCATATGATACTCCACTGTTGTGAGAATTGTCCCACTTGACTGTCACATGGAGCCACCTGGAGGTTTTTTTATATAGTGGAATGTCCTGGAAAATGCTGCAAGTACCACAGAATGATGATATGGCATGTCATCTCAGATTCAAAATAATATTAATATCAGGGACTTTGCCCTATTCAATGGATTTTACCTTGGACTGGGCTTGCAAATAGTGTCAGGAACTCTGAGTTCTCCAGACCAGCCATTGTAAGCTGGGTGCCCAAAGGGCTGAAGACAATGAGACCCATTACTGAACATGTCTAAAGTAATTTAGGCGAACAGCTCCACTCATTAGTTTACATATGTTTTGAATATTTCTAAAGTAGATTACTGGTTAATGTATATATGCACTGCTATGTATACATACATATTTATTTATTGCTTTGCATATATTTCTGTTTAATATACTTACCGCTCAATATGTTAATTTACCACATAATACATTCATCACCACTTAATATATCCATACCCACCAGTAAACTTTTGTTACTTTGAATCACTTTATTCAGAGATTACTTTGTAACATCGAATCTATTCTCGAACTATAAACTTTACACCAGGGAACAAATTTCCAGTAGAGTGTCATAATTCAGGTGATTTGAGGTAAGATGGTGTATGGGACTTCTTATTTTTAAGTCTAATGCAATGATAGGCAGGACTTATACACTTAATGGTAAGGTCCTAGGGAGTGTTGCTGAACAAAGAGACCTTGGAGTGCAGGTTAATAGCTCCTTGAAAGTAGAGTACAGCTAGATAGGATAGTGAAGGCAACGTTTGGTATGCATTCCTTTATTGGTCAGAGTATTGAGTACAGGAATTGGGAGGTCATGTTGTGGCTGTACAGGACATTGGTTAGGCCACTGTTGGAATATTGCATGCAATTCTGGTCTCCTTCCTATTGGAATGATGTGGTGAAACTTGAAAAAGTTCAGAAAAGGTTTACAAGGGTGTTGCCAGGGTTGGAGGATTTGAGCAATAGGGAAAGGTTGAATAGGCTGGGGCTGTTTTCCCTGGATCGTCGGAGGCTGAGGGGTGACCTTATAGAGGTTTACAAAATCTTAACGGGCATGGACAGGATAAACAGACAAAGTCTTTTCCGTCTGGGGGAGTCCAGAACTACAGAGAATAGGTTTAGGGTGATGGGGAAAGATATAAAAGAGACCTAAGAGGCAACTTTTTCACTCAGAGAGTGGTATGTGAATGGAATGAGCTGACAGAGGAAGTGGTGGAGGCTGGTACAATTGCAACATTTAAAGGCATTTGGATGGGTATATGAATAGGAAGGGTTAGGATGGATATGGCCAGGTGCAGGCACATGGGACTAAATTGGGATGGGATATCTGGTTGGCATGGACGGGTTGGACTGAAGGGTCTGTTTCCATGATGTACATCTCTATGAATCTATGATAGAATGACATCATGAGCATGTCTCTTAAAGACATACTGACTGAGACAAAGGACAACATTAAGCTTGACGGAGAAGATGGACAAGTTTTTCCAAGCTATCATACACTCAACAACTCTCAAGCACTCACCATTCATGCTTTGAAATATATCATTGTTCCTTCAATGCTGTTGGGTCAAAATCCTGGAAGACCCTCCTTAACAACCTTGTAGGTCTATCTATGGAACACAGATTGCAATGATTCGAGAACGGAGGTCACCACCACCTTCTTAAGGACAAGTAGGACTGGGCAGTAAATGTTGGCCAGCCAGCAACACCCACATTCCCTTGAGCGAATGAAAAGAATATACTGCTATTTTGTTATCATGCATAACAATGTGAGAACCAAGGTGCAACAGCACATTTTTGTCTTTTCTGAGGATGACAGAAGATCAGATTCTCCAGCAATGCCTTGAATGATGCCAGAAATCCATCAATGCCACATTACTCCAACAATCAGCTATTGGCCTATTTTTGATTTCACTCCACATTATGTCCATTTTAAACACCCTCATTAGACACCCATCCGTCTACTGCCTTCCAAATTATAGCAAACCTTTTATAATAAATATGAAGGTGCCATCAGTTTTTTTTTCTCAAATCACTTGCTTCTGATGCCAGTGTAACTTCGGCGTCAGTTTGAATGTAGGTAACATATTTAGACTCTTATGTATTAACTTACTGATAATCCTATGCAGTGACTGTCTCAGAACAATAAACAAACCAATTATAAATTTAAAACAGATTATTTCTTTCAGTTGAAAAAAACATATATCATCATAAAAGTGCTCTTATGGCATGGTGGTGGTGTCCCCTACCTCTGAGCCTGGAGGTCCAGGTACAAGTCCCATCCTGCTCAGGAGCTATGCAATTAACATTTCTGACATGGTGGATTAGAAAGTATATATACCTATATGAACCTTTAAAGAAAGGTAGGCACTGCAGGGGGTGGAATGCCTTATTTCCCTCTCCAACTCCATTTTGATTCAGTCCTCGTCCACTCTCCCAATCTTTTATTCACCTTCGGTCTTATTACACTGATGAGGTTTGCAGGTAAATTGGGAATCAATTGGAACATGGGTGATTTAGTTGTGGAGGATAAAGGAAAGAAAAATGGCACAGGTGATTTGGTGATGGGTAAAAAATATGGTGTGTGACAGCACTTCTGGATTAAAAAAAAAAGAAAAATAAACCTAGCAACTGAATACCATTAAGTGTGAACTTTGGCTATTCCATCAAATATTGTCAATGTTATCTGGATCAAACTATCTCCTTTTTATCCTGCATTTTTTATTTTTTTATTGAGGAGGCTAGTTAGTCCATCTACTATAAGTGCTCTCAGCCTGTTCTCAGCATATGTAATTCTCAAAATAAAGCATAAAACATACTTAGTTTCCAACATGCATTCTAAAGAAACAACGTACACCTACATAAAATTTCTTTTCTAATTCAAGGTCTTTTTTAACCACAGGGGTGTAGAACAGGAGAGTTAATGGTAAGAAATCCATTGGCCAATAATAACCTCAAAGAATTTAAGTATGATAATCAAACCATTATGCAAATGTTGTTAATTCAGTGAAAAGTACATTAGGATGAATATTGATTGAATTCTAGTAATATAAATCACAGGTCTCAGGAGCCATTTAACTATGAACTACATAAAAAGAAATCACAATGAGACCAATCCCATAAGATAACTATAGGTTTTAGATTTATTGTATTAAACAGTTGTCCCATTTGAACTCAATTATAAAATGTTAATTTGAATATTTTAAGTTTTAAATGATTCCCTGATTTCCTCCTAATAAAACATATTTGGAATTTATAACCAGTGAACAGTGCACAAGTTCTCATTTGGATCCTATCCCTGTCAGTGGCTGAGAAAAATGAAGGAGCCAACAATGTAACTTGACTTTGCTGGCCTCACTTCACACCCTTTGGTTATGGAGTTATGAAAACAATTAGTGTGAAAAAATTGAAATCAGCAGAATATATAAAACAACATGAAAATTAGACTATTGTGAAGAAAACTAATTGACACAAAATAATAATGACAAATCTCAAGAATGGGTTAGAGTGAGACAGAATAAGTAATTTTGAGTTACACTGATTTTTAAGAAAATTAAAATCATCACGAACCCTATGAGAGTTGTTAATGGTTTCAAAGATAACTACATATTTAATGTGAAACCATTATCATCTCATTAAGTAATCTTGGGCTGAAATTCCATCTTCTACAAATCCTTTTGCTTCTCCTAAACTGCAATCTTAATTGTACAAAATGATATGTGTCTACCTGTTTTGGAGTGGCAGAATTTCTTTGAGGGGGTAGAATTAAAATTGAACTTATAATGAAGACAAAATTTGTAATACAAAATACAAGTTTAACTGATTGTCATTGAGTGAGTTCTTAGCTTCACCAGAGAGCAATACACAGTCATCAGTGTAACTCAAAATTACTCATTCTGTAATACTCTAACCTGTAGTTGAGGACTGTATCAACATTTACTTGATATTATTATTTTCCTCATAACAATCCAATTGACATATTTTATATTTGCACATCTGCATTTATTTCATTACTGACTGCAGTCATGGAGTCATTCAGTATGGAAACTGACCCTTCGGTCCAACCAGTCCATGCCGAACATAATCCCAAATTAAACTAGTCCCACCTGCCTGCTCCTGGCCCATATCCCTCCAAAACTTTTCTATTCATGCATTTATCCAAATGACTTTTAAATGTTCTAATTATACCCACATCCACCACTTCCTCAGGAAGTTAATTCCACATGCAAAAATTTGCTCTTCCTGTCTTTTTTAAATCTCTCTCCTCTCACCTTAAAAATGTGCTCCTTAATCTTGAAATCTCCCATCCTAGGGAAAAGACAATTGCCACTAACTCTATCTATACCACTCGTTAATTTATAAACTTCTATAAGATCGCTTCTTAACCTCCTACGCTCCAGTGAAAAATGTCTCATTCTTTATAACTCAAACCTTCCAGGTCCCGAACTAACTCGGGAGGATAATAAGTAGTAGTGCTGGCACAGTTGTAAAGTTACTGGATGAGTAGTCCAGATTATTATTCAGGGGACATGGATTTGATTATTGTTCAGGGGACATGAATTTGAATCCCACTGTGTAGATAATGAAATTTAAATTTAATGAACATTTGAAATTAAAAGCTAGTCTAATGGTGTCCATGTAACCACTGTCAAATGTTGTAAAGTCCAATCTGGCACTAAATAACCTTTAATGAAAGAAATTTGCCACCTTTGTTTGGTCTTGTCTACATGTAGCTGCAAACCCATTGCAATTTGGTTTATGCTTAACTACTCTCTGGGCAACAAATACCATTCATATCCCATAAATAAAGAAAAATAACTAAACCTTTGTCAAATTGGCAGAATAAGAATGAATTTCTTTAAGTCAAGCAGGCTTAAAAGCTTTATGTAAAACTTAGATGCTATTCCACAAACTTTTTGAGTTTAATGTTTTAAATCACAATCTCTGCCTTCATATGTCCAATGTGTTATTGGTGCTTACATGCCTATTTACATGTCCTCTAGAAACAATTTTTAATTCCTTTGGTTATTGTATTACCAAAATCTTTTGTCTTTCTCTGTCATTACTTTTCATTTAATCTCTCATGTATTCCAAGCTGTAACAGACCTTCCTTTTGCACCTACGCCAGATGCCTCCCCACCAATTTCTTTGCCCCATAAATACTTACAACCTTTTCGATCTCCAACATTTTAAGTGCTGATGAAAGGTCATTGACCTGAAGTGTTGCCTCTGTTTCTCTAACCATAGTCACTTGACTATTTTCAGCATTCAAGGAATCATACAGAGTTCAAGCACTGAAGTCAATCATTGGCCCACTAAGTTCATGATGGCTGTAAGAGTTTACAGTCACTAACAAGAAAACTAATTGTTAAGATCGAAACTTATTGTTGGATAATAACATCTCACTGTGAAGTTCACTAATCCTTGACGTTATTGAACAATCTTCTTAGTTTAATAATAAAGTGGAAAAAACTTAGGAAGATAGCACTTTACATGGAGATACCGGGGTAAGGAAATTCTGGGAATCTGTGTCAAGTTGTTAAAAAGCAAAAGGATAAGATCTGGAAACTTTGTGTAGTGATTGGAACCAGGTTGACCTCATTGACTACAAGGTCATTGATTGGGGTTGTTAACCTGGGCAATCAGGAAAGTGCTGGCTGACCAACATAACCAAGAGATGGTTCCATCCGTACCCGGGTGTTCTTAGAGAAGAAGCACTCAGTGTCTAACAACATCCTCGAGGTTTTCAGGGAGAAGTGGGCACCGCAGGGAGTGGAGTGTTTTATTCCCCAATCCCCCCAAACTCTATTTTGATTTAATCCCTGCCCTCCCCTTCACCTTTTTGATCACACAGCATTGTCCTTTGATGAGAAGGACACTGCTTGTAACTGGCCACTCGGGTGTTTCCTGTCTTCCTGGTGGTGGAAAATGATTAAAGATTTACACATCTGTTGTCTTTCACTTGTCTCACACCTGCACACACATGACATTGGTGTTGGGGAAAAAGGGGGAGAAAAAAGAAACAAAATTTAACCAAGAGATGGTTACATCCATGCCTGAGTGTTCTTAGAGAAGGAGCACGTGGGCTTTTGCCCGAAACGTCGATTTTGCTGAAGCTCCTCGGATGCTGCCTGAACTGCTGTGCTCTTCCAGCACCATTGATCCAGAATCTGGTTTCCAGCATCTGCAGTCATTGTTTTTACCTTGTTGATTTGGACACTACAGGGTGTGGAGTGTTTTATTTCCCCTCAAAACTCTATTTTGATTAAATTTCTGCCCTTCCCTTCACTGTTTGATCACGCAGCAATGCCCTCTGTCACAGGCCATCCTGTGTTAGGCGGTAGTGTGGAGAATTGGAAAAAAATAAAAAATATAAAGAGACGCCGTAGAGGGGGTCATTATGGCTGATTGCCTGCCCCTCTTCTGGGGTGTAAATAAAGGGTAAGTTGGTGATGGGATACTGGTCTAAACAAAAGAGATGGTGGTTACGTCTGGGCATGGGTGTCCCTGGAGAAGGAGCATGTGATGTCTACCAACACCCACAAAGTTTTTAGGGTGAGGTAGGTACCGCAGGGTTTGGAGTGTTATATTTCCCCCTCTGGTTCTAGTTTGATTTAGTCCCTGCCCTCTCCTCTCCTTTATTTTGATTATGCAGCTTTGCCCTTTGATGAGAAAGGCACTGCTTATCACTGGCAACTCAGGTGTTTCCTTTCTTTCTGGTGGTGGAATATGAATAAAGATTTATGCACTCGTTCACTGTGTCCTACACCTGCACACTCACGACATGGGTGCTACGGAATTAATAAGCACTACTGCTGTTTGACAGTAGTGTGGGGGTTTATTGGGAGAAAAAAATGCCAAGGTATTAGAATCTCCTCAGTTCGGGCGACTAACTCTAGCTGGCTGGTCACAGCCATGTATTGTGTACAATAAATAAAGGGTGACTTGGTTACGGGATACCAGCCTCTGTGCAGTTATTTCAATGGCACTGAGGGAAAACAGGATGTGCCTGAAGAACACTTGTTTTCTCCAGTCATCTTTGAGTTGGGGTAAATATTTCTGGCATAATGCCTTTATTTGGAAAGCTTGACTCATTTGATCCTGCTGTCGAAGACTGGGTCCAGTATGTGGAAAGAATGCGATACTTATTTGTGAACAAGTGACAATGGGGCAGATGAAAAGCAACAAATAATCCTTCTGACTGCTTGCGGATCTGTAGCATTTTTGGTTATAAGAGGCTTAACTTTCCCAGAGGCACCAGACACTAAAGCCTTCCAAACGTTGACAGAGTTGTTTTTAGGAATATTATGACTCAAACCTTCTCTAAGTCTGAGATGCTATTGATTTCATTCAGCTGTGAGAGAAACGATAGAATTATTATCAGGATTTTTGACGAGACCGATACGACTGGAAGAGGCATGTGATTTTGTGTTAACTCTGAATGAGATGTTGAGAGACTGTTTGGTATGTGGGATTAATAATGTAACCATGTAGAAGCACCTACTAGCTGAAGCCCAAATGGTCTTCAAATAGGCACTGCAACTGTCATTGTCATTAGAATATGTGGCAAGTGGAGCATGGGAGCTATAGGACATCCCAATGGAAGTGGACACCCTCACCTCTCTGACTGAGCTTGGGGAACATTGCATGCATGTAGGCAATGGCAGAGCCTCACACAAGGTATGTCCTGAGCAGAGGGACCCTAGGCCAACCCCCAGCAGAACCCCACAACAAAGCTGAGCCTCGGCCAAAATTGGTCTTAAACAGGATTCACGCAGGACTCCAACCTATAAGTTTGCACACAACCTCAGCCAGATTGAGAACGTACACTGGGGAACCATTGCAGATTAAAGGTATGACTTCGGTTCAGGTCTCTAATGAAAAGCAACTGGTGCAGTTAACTACTGATGGTAGTAAAAGGCACAGGCCCAAGCCTAATGGGGTGGAATTGTGGAGAAAGATTCACCTGGATTGGCTCAACATTCTTTGATTACAAAATAGCTGCCTCAGTGAAGTCCTGCATGAATCCTGTTAAAGACCAATTCTGCAACCACAGAGACAGCTGTGTCAGTATCAAACTCCATAGGAACTGAGTGACCATTTAACCAAACATTCATTTTAATTGGTTCTGATTTGAAGTGAAATACCCAAGCGTACCAAGATCTTGGCACTATCAAAATGGCCACCGCCACTTTTCATGTTGAACAGGAAGCAATTCTGTGATTTTGCAGGTCCTGCCCAGTGCCATTTGCCTTGAGGGCAAAAGTAGAGATGGAAATTATGAGGCTGGAGAACACAGGAATCATCAAACCATTTCAGTTTGCAGAATGAGCAGGACCGATTGTACCGATTGTGAAACCTGACAGCTTGAGTCACCTTTGTGGGGATTTTAAACAAATGATAAACTGCTTCTCGCGGCCAGATAAATACCTAATCCCTTGCGTAGAGGCTTTATACGAAAAGTTGGCCGGTGGGGGGGGGGTGCTGTTCTTTACAAAACTGGATTTGAACCACAGCTACCTGCAATTGCAATTAGATGAGGAGTCCCAGAAGTACGCTACAATTAGTACGCATAAGGGTTTATACCAATATAGAAGACTGCCATTTGGGGAATCATCAGCCTGCGGCCTTTTCCAGTGGACCATGGAGAACATTCTACAACTTGATGAAAGTTTCTGCCTGAAACGTCGACTCCCTGCTGTTCTGATGCTGGTTGACCTACTCACTAGTAACAGGGAAGACCAATAAAGAGCACTTGGAGAACTTGAACATTACGCTTCAATGTTTTTCCCATATGGGTGGATGCTTTGGAAGGCACCCACAAGAGACCTTCTCAGGTTACAGAGTCGACAAACCAGGTTACACCCAATGGAAGAGAAAATGAGAGTGATCAAAGGAGCCCCGGCTCCCAAATCTGTACCAGAGCTTTAGCCTTTCCTTGCGTTAGTGAGTTATTACAGAAAAATCATACAAAACCTAGCCTCCATCTTGGCACCCCTACGCCTGCTTTTGAAAAAGGGTCAGACTTGGAAATGGTCATGTAGCCAAGAAGTAGCCTTTAGGGAAGTGAAAAAGTTGCTATCATCATCTAAAGTGTTGGCCCACTACGATCTGAAGTGAGAGGTAGGGTCGACATGCGAAGCCTCCCTTCATGGTATCAGGGTAATGCTGGCTCACCAGTGGTCCAACAGAGAGGAACACCCAATAGCATACGCTTCCTGGACTTCAGCTGATGCTGAACGCAAACATGCCCAGGTAGAGAAGGAAAGTTTGGTAGTCATCTTTGGTGAGAGGAAGTTCCACCAGTACCTTTATGGACAGGAATTTGGCATAGTAACAGATCACAAAGCCCTACGAGGGCTATTGAAGGAAGTCAAGATGCCCATAGCTTCTGGTAGAATTCAGTGGTGGGCCCTTATTCCCAGTCCATAAAGGCAGAACACTATCCAGGAAGCCAAGTGGTTAATGTGGATGCCTTGAACCACCTCCCACTGATAGATACTCCATGGGTGGTGCATCCCCTGGAAGAGTCCATTTAGGTTTTGAAATTCCAGTCACTGCTGACAATATCCAACTGTGGACATAAAGATCCCATCCGAGCAAACTGAAACAGTTGGTGGTAATGGGGGAAACAGAAGGGTCATCGCAACTCGAATTGAAACCTTTCTGGACCCAGCAAGATCAGATCATTGTTGAGAATGGCATATTACAACGGGAGCAAGGGCAATTGTCCCAAGTAAAGTTCACCACCAGATACTGGCTGAATTACACCAGGGTCTTTCAGGTGTTTCCAGGATGAAGATGCTAGCAAGAAGCTATGTCTGGTGGCTGGAGTTGCATGCCAACAAAGCTGCGTTGATGGGGTAGTGATCAGAATGTCAATAAGGACAAAAATGTGCCACCAGCCGCATCCCCACATTCATAGGATTGGCTGGGTAAATCCTGGACTCGGTTACACATTGACAATGCGGGTCCTTTCATGGGCTCAATGTTCCTGCTCATTCAAAGTGGTTGAATGTGCATAAAGTTCATGTGGCAAACTCAGGGTTGACAATTGAAAAGCTGTGAGCATCGTTCCCGATACATGGACTCTCGAAAGTATTGGTCACAGACAATGTGACATCATTTACCAGCAGGGAGTTGGAATATTTCCTAAAGTCCAATGGCGTTCAGCACATACCATTCATTGTCCAGTGGAAAGAACAGTCCAAATATTGAAGGCAGGCTTAAAGAAGCAGCCCACAGCGTCAATTGATACCAAACTGTCTTGATTCCTGTTCAATTATAGGACCACCCCACATACAACAAGAAGGACAGCTCCTGCAAAAGACTCCACACCTGGTTAAACCTGATATTCTCAGACCTGGGTGGGGTGGCAGGTTGGGTGAAATGGCAGTAGCAATGCCAATGCTGGCCACATGCTGCCTCTAAGTAGGAGAGACAATTTAATTTGGGTACCAAGTTTGGCACTGGAACCATGGAAGTGAGTGAACATAAATTTGACACGTAGAATTTAATGTGGGAAAATGTGAGATCATGTTCTTTGGCAGAAAGAAGAGAGGAGCTGAATACTATTTAAATGGAGAAAGACTGCAGAAGGCTGTAGCACAGAGGGATTTGAAAATCCTTGTGCATGAATTACAAAGTTAGCATCCAAGTTCAGTGAGTAGTGGGGCAGGCAAATGGAGTGTCAGACTTTACTTCAAAGTAAATGGAGTATAAAAACATGTTTCACTAAAACTATACAATGCACTAGTTAGATGAAATCTGGAATGATATAAACAGTTTTGGTCGCCTTAATTAAATAAACATATACTGGCATTAGAAGCAGGCCAGAAAATGTCCAATATGTTGATCCTGGTTATGGAAAGATTGTCTTCTATGGAGTTTAAAAGAATGAGAGATGACCTTATTGAAGCATACAAGATTCTTAGGAGTACTTGACAAGCTAATGGGGAGAAATTGTTGTCTCTAGTTGGAGAGTCTAGGATCAGAGGGCATGATCTCAGTGTGGGGTTGCCCAGATAGAACAGCAATGAGGACACATTTCTTCTGGGGCTAATTATCTGTGGATTTTTTATCGCAGAGGGCTGTCATGACTGAGACATCAAGTATGTTCAAGGCTGAGGTGGACAGATTCTTAATCAGTTCAAGGCAGTCAAGAGTTGTGGAGAAAAGACAGGAAAGTGGAGTTGAGGATTATCAGATCAGCCATGATCTTCTTGAATGATGGAGCAGACTTAATGGGCCAGATGTCCTACTCCTGCATTATGGTCTTGCGATCGAGGGGAAGATCATCCAGAGATAAGAACAAAGGAAGACAGGTAACAAGAAAGAGAGGGAGAGGGACTTGAAGACCAAAAGAAAAGTCTATGGGAGAAACCATTTTATGTCCTCTGCAGTCCATATCTTGATCCAGAACTATATTCTGCATTAAACTGTAAATCACCAACTGGGGTTTATTGATGTAATTTATCCAAGAACTGAATAAACGTGTTCTGAATTTTTCTTAATAGAGTTACAATTCACAATTGATCACAATGAAGTTACTGTCAAGTCTCTTCCTCCATTAAAGGGGGGCAAAGACCCCTTACATGGGTTTCTGTAAGAGCAACTCTGTATCCCTACTTCACTGACCTTTACCCAAACCACTGAAAATTATTTCCTTTCAAATATTTATCTAACTCCCCTTTCAAAAGATACAATTTTCTATGATTATTTCAATTTTCCAGCATGTTGTACAAAAATGTTTAAACTGTTCTTATACCATGTTTTAAATATTATATATTTTAAACCTGCACTTGGAAAATATTTGACCCAGATTTTGTGCTTGAGTTTATCTCCAATATTCATCTGCAACAGAGAGCAACTTCTGCCATTCATATTCACAGTTAAATGCAGAATCTGCAATTTAAGGATGTGCGGCTGGGGCTACATCTTCAGTAATTTTTGCTAAGGTGGTTGTGGGGACTGCTTTGGAAAGCTGAAAATGTGTTGCTGGAAAAGCGCAGCAGGTCAGGCAGCATCCAAGGAGCAGGAGAATCGACGTTTCAGGCATGAGCCCTTCTTCAGGAATCAGATTCCTGAAGAAGAGCTCATGCCCGAAACATCGATTCTCCTGCTCCTTGGATGCTGCCTGACCTGCTGCGCTTTTCCAGCAACACATTTTCAGCTCTGATCTCCAGCATCTGCAGTCCTCCCTTTCTCCTAGAAGACTGCTTTGGAAAGGCCAACTGCCCTCAAGCAGTGAATAGCCATCACAACTCATTAAGAGCTGAATGAGTCAAGTTAGAAAGGGTTTAAAAGCCTCTCAGTGGCAGGCTCAGGAACCAGCCCTCCAGACAGGTCAAGAAGACAACTCCCACCCCTTGTTCTCCCCTCGTCTACCCCAACTAGTGCCAGGAGCACTCACAGACCACCAGTAGAAATATACAAGTTCCAAAAGCCACAGTCTAGTTTTGATTTAAAAATGTTGGAGATTGGGTGTCACTATCTTGAGGCAGCTTCTCTCTGACATGCTTTTCATCATAGTCTACTGGTCCTTTTGAGTTGGTAGGCCTCTGGTTGGCTCTCAAACTCTGAGAGCTCACTCATCACCCATATTTGGATATTTAGCTCTCTCTAAGCCAATTGAGTGGGAGTCCTGCTGTAAATCAAATGATTATCTTGTCTCTCCCCCCACAACATCTGGGGAAAATTTCACACTCAGATGCAGTCTCAACCTCTGTTTGATGGAAGGTAAATCCTACACTTGAAGTGTCTGCAGATATTAATCAATTTGCAATCGCTGCACTGAAAAGAACCTGCACTTTTATGTTGTGATGCTGGTGTTAATGCCCCAACAAAGGTTATGACTAGCTAAAGAAAGGTAGCTGGATTTTCAGTAGTGTACTTAGTTCTTAAATATTCTTCAACAACCTCTCTGGTCCTGAAAATATAATTGTGGAGCATGAAGTATCTCCATTATGATGAAATGGTTTACATATGATTGCTCAGCTTCTATCTTAATTCTTGTGTTTCATTATGACTATTGTTTTAAAATCTTAATAAAATACTAAGTATTCTTATCTCCCTGATAAGCGGTCTGTGAAAATCCTTCAGTGTGATTGAATGTATGGCATCATTGTTCCTTGGTGCCTGGACACTCCATTGGTGCCAGATTCAAGTTAATGTAAGGGGAGGTGAAATTCATGCCACAGTAATTGCTAAATCTTGGAGGGCAGCTTTATTTAACTTCACTGTGAGTGCTGTGACTTCAGTGCTGACCTTCCGTGCTGGCACTTGACATGTTAAATTTTCCCTGTAACTGTGATGATTTTTGCCATGGTTGCACTTTTGACAATGCCACATTTTTGCTGCCACAGTTAATTGATTTGATTGAAGTAAACAGTAGTAAAATGAAACTGAAATGGGAGTTAAAAGTGAAAAAAGTGGTTAGTAAACTGCAGACAGGAAACAATAAAGATATATGAATACAACCAATCATGAATGGCTAATTAGGATGAATTAATAATAAGCAAGGGGCTCAAAATATTTCTTTCATCTCAGGAGCTAAACTATCCTCTGCAATAAGAGTTTAAATAAATTAAAGATATAAAAGTTCAGTTTAAAATTAATTGTTTTTATATTTAATAACTTTGAGGAATTTTTAATTCAGGGCCTGCTTTTGAATACAAAACTTTTGACTGCACATGGAATGTACAGTTTGGAAGCAGGCCATTCAGCCCATCAGGTCTACACTGACCCTCCAAAGAGCATCCCACCCAGACCCATCCCTTTCTCTATAACCTTTGTTGGCTTGTAGTGGTACATAGCTAACCTCATGAGGGGCAGAATGTGCATGGGCGTGCTTCAAGTAAAATTTCTTAATGGCATTGTGCTTGCAGAATTTCAGGTGCAGTACCTGTTCCTAACAGTGTATGTACAGTGATTTCTACCCATATTTCTGTTGTACAGTATTGCACTCCATTACAGAACATATTTTCTCCTAATGGTGTGTTTAGCAGCCTCTACATTTGTAGCAATTGTAGGTTCAGCTAAGCATACTGATCGCCAAGAAGATGTGGTTATGCTTGGAACCGGAGCCACCTACCATGACCAGCTGTAGCTCCAGGTTACAGCTGTGTGTTGCTACAACAATTTGGACCCTTTGGAAGAGTGTGGGAGTGGTGTGGTGGGGGTAGGGGTGGTGGGGGGAGGGCAGGGAGGTTGGTGGGGAATTGTGGATTGGTATCAACACCCCAGGGTTCAATTCCTTGGCTAGGTTGTTTCAAGACCTACCTCTTTACTGTACCTATGATAGAGGTTGTGGGACTGTTAGTCAGATCTTCCTGAGAAGAGGAAGGAACAAATATGAAGGCTCTGATAGCTCCTTTTAGGAAACATTTGCAAGTCCTGTGCGTTCTGCTGCAAGTGAAGGTTTGCTTCTCCATTTTCTGTCTTCTTCCTTATTTTCTCTCTGGTGTCCTTGGTCTTGTTCTCAGATACATGACAAGATTTTACCATCTTCTGCTCTTTAGACAATTGCAAAGACGTAGTTGCAGGTATCCCTTCAGGAATGGAATTCAGCGAGATCATATCCTTTGCAGTTTGGCTGTGTCCTTGAGGAAGGGCTCCGTTTTGAGATAGTAGAGTTGCATTGGTTATGTTGAGTGAGATGACTTCTTTATGACAGGTAAGAGAAGGACTTATTTGACTTCTGTTATGGACTTGGCCTAACCTAGTGACTGCTTTTTCATGTCGAATTGGAAATCCTCACATTATGAATTAATGCCTCTCTCTCCAATCTCCATTTGAATAATTTCTGTTCAGACCTTCTCTGTGGCACCAAAACTGCTCTATCCAAGGTCACCTTTAACATCCTCTGTAACTGTGACCAAGGTGCATTAGCCTGATCATCTGTCCATAGCCTTCATCACAGCTGATGAATCCATTATTCTCCATCACTTCTCCTACATTATTGAGTTCTGTAGACATTTCCATTGCTCCACTCATACACAACCAGCAGCCAATACATCACCACAAATGGCTTTCATTTCTTGGTCATGCCCGAAATTACCAAAGATTTATCCTAAGCTTCCTCCTTTTCCCTACCTACATGCCACACCTCAGTGACACTACATGCAGATGAGAGATGAAATTTTAAGTGGGTCTAAAGGGAGTGGGCTATGGCTAGAAGTGTGACAGAATTGTGTGAGAAGATCAGGACTCAGGAACAACTCGCTGCACATTTTAATTAGATTTCAAGAGTCAAGGTGAGATTCTCATTTGGCAGCGGAAAGTTACCTATTATGAGATTATGTGTGTTAACGAGCTTAATAATTTCATATCACACCTCATAATTATTTAGTTTCCTATCTTACTGCCTGTTGTGAGCAAACTAGATGCTGAAAATTCTCAACAAGGAAGTCAGAGTGGATATGTGGTGACGTCAGCTCACTGCTAGCTGCAAAGAGCTTTCAAATTGATCAGCATCAAACTGCAACTCATGGACATGCACCTCATTGCCTATGGACATTGGCATCCAACATATGATGCCTCTAAGCAATGTCATGGTATTTCTGATCAACCTGCAGTACATGTCTTTACTTCAATGCTGCACCTTGGTCTGCATTGGTAATTATCATTGTCATACTATAGCAAGGACACTGTGCACTCAGAGACACCCAGTTCATGAAAAGGACCAGGCTGCATCTCTGGCTTGTTCACTTACTATCACTGTGTTCACTCACTCTGAGCCTTCCTGGATGTCCACAACATCCTGCATTGCATTGCCTTGCCTTGCATTTTTGTGCCTTGCTCCTCAGCCAGAGATAATGGGCTCAAAGTATAAGGCTGTGTTGTCTTGCATTTAGAACATAGAACATAGAACAGTACAGCACAGAACAGGCCCTTCAGCCCACAATGTTGTGCCGACCATTGATCCTCATGTATGCACCCTCAAATTTCTGTGACCATATGCATGTCCAGCAGTCTCTTAAATGTCCCCAGTGACCTTGCTTCCACAACTGCTGCTGGCAATGCCTTCCATGCTCTCACAACTCTCTGTGTAAAGAACCCGCCTCTGACATCCCCTCTATACTTTCCTCCCACCAGCTTAAAACTATGACCCCTCGTGTTAGCCATTTCTGCCCTGGGAAATAGTCTCTGGCTATCGACTCTATCTATGCCACTCATTATCTTGTATACCTCAATTAGGTCCCCTCTCCCCCTTCTTTTCTCCAGTGAAAAAAGTCCGAGCTCAGTCAACCTCTCTTCATAAGATAAGCCCTCCAGTCCGGGCAGCATCCTGGTAAACCTGCTCTGAACCCTCTCCAAAGCATCCACATCTTTCCTGTAATAGGGCTACCAGAACTGGACGCAGTATTCCAAGTGCGGTCTAACCAAAGTTTTATAGAGCTGCAACAAGATCTCATGACTCTTAAACTCAATCCCCCTGTTAATGAAAGCCAAAACACCATATGCTTTCTTAACAACCCTGTCCACTTGGGTGGCCATTTTAAGGGATCTATGTACCTGCACACCAAGATCCCTCTGTTCCTCCACACTGCCAAGAATCCTATCCTTAATCCTATACTCAGCTTTCAAACTCGACCTTCCAAAATGCATCACCTCGCATTTATCCAGGTTGAACTCTATCTGCCACCTCTCAGCCCATCTCTGCATCCTGCCAATGTCCCGCTGCAGCCTATAACAGCCCTCTATACTGTCAACGACACCTACAACCTTTGTGTCGTCTGCAAACTTGCTGACCCATCCTTCAATCCCCTCATCCAAGTCATTAATAAAAATTACAAACAGTAGAGGCCCAAGGACAGAGCCCTGTGGAACACCACTCACCACTGACTTCCAGGCAGAATATTTTCCTTCTACTACCACTTGCTGTCTTCTGTTGGCCAGCCAATTCTGTATCCAGACAGCTAAGTTCTCCTGTATCCCATTCCTCCCGACCTTCGGAATGAGCCTACCATGGGGAACCTTATCAAATGCCTTGCTGAAGTCCAGAAACACCACATCCACAGCTCGACCCTCATCAACTTTTCTAGTCACATCCTCAAAGAAAGTTTGTGAGGCATGACCTGCCCCTCATAAAGCTGTGTTCACTGCATTTAATCAAGTCATGCTCTTCCAGATGGTCATAAATCCTATCCCTCAGAATCCTTTCTAACACCTTGCCGACAACAGACGTGAGACTTACTGGTCTGTAATTACCGGGGATTTCCCTATTTCCTTTCTTGAAGAGAGGAATTACATTTGCCTCTCTCCAGTCCTCAGGTATGACTCCAGTGGAGAGCAAGGATGCAAAGATCTTCGCAAGTGGTGAAGCAATCACATTTCTCGTTTCCCAAAGCAGCCGAGGACAAATCTGGTCCGGGCCTGGTGACTTGTCAAACTTAATGTTTGACAAAATTTTCAGCACATCAGCTTCCTCTATCTCTATCCAATCCAGCATGCACACCTGCTCTTCAAAGGTTTCATTCACTACAAAGTTCGTTTCTTTCATAAAGACAGATGCAAAAAACTCATTTAGGGCTTCCCCTATCTCCTCAGACTCCACACACAAGTTCCCTATGCTATCCCTGATCGGCCCTACTCTTTCTTTGACCATTCTCTTATTCCTCACATAAGTGTAAAGTGCCTTTGTGTTCTCCCTAATCCGTTCTGCCAAGCCTTTCTCGTGCCCCCTCCTGGCTCTCCTCAGACCATTTTTGAGCTCCTTCCTCACCTGCCTGTAATCCTCTAGAGCTGAGCTTGACCCTAGCTTCCTCCACCTTATGTAAGCTACCTTCTTCCTTTTGACGAGAAGCTCCACCACTGTAGACACAAATCCAGGAAGTTTGTCATAATCGTCAGCAGTCCATTGTCAAGTGTAGGAAAAGAGCCTTTGGTCAGGGGTTCTTGGCACAGTAAGTAAAGAACAGCCTCTGATACTAGTTTAGGGGGTTGGATAGAGTCAGTCAGCCACTTGGGCTGGTCAAAATCAGTATCCTTCCATTATTTCTACCCAATTGTGGCCTGTTTTCTTCCTGGAATGGAAGAGAGGCAAGTATTAAGAGAGATGAATGCATGTGGCACTGCAGGTTTGACATCGCTCAGTGAATAGGAAGCAGATGGGACACATGGGATTGGGGTTTGGGGGGTAATAGTAAAGTAAGAGAAGATCTATAATACCGCTCCTTCTCTATGTTGCAGCCAGTATGAGTGTGGTAGAGAATGAGCCTTGGTCAGAGATGGGTACGGTAACAGAGATACCGTGAGTGTGAAGTATTGGAGAGAAGATCGTTGAACTTACCCTGAGGCATGGAGAAGGTCATTGACCTTCCTTAAACAGTGCTGTGCATTCCTTCAGATGACAGAGAGTGCATTAACCTGCATAGCAACTTCTGACCAAACTGACGTGATCTGTTGTTGTGGCCTCCACTGCTGGTCCTGGGGGAACAAGATCAACCATCCTGTCCAGCAGTTATTCCAGGTCCCTGCCTGCAAAGAGAGGTGCCAATTCCTCTGCTTGTGCCATGTCCGGGCCATATGACAGGATCTGGCAAGGCAGGTCCAGACTGATGCTGGTCTTAGTGTCCAACAGCCTTTTAAAATGGCTATGGCACCCGGATGCTGGTCCATTCTAGGATATTCCAATGGCAGGTTAATTGTTTCAGGCATGGTGGGTTCTGGAATGGGGCTAAAATTGGGAAAAAGAATAACTCTTTGAGAAGAATGTATGCCTAAACAGGGAAGTCCAGAGTATCATCATTGAAAGAAACACAATACAAATCTACAAAGATTAGTCTCAATCAGCAGATTGATCAGATCCGAGAAACAGCAAAAAATGACTTAAAAAAATTAGGGTATGTAGAGTACCAGTAGTGTCCACTATCCAAAAGTACAGTGTTCCCAGGAAACCTTCCGTAAGCTAAAACTGGCATAAAGCGAAGGTGCATGATTTAAATGGGAAAAAGTATCGGTGTTTCTCGTAAAAGCGAAAATCCTCCTCAGATTTGCGAAAATAGGTACTAACGTAGGTCTTTCGTAAAAGTGAAATTGTATAAAGCAGACATTCGAAAAGCGGAGGATACCTGCAGTTAGAAATTGTTTGTTTATAACATATAAACGGATTGTATGAGTTTTGGTAAGTACTTAATTGGAAAAAAATTAATCTAAAATTAGTTTTGGTCCTCCAGAGAGTGACTCAAGCATTTAATAATGGAAAATAAGGAATTAATTTTAGATTACATTACAGTGTGGAAACAGGCCCTTCGGCCCAACATGTCCACACCGACCCGCCGAAGCGCAACCCACCCATACCCCTACATTTACCCCTTACCTAACACTACGGACAATTTAGCATGGCCAATTCACCTGACCTGCACATCTTTGGACTGTGGGAGGAAACCGGAGCACCCGGAGGAAACCCACGCAGACACGGGGAGAATGTGCAAACTCCACACAGTCAGTCGCCTGAGGCGGGAATTGAACCCGGGTCTCAGGCGCTGTGAGGCAGCAGTGCTAACCACTGTGCCACTGTGCCACCCACGAGATGGAGATGTTCAACCAGTATTTTGAGGCTGTCTTCACTGTAGGAGATTTAGCACACTTTCCAAAGATACTTGAAGCTCAAGAGGTGAATGAGAAGGAGGAATGTAAGACGATCACCATCACTAAGGAAAAGGTGCTGGGAAAACTATTAGACTGAGAAACTGACAGTCCCAGAACGAGATAGCCTGCATCTTAGGTCCTTAAAAGAAAGGGCTTTTGGATAATACAGTCACTGTTTATAAACTTTCAAAATACCTTAGATTCCAGAAACAACCTCGGCTTAAAAAATAGCTAAGGCAATACCTTATTCAGGTAAGGAGAGAAACAGAAAGCAAGAAAGTATAGGCTTGTTAGTCTAAGATCTGTCATATGGACATTGCTAGAAACATTACCAAGCAGGTTATGTTAGATTGTTTAGAAAATCATAATGTGATCAGGCAGAGTCAACTTGGCTTTGTTGAAGGGAAAGCATGCTTAACTAATCAATTTTTGAGTAACTAACAAGAAGGTGGATAAAGAGGAGCACGTACATGTGTTATATTTGGATTTCCAAAACGTATTTGATAAAATGCCACTAAAGGTTATTACATAAGAGCATGTGATATGGGGGTGACATATTAGCATTGGTAAAGGATTTGTTAGTTAACAAGAAGCAGAAGATAGGCAGATAAATTGATTTTTTTTGTGTAGTGAATTATAATGAGTGAAGGGTTAAAGGGATCAGAGCTGGACTTTCACCTATTTGTAATATGTATTAATTCTTTGAATGAAGTGACTAAATGTATGGTAGCCAGATTTGCCAATGACACTTGGGAAATAAATTGTTAAGAGTGGATAGAGAGTCTGGAAGAGGTTATAGACAGGTTAAGTTTGACATCAAAACATTGATAGTTGGAGTTGAATATGAAAAGAATGTGAACTTGTTCACTTTGACTGGAAAAACAGAGAAGTAGTATACTAAAATGGAAAGAGGTTGTAGAACTCAACGTTACAGAGAGATGTCATAGAGATGTACAGCATGGAAACAGACCCTTCGGTCCAACCCGTCCATGCTGACCGTATATCCCAACCCAAACTAGTCCCACTTGCCAGCACCCGGCCCATATCCCTCCAAACCCTTCCTGTACACATACCCATCCAAATGCCTCTTAAATGTTGCAATTGTACCAGCCTCCACCACATCCTCTGGCAGCTCATTCCATACACGTACCACCCTCTGTGTGAAAAAGTTGCCTCTTAGGTCTCTTTTATATCTTTCCCCTCTCACCCTAAACCCCTCTAGTTCTGGACTCCCCAACCCCAGGGAAAAGACTTTGTCTATTTATCCTATCCATGTCCCTCATAATTTTGTAAACCTCTATAAGGTCACCCCTCAGCCTCTGACGCTCCAGGGAAAACAGCCCCAGCCTGTTCAGCCTCTCCCTGTAGCTCAGATCCTCCAACTCTGGCAACATGCTTGTAAATCTTTGGTGAACCTTTTCAAGTTTCACAATATCTTTCCGATAGGAAGTAGGCCAGAATTGCACGCAATATTCCAACAGTGGCCTAACCAATGTCCTGTACAGCTGCAACATGACCTCCCAACTCCTGTACTCAATACTCTGACCAATAAAGGAAAGCATATCAAACGCCTTCTGCACTATCCTATCTACCTGCGATTCAACTTTCAAGGACCTATGAACCTGCACTCCAAGATCTCTTTGTTCAGCAACACTCCCTAGGACCTTACCATTAAATGTATAAGTCGTGCTAAAATTTGCTTTCCCAAAATGCAGCACCTCGCATTTATCTGAATTAAACTCCATCTGCCACTTCTCAGCCATTGGCCCATCTGGTCCAGATCCTGTTGTAATCTGAGTTAACCCTCTTCGCTGTCCACTACACCTCTAATTTTGGTGTCATCTGCAAACTTACTAACTGTACCTCTTATGCTCGCATCCAAATCATTTATGTAAATGACAAAGAGCAGAGGGCCCAGCACCGATCCTTGTGGCACTCCACTGGTCACAGGCCTCCAGTCTGAAAAACAACCCTCCACCACCACCCTCTGTCTTCTACCTTTGAGCCAGTTCTGTATCCAAATGGCTAGTTCTCCCTGTATTCCGTAAGATCTAACTTTGCTAATCAGTCTCCCATGGGGAACCTTGTTGAACACCTTACTGAAGTCCATATAGATCACATCTACTGCTCTGCCCTCATCAATCTTCTTTGTTACTTCTTCAAAAAACTCATGATGTCCTGGTAAATGAATTACAAAACATTAATGTGCAAGAACAGCAAGTGATTATAAAGGTAAATGGAATGTTGACATTTATTGGAAGTGGAATGGAATGTGGATTGACTCTGTAGTAATTTGAACATTAGTTCCATTGATTTCTGTAGATGCCATCTCCTTTTTCCTCATCGGGGTGGCAGAACCTTCAAGCTGATTCATTCTACTCTGTATAAATCATACTCCAAAACTTACACTCTCAAAATTGTTCTTTTCAGCCATTATAGAATTATAGAGCTGTTTACTTGGTTACTTCTCCCAGAGTTTCCTTTCTTGGCTCAGTGCCCATTTCCTTGTATATTTGTAATGTGTGAAGG
The DNA here is from genome assembly GCF_037043375.1 of Chiloscyllium plagiosum. Lineage (NCBI taxonomy): Eukaryota > Metazoa > Chordata > Chondrichthyes > Orectolobiformes > Hemiscylliidae > Chiloscyllium > Chiloscyllium plagiosum. The sequence goes on from NW_028270154.1 coordinate 40,107,265, forward strand.
ACCTCATGATACGTCTTTATGTTAAAAGCCCTTGAAATGCAAGTTATTGTTGTATGGATGTTACCAATTGCATCAGATGATGGACAGGATCAATAGTTATTTTCAGGCAGACACATTTCCTTTCAAGTTCATGGTATCTCTGTTTTAAAAGTGTGGTCTGAATCTCTGTCAGACTTTGCAGATAATGAACAAAGGCCATGTCGTGTAGAGGATTGTTTTGGATAGGTTGCATGAAATAACTCCACAGAAGCTGGTATCCTTTCACCAAGACACCCTTTACTTACACATGGACAGCCCTTGACACTAATCCAGCACCTTCAGAGCCAGCTATCAGAGTGAACAGAATGTCTTACACTCCTGTTCTTATCTGTCAGCCAGGGCTCGCTGATTAGGCCAGATTAACAGCCTCAAACAGGTATCTTATTCTATGAGGTCCACTTGGCTAACCTTGTTACAATCACTACATTGTATGGCAGGTTAAATTCCAGACTTGAATTCCAAGCAGCTGCAACACTAATGGTAATGCCTGAGACTGGGTAGATTAGATTTTTAGATTACATTACAGTGTGGAAACAGGCCCTTCAGCCCAACAAGTCCACACCGACCCGCCGAAGCGCAAACCACCCATACCCCTACATTTACCCCTTACCTAACACTACGGACAATTTAGCATGGCCAATTCACCTGACCTGCACATCTTTGGACTGTGGGAGGAAACCGGAGCACCCGGAGGAAACCCACGCAGACACGGGGAGAATGTGCAAACTCCACACAGTCAGTCGCCTGAGGCGGGAATTGAACCCGGGTCTCTGGCGCTGTGAGGCAGCAGTGCTAACTACTGTGCCACCGTGCTGCCCATTGATTGAGTAGATTGAGTGTTCCATCACATGTAAAGACCTAGAGCTAATGGAGGCATTCTTCAGGTTATTGACTGCATACGGTGACACATGGAAACACTTGTCAATATCTCAGAACTCCTGTGCCAGAATTGAGTGGTCACATTTGAATTAGAAGAGGCAAATGAGTATATTCATCTTATCTGTCCTGTTGCGCAAAATGCTTCGCTTGATATTGGGACAGTAGCTGTGGTGGTAGGGATTATCGGTGAACTATTTTCTGCAGAGTTCAGAATTTTTAGCCCTGGTTTTGGAGCATGCTGCTAATCAGCAAAGGGGTTTGACTTGCCAATACATGTGAGATATTCATGAGGGACCTGCTCTCTTAGTAAACTGCAGCTAATCAAACTGATATTGTTGGGAGGATGAGATATTGGAGACTGAGATGGCAGGATTAGGTTTATAGAGAATGCTGTTGGTGTGCAGCAATATTTTATGTTCTGGTTCTTCAGGTTAAACTTTGAGGTCATTCTATTACTTGCTGTCAGGGCCACATTGGCAACTGCAATGATGAAATCTGATGGAGACATGTGGAGAGAGAATGTGGGGAGCTGATGCCTCTGATATATGTGGTGCAGTTGAGATTGGAATATGTTTTAAATTCAATTCTTGAATATTTTAGCAAAGGCTATTTCCTGGAGTACTGAGAATGAATTCCAACACCAACCCAATTCTCCTTTGTCCTTTGGTGAGTTGTTAATGTTGTTGTAGTATACCATGCTCAGTAGCTATTCCAAAACCAGCACATACAACCTGGTGAGACAAATATACACTCTGCTCACTAGATTTTGGTCAATTTATTATAGTGTTACAGAGTTGTGCAGCACAGCAACAGAGCCTTTGGTCCAACTCATCCATGCCAACCAGATATCTTAAACTAATCTAGTACTACTTGCCAGAATTTGACCCATCTCCCTCTAAACCCTTCCTATTTAGGTACCCATTCAATTGCCCTTTAAATGTTGTAATTGTACCTGCAACTACCACTTCTGGCAGCTTGTTCCATATACTCACTACCCTCTGCATGAAAAGGTTGCCCTTCAGGTCACTTTTAAACTTTCAACCTCATCGTAAACTTATGCCCTCTAGCTTCATACTCCCCTATCCTGGGGAAAATACTTTGGCTATTCACCCTATCTACGCCTCTCATGATTTATTAACCTCTATAAGGTCACTCCTCAGCCTCCGATGCTCCAGGGGAGATAGCCCCAGTCTATTCAGCCTCTCCTTGTAGCTCATTATGTGTTCAGCAGATATAATAGAGTCCTTACCAGCATCCTCGCTTTTGTTGTGCATTCCTGTGATTATCTTAAAAACACCTGCAGAGGTATATTTCTTCAAAATGGAGGGAACATATCAGAAAGAGGGTGGTTTAGGAGTAGACATTGTGATTTCTCTTGAGACTTTTCCTGGGTTGAAACTTTATTCTGTTGTTTGACTCAGATTGGCTCAGATTGAAGATTTCAGGAACCCAATAGATGCTGCTAGGGTTTAGATGTGGTTCAGAATTATTAACCCGAAGTTTGTAGCCTGTTCTTAGTCAGCAAAAGGGTTTGACTTTCAAATGTGCCCTCAAATAAGTTTTTGACTTATTAAACCTGTATCCATGGAACTAATTAAACTGTGATTTGTTTTTTCAAGGAGGCAGTATTAGCCAGTAAGGTTAGGTTTAAGAGCTTAAGTTTAAGTTGTTGATATACAGTAATATTTAATGTTTGTACCCTTCAGATTACATTCTGTCAATGTTTGAGGTAATTCTAATACTTATTATCAGGGTCACATTGACATAATTTGGGAGAGAAGGAAATAGAATTATAGAGTTGTACAGCATGGGAACAGACCCTTCAGTCCAACGCATCCACGCTGACCAGATATCCTAAATTAATGTAGTCCCACTTGCAAACATTTGGCCTATATCTCTTTAAACCCTGCCTATTCATATACACAATCAGATGCCTTTTAAATGTTGTAATTCTACCACTTCCTCTGGCAGCTCATTCCAAACACACCATCCTCTGCATGAAAGAAAGTTGCCCCTGAGGTCCCTTTTAAATCTTTCCCCGCTCATCTTAAACCTATGTCCTCTAGTTTTGGATCCTGCTACCCTGTAAATCTTTTCCAAACTCTTTCAAGTTTCACAACATCCGTCCTGTTGCAGGGAGACCAGAATTGCATGCAGTATTCCAAAAGTGACCTAACTAATGTCCTGTACAGCTGCAACTGACCTCCTAACTTCTATACTCAATGCTCTGACCAATAAAGGTAAGCATATCAAACGTCTTCTTCACTGTTCTGTCGACCTGGGACTCCACTTCCAAGGAACTATGAACTTCAGCAACACTCCTCAGAACTTTGCCATTAAGTGTATAAGTCCTGCCCTGATTAGCTTTTCCAAAATGCAGCAGCTCACATTTATCTAAATCAAACTCCATCTACCACTCTTCAGCCCATTGGCCCATCTGATTAAATTTCCACCTACTCTGAGGTAACCTCATTTACTACACCTCCAATTTTGGGGTCGTCTGCAAACTTACTAACTATACCTCCTACGTTCACATTTAAATCATTTATATAAATGGTGAAAAGCAGTGGACCAGCACCCATCAAAGTGATTACATGTGTTTTCTGTGAGTCAAGGGAACGTGAAGTATACAGCAAGGCATAGGTATAAACAGAGTCGCTGTTGATCTCACTAGGTTCTGAGATTAAAACAGAAATTGCTGGAAAAGATCAGCAGGTCTGGCAGCATCTGTGGAGAGAAATCATAGTTAACGTTTTGGGTCCAGTGATTCTCCTCAGTATTTTGGGTTTCATTTTGGTTCTGGGATTAGCTTGATGCCACCGTACTTGAACGTTGTAACTCTTCTGTTCTATGTAAAAAGGTAAAAACAATGACTGCAGATGCTGGAAACCAGATTCTGGATTAGTGGTGCTGGAAGAGCACAGCAGTTCGGGCAAAAGTCCTTCATCAGGAATACAGGCAGAGAGCCTGAAGAGTGGAGAGATAAGTGAGAGGAGGGTGGGGGTAGGGAGAAAGTAGCATAGAGTACAATAGGTAGTGGGGGAGGTGTTGAAGGTGATAGGTCGGGGGCGGGGGGAGGTTGGAGTAAATAGGTGGAAAAGAAGATAGGCAGGTAGGACAAGTCATGGGGAGAGTGCTGAGCTGGAAGTTTGGAACTGGGATGAGGTGGGGGAAGGGGAAATGAAGAAACTGTTGAAGTCCACATTGATGCCCTGGGGTTGAAGTGTTCTGAGGCGGAAGATGAGGCGTTCTTCCTCCAGGCGTCTGGTGGTGAGGGAGCAACGGTGAAGGAGGCCCAGGACCTCCATGTCCTCAGCAGAGTGGGAGGGGGAGTTGAAATGTTGGGCCACAGGGCGGTGTGGTTGATTGGTGCGGGTGTCCCGGAGATGTTCCCTAAAGCGCTCTGCTAGGAGGCGTCCAGTCTCCCCAATGTAGAAGAGACCGCATCGGGAGCAACGGATACAATAAATGACATTGGTGGATGTGCAGATAAAACTTTGATGGATGTGGAAGGCTCCTTTAGGCCCTTGGATGGAGGTGAGGTAGGAGGTGTGAGCGCAGGTTTTGCAATTCCTGCAGTGGCAGGGGAAGGTGCCAGGATGGGAGGGTGGGTTGCAGGGGGGCATGGACCTGACCAGGTAGTCATGGAGGGAACGGCCTTTGCAGAAGGCGGAAAGGGGTGGGGAGGGAAATATATCCCTGGTGGTGGGGTTTGTTTGGAGGTGGCGGAAATGTCCAGGAAGGGGAGGGAGGTGTCAGAAATGGTCCAGGTAAATTTAAGGTCAGGCTGAAGTGTGTTGGTGAAGTTGATGAATTGCTCAACCTCCTCGCGGGAGCACGAGGTGGCGCCAATGCAGTCATCAATGTAGCGGAGGAAGAGGTGAGGAGTGGTGCCGGTGTAATTACGGAAGATCGACTGTTCTACGTAGCCAACAAAGAGACAGGCAAAGAGATCTCCCTCCCCTTCCTGGACCTTTAGGGAACATCTCCGGGACACCCGCACCAATCAACCACACCGCCCTGTGGCCCAACATTTCAACTCCCCCTCCCACTCTGCTGAGGACATGGAGGTCCTGGGCCTCCTTTACCGTCACTCCCTCACCACCAGACACATGGAGGAAGAACGCCTCATCTTCTGCCTCGGAACACTTCAACCCCAGGGCATCAATGTGGACTTCAACAGTTTCCTCATTTCCCCTTCCCCCACCTCATCCCAGCTCCAAACTTCCAGCTCAGCACTGTCCCCATGACTTGTCCTACCTGCCTATCTTCTTTTCCACCTATCCACTCCACCCTCTTCTGTTCTATGCTTGCTGTCACCAGCTGCATGTTCATTCTTCACCCATGTAACAAACCACATATTTTCTATGTTTGTCTCAACTGATACGGTAGTTGAATTGCTATTGTTGAAATAAGTGAATTTTCCAAGTTATAAAATGAAGTCCTACATAAATCGTTGAATTGTGCAATACGATGTTGCCTTTTGGAAGCAATAAGAGGGATAGTTCGAGAATAAGTGGCACTAAAAATTTTTTCAAGTTAAGCGAATTCTGCCTGACAACAGCCCTCTGGTTGGTTGAGCTGCATACAGTTGAAATCTGCACCTCAAGTAAGCTTAAAAGAAAGTATTCCTACAAGAAAGGACCGAAACTCACTTGTTCAATCATCGAATCAAAGAACAAGCATCATTCTACAGACAGCAGTGCAGCATTATTATAGAAATCAAAATGACAGTCAAGAAAAAAACTTTCTACATTATGGTCTTTGGCTCCTCAGAACTTGGATTACCCAGTCTATACTATTTTTTTCCACAGATATTATATACGTTAAATTTGTTTTTTGTCTGCCTTAATCACAATTGAGTGTATATGTTTATTTGGGGTTTTGAAGGGGTATAGTTTAATTTTTAAAAAATAAATTAGAAATCCTTAATTTTCACTGTTCCTATTAGTTGAGTGGGTTATTTTTTACTGTTCCTGAAAGATCTGGTGTGAATTGGCCCTGAATATCAGTCAGTCAGACACATTGATGAGTTTGATGATCTCACTGGGATTTCTACATTTATATTTTATGTGATGGCCTGTGAAGCAGTGGGGCATGATTTTTAACACACTTTTCCCAGTTTAGTTGTGACATGCCACCTGTTTGCCCCAGTCTATAATATTTGGCCCTTGTATTAGAAGTGCTTTTAGGCTGTCTTAAAGTAGTAAGCTGTTTTGCTTATATGAGGATTAGCCGATACTATTGGACATGTATTCTTTATATCGGGTTTCAAGCATTTTAAAAAAATTACTCATGGGATGTGGGCAACACTGGCAGGATTGGCATTTATTACCCGAACCTAGTTGCCCTTGAGAAGGTGGTGGTAAGCTGCCTTCTGAACTGTGACAATTTATGCTCTGTATACAGATCCACAATGCTGTTAGGAGGGGAGTTCCAGGGTTTTGACCCAGTGACAGTGAAAGAACAGTGATATATTTCCAAGTCAGGATGGTGAGTGACTTAGAGGGAAAATCACAGGTGGTGGTGTTCCCAAATATCTGCTGCCTTTGTCCTTTATATGGAAGTGGTCATGTGTTTAGAAGGTGCTGAGAATCTTTGGCAAATTTCTGTTGTGCATCTTGTTGATTGTATACATTGCTGCTGTAGATGGTTGTTGGTGAAATGACTGAATGTTTGTGGATGTGGTACCTATAAAGTGGACTGCTTTGTCCATTGTCAAGCTTCTTCAGTGTGGCCAGTATCCCACTATACTCCTCTTTTGTGTCGTTTAGTTGGTGGCCAGGCTTTGGGGATTCAGGAAGTGTTACTCGCAGTGATATTCATAGCCTCTATGGGAGAAGTGATGGCCTAATGGTATTACCACTGGACTGTTAATCCAGAGACCCAGGTAATATTCTGGGGACCTGGGCAGATGGTGGAATTTGAATTCACTTTAAAAAAAACTGGAATTAACTGATGACCATGAATCCATTGTTGATTGTCAGGAAAAAACCCACTTAGTTCACTAATGTCTTTGAAGGAAGGAAACTGCAATCCTTGCCTGGTCTGGCCTAGATGTGACTCCAGACCCACAGTAATGTGGTTGACCCTTAGCTCTCTATGGACACTTAGGAATGGGCATTAAATGCTGGTCCAGCCAGGGACGCCCTCATGCCATGAATGATTAAAACAAAATGAACTACTCTTGTAGTCACTGTATTCATGTTTCAGGTCAACAGTCATCCCAAATGTATCCTGTTGAGGTACATACTGTTGCCAGGGTGTGTTGGTGGTGGAAATGGTGAATCTTGAAGGTGTAGATGGAGAGAGTTTAAGTTTCTTGAGTGTTATAGAATCCATTATACTGTGGAAGCAAACTATTAGGCTCATTGAGTCCAAACCACCCGTGTGAAGAGCAACCTACCCAGAACCCCCCCACCCTCCATCCATTCCTGTAACCCTGCATCTCCTAAGGCCAATCCACCTAACCTGCACATCTTTGGACTGTGGGAGGAAGCACCTGCAGGAAACCCACAAAGATATGGGGAGAATGTGCAAACTCTACACAGCCAGTTGTCCAAGAAAGGGATTGAATCTGGGTTCCTGGTGCTGTGAGGCAGCACTGCTAACCTCTGAGCCACCGTGCCACCCTTGTTGTTGGAGCTGCACTCATCCAGGCAGTAAAGTGTATTTCAGCATACTCCTGACTGTACCCTGCAGTTAAAGAACAGATATTGAGGAGATAGGAGAGAGAAATCAGAGGAACTGAAAGCTGTCCTCTGCAGGAGAATACTGGGTCAGTTAGAATATGGATCCTGGTGTTGTTATCATCAGATGATCCTTGAATTGAGGTGAATCTTACTTAGGGTTGTGGGTTTTTGTTGTAGGTGCTCATGTGACTGAACAGGTCAATTCTTGACCCACAGATCTTTGGGTGCATGTGGAAGCACGTACCATAATGTGTGCCTCGATGGTTAAAAAGTGTTTCTATTGTCAAGTCCTGCTTTAGCAGTCAAGTAATTAGTTTTACAGGAATAGACTTTGAAGTTTTTCTCAAAGTGTAGTAGCATTGACATTAATCATTGGGAATTCCATCACGCTTTGTGTTATGCAGTTTTAATCATAAGGCAGAACAGTGGCACAAAAAGAAGGTAGGATTTAATCCATTTTCCTGCACTGCAGATTAAATGTCTGAAAATGTTATATCACTTATTTGTCACATCCTCCTGAGGTCCTGGATTCTGAGTGCACTGAGTTCAGGTTGAAAGGACTCCTGAAGCTGGCTTCCTAGGCCAGGTCCAAATGGGACTACTTGGTTGGAAAGTCTATTATCTTCCTTTCGTTATTAGGAGAGCTCAGCTTGCTATATCCCTTCAGCCTGAACATTCAGCTAAGAGAAATCAAGCGGAGGGCATCTTTCCCAGATCTTCTCTCCATTCATATGGGTGATAAAGCCTGAAAGAATGAAGTTCTGCTGAGATTTTCTGAAACATTAAACAGAAACTATTCCTCTGATAGCTTGGTTGCTTGAGATCACCCACTTTCCCGAATTGTTCATAGAATCCGGAGACTATTATCACACACAGACATTAGCTTAGGCTACAGATAAAGCATTCCAGAACAATCCATAATGAAAATTGAGCATAGTTTTACAAATGACTTCAACATTTAAATATATCACTTACACAATATTTGCTCATTACTGGATGATCTCCATTTTCAGAATCTTAGGTCATTAGCATAATAAAGATAAATGGAATCAGAATTGGGTGACGATAAAATCTTGATGGCATGAGATTTTCTCATTTCATAACATTACAGCTGATTAATAATAAATGTTACAGCTATTCTAAATGATTTTTCAGCTGCTATAGTTTTGGACCAGTGAGGTTTGCTGCAGTAATAATGAATAATTGTCATAACAGAATAGCTTTTTATAGTTGAACATCTTAATTGTTTTTGTTAATGTCTTGTCTTGAAACTGATTAAGCTGCAACATCAAGGCTTAGCTCACCATAAAATGCAATTTTCCAGCAGAAATTGAAGCTGTATATTGACTCTGAATGTTCCAAGTGCACTTCTGCTAAAATTATGCTGAAATTAGTATTATTTTTGGCACAGATCTAGCTGAAAGGAATTAATGAAGAATAACTTGGCAGCTCATTTGCTTAGGTGCTGTTAAAAGTTGATGTAAAACTAGTAAAAATTGCGAGGGGCAATATGGAATGGACTGTTGTCTTTGTTCCATGAAACTTAAATCTTTATGACACAAGGATCCTCCCATTGGGAAAGTACTTGACAACTAGTTAGTCAACTAAATGTGTTGAGTTCACATTGATCTAATATAGTTTGGGTGCACAAAGACTGAATTTGATGAAGAATAGAACAAAGATTGGTAAGAATTTATTTTTATTCAATTATGACTTTTGAGCATTTTTGGCAAGCTGAGCATTTGTTGGCCTTAAGAGAAAAAAATAAACAAATCATGAAGATAATCACAATTATGGGTGGCACAGTGGGACAGTGGTTAGCACTGCTGCCTCACAGTGCCAGAGACCTGTTTTCTCACACAGTCCAAAAATGTGCAGGTGAGGTGAATTGGCCATGCTAAATTGCCCATAGTGTCAGGTGTAGGGGAATGGGTTTGAGTGGGTTGCGCTTTGGTGGGTCGGTGTGGACCTGGAGGGCCTGTTTCCATACTGTAAGTAATCTAATCTAAACTCCAGAAATACCACTTACACTGCTATTTTGTGCTTCAGGGTGTGCTGTTGCTAAATATTTGGGCATAGGTCAACATCTGTACATTATTTATATAAATTCAGGAAACTTGTATGAGCTAGGCTTTTGTATAGGAATGCCAATGTAAATAAAGAGCTCATAAATATGGGCGGCACGGTGGCACAGTGGTTAGCACTGCTGCCTCACAGCGCCAGATCCGGGTTCAATTCCCGTCTCAGGCGACCGACTGTGTGGAGTTTGCACATTCTCCCCGTGTCTGCGTGGGTTTCCTCCGGGTGCTCCGGTTTCCTCCCACACTCCAAAAATGTGCAGGTCAGGTGAATTGGCCACGCTAAATTGCCTGTAGTGTTAGGTGCAGGGGTAAATGTAGGGGAATGGGTCTGGGTGGGTGCGCTTCGGCGGGTCGGTGTGGACTTGTTGGGCCGAAGGGCCTGTTTCCACACTGTAAGTAATCTAATCTCTTGTTGATCATTCTCTGTAGTAGTACAAATGGTAAAAGAAATGTGTATATTGCAATGCCTTAAAAATAAAAATCAAATAAATCAGTAACTTGTAAGTTTCCGCAAGAAAAGAAGACACTATTTCACTTCTACACTGATGTTATTACAAAAGATTTTAGGAAATCCTGGGTCATGGCTTTGTTAAGATGAAATATCAAAGTCGATGTACGTTCTAACCATGCTCTTATATGAATATTCAATTGATTTGTTTGAAAACTTTCCCTCATGATTTCTGGAGGCGTAGAAATATTTTCAAACAAATACGCTAATGCAACTTCTAAATTAGTGGAGAAAAAAATTCCGAACTGCTTCAGGGACTCTGTTCACTCGTGCTTTCTTTACAGTCAGTAAGGTATTTGACATGCAGGGAAATCCATTATCATGCTTGAGTCTCAAAGTTAAACGACTGAAAACCCCGCGTTGGATGATTTTCTGCTTTCACAGTACATTGCTTGCTCTGGTGCAAAAACGTCTGCCAATAAGTGATCACTGGATGATACTAAATATAATCAATATCAAATATATCACACATACATTTCAGATTTGCATAGACTCAGATTGCATTACCCAATTTACAGAAAAAGGCTTTCTTAGAGGAAGTCAATTGCTGCAAAGAAATTAAGGAAACATGGGGGAAAAGGTACAATAAAGCAAACACGTCATAAAATTTATTTAAAATTCTACTTGATTGTATTATGGCTTGGGCGAGTTTCATTTATCTTGCCTTTAGGGAAAATCTCGGTTTCTTAAACACAGATAATTTGGGTGGAGGTTCATAAGAGTTAAGGCTTATGTGACTTTCATTAATATGCAAGCCATTGCTAAACTTTGCCCTAATATAATTACACAAGTTACAGCACAGATCTCTTGTAAATTTCAATTGCTTTTTCAGCTAGGACCAAATCCTGATGTTGGATTGAAGGGATAAAGAATCATATCCCTCATGATGGGTTTTCCTTTTCAGAGCACTGAAGACTGATTGGCCAATCATCAATAGCATCCTGGAATACAGTAAATGTAACTTAAACACATGTAAAATTTCTGATTAATCTCATGAAAACTGATCTAATTTTAATTCCCTCTCTCATCTTGGAGCAAATCTGATTATGAAGAGCTTCCATGTATGCCAAACACAACAGTAGTTGCTGATTGATGGTTAGAAAATGGCAAACATTCATCAAAACCCTCACTCAAAAACAAAATAGGAAGCGAGACAATTCACCATAAAAATATGAATGGTCCCCTACCTGCTTACTAAGCACAGAATGTTTACAGAAAATATCCTAATCAAATCAAAATTCCACCAGTTTCATGTATAGAATTGGAACAGCAATTACTTTCTTCTGAGCAACCCAATTCAGGGACGAACCAAATCAATGAAAATAAAACTTATTTATATAGCACTTTTCACAATCAAACATCTCAAAAGTATTTCTCAAATTACTATTGAGGTACCACAGAAGTACTCTTTAGAAATACCCTGTTAGAATTCTTTGAAGAGGTAACAAGTAGGTTAGACCAGGGAAACCCAGTGGATGTTATCAAAAGGGCTTTGATAAGGTACCTCACGGGAGGCTGATGACTAAAGTGAGGGCCCATGGTGTTTGAGGTGAGCTACTGGCATGGATTGAGGATTGGCTGCTTGACAGAAGGCAGAGAGTTGGGATAAAAGATTCTTTTTCGGAATTGCAGCTGGTGACAAGTAGTGTCCGCAGGTTTCAGTGTTGGGCCCACAGCCATTTACTTTATATATAAATGATTTGGATGAAGAGACTGAGGGCATTCTGGTGAGGTTCGCCGATGATACAAAGTTAGGTGGACAGGCAGGTAGTTCTGAGGAGGTGGGGAGGCTACCAAAAGATTTAGACAGTTTAGGAGAATGGTTCAAGAAATGGCTGATGAAATTCAATGTGAGCAAATGTGAGGTCTTGCACTTTGGAAAGAAGAACACAGGCATGGACTATTTTATAAACAGTGAGAAAATTCATAAAGCCAAAGCACAAAGGGAGCTGGGAGCGCAAGTGCAGGTTGAGTCCGTGGTTAAGAAAGCAAATGTAATGTTGTCATTTATTTCAAGAAGGTTGGAATGTAAAAGCAGTGAGATGCTACTAAGACTTTATAAAGCTCTGGTTAGGCCCCATTTAGAATACTGTGTCCAGTTTTGGCCCCACACCTCAGGAAGGACATACTGGCACCTGAGCGTGTCCAGCGGAGATTCACACGGATGATCCCTGGAATGGTAGGATGACATACGATGAACAGCTGAGGATCCTGAGATTGTATTTGTTAGAGTTCAGAAGGTTGAGGGGAGATCTAATAGAAACTTACAAGATAATGCATGGCTTAGAAAGGGTGGACACTGGGAAATTGTTTCCATCAGGCAGGGATACTAGAACTCATGGGCACAGCCTTAGAATTAGAGGGGATCAAGTTAAGATAGACATGAGAAGACATTTCTTCAGCCAGAGATTGGTGGGCCTGTGGAATTCACTGCCACGGAGCACAGTGGAGGCCGGGACGTTTAAATATCTTCAAGGCACAAATTGATAAAACCTTAATCTCACAAGAAATTAAGGGATACAGGGAGAGTATGGGTAAGTGGCATTGAAAAGCCCATCAGCCATGATTGAATGGTGGAGTGGACTCGATGGGCCGAATGCCCTTACTTCCACTCCTATTTCTTATGGTCTTATTCTTGAAATTTAGTCACTATTTGAAATGTAAGAACTATAACTTTTTGCATCAATCTCCTACAGCGGTAATTTGATTTTTTTTGTCAAGTTCATTGAGGGATATGAAATATTGGCTCACACACCAGGGATAATTTCTCTGCACTTTTGTGAAATAGCACCAAAGGATACTTTGACAGATGAGATTTAGGTTTAATGTCTCATCAAAAGGGCAACACCTACAACTCTCTCACATATCAGCCTTCATTTTTTTCAAACATATGTAACTTCTAATCAATGATACATAGTTGTGTGTTTTGTATAACTGGCCTTCAGAAAATTCCCTTTAGAAACTGTGGTCTAAATTCTGCAAGATGGACATTTGCCTTTAGCATTGAAAAATAGCTTTGATAGACAAGTTGAAAAAGTATCACTCAACTTAATATTTCAGCTATTTCTAATATCCAACCACAATACTAGATACCTGTCTTGCTCAATTACTGAATCCAGGTTGCATATAAAGGGTTTTAGTTAATTGTGCCATGTGAGGCTAGTCCTTCTTGAGAGCATGGAGTGGTGCTGTGTTCATTGTCATATTTTTACTGAAGGTATTTCCAGTTAATACAGTATAAAAACATAACACACATTCTGCCTTCACTTTGTCCTAACCTGGTTTCAAAGTCCGTTTTGGGAATATCATCTGGGTTTGTTCGCTGAACTGTGCCACCTGTTTCACATTGTAACCCTTTAATACCTAGTTATATGATCCACGTACTAGATGTGAGCATTTTTCCAAATCTGATGGGTTAATGGGTGATAATCTGGTGATTGCTTCCTGTCTGGACTTGCATTCTGATTGCATGAGAAAATGAGGACTGTGGATGCTGGACAGCAGGGTTGAAGATTGTGGTGTTGAAAACTTGACAGGATGCCAACTTGTAGATCGTTTCAGAGAACATCTCTGGGACAGCTGCACTAATTAACCCCATTGTCCTGTGGCTGAACACTAACACCCCATCCCACTTTGCTAAGGACATGTAGGTCGTGGGCCTCCTCCATTGCCAAACCCTAACCACCCAACATCTGGAGGAAGAATGCTTCCAACTTGGGACCCTCCAACCACATGGGATCAATGTGGATTTCAACAGTTTCCTGACTTCCCCTCCCCCACCTTATCCCAGTCCCAACTTTCCAATTTGGCACTGCCCTTTTCAACAGTCCTACCTGTCAATCTTTTCTCCCACCTATCTGCTCTACCTTCCTCTCTGTCCTATCATTTTCACCACCACCTTCATTTACCTATCACATTTCCAGATACCTTCCCTCCCAGACCCATCCCCCTCCCTTTTATCTTCCAGCCCCCTTGGCCCACAAGCCACATTCCTGATGAAGAGTTTATGTCCGAAACATTGATCCTCCTGCTCCTCGGATGCTGCCTGACTGGTTGTGCTTTTCCAGCACTACACTCTTTGCATTCTGATTTAACTTTACATCGATCAGATTGGACAAAAGTTGGTTTTATTTCTTTGATTTCCCAATGAGTTTATCTTCCTATTAAGCCCCTGGTGGATTTAGCAGTACAGAATGCTGGGAAGTGAGTTCCTTTTCTTTTGGAAATGAGTTATTTTCTAATCTATTCCACTTTCTCAGGACTATCACTATCATCCAATGGAGGTTCAGCTTCTGTCATACTCCCTTGTGGCTCTTTTACTCAGTTAATTAGATTCCTAACTCTGTCATGTTTTCTTCTCTCATCTTTCTTGGCCCTTTCTCACCTTCTATTAAGACTACTGGCCTAATGTTGGCCCTCTTAATTCCTTCATTCTGGCCTGATCTTCTCTGATACTGCTGGTGTGTTTTCAGCCCTGTTTAATTCAAGTGACCAACTCTCATGCATTCTACTGCCTTGTGGAGGGTTTCCAAACTTCTTTCAGTTCTTTACTTTTTTTACAACTTGTTCCTGGCTTTCTCCAGCTCTCCAGTCTCTAAACTGTCCTTTTCTGTTTATGAGTTGGGTTGGGTAGGTATATGTTGGTGTCAGCTGAGTCATTATCCAATAAAATTTCTATCCTTTTTCACAAGTATCAAGTGTCAATAATTTCTTCTTGATCTGTCCAATTGTATAACTACTGTTGAGGGCGGGGGTGGGGGTGGAAGGTCTATAAACTACTACTTTTATTGACCTGATTTACTGACCCTTGTTATTCCCCCACACATACTGATCCTACTTTCTGATTTTCTGAGCCAAGACCCTTTCTTACTAATGCCTTCAAATGTTTTCTTCATCTATCTGACCTCCTTTTCCATTCTACCTGTCCTTCCAAAGTGTTATGCATCCAGGAATTTTTATTTTTCAACCTCGTTCACCTTGTAAACAGCTGTACTATGCTGTTTTGATCAAAACAGTTCCTTCCTATTTGTGCCACTTATTCATCATCTTATTGTGGATGCTGTATGCATTTAGATCGAGTGACTCATTTTTCCTATTATTTCCTGCTGTCTGATGCATCATTACCATTAAGTACTCTGTCCGTCCCTGCCACATTCTAGTCAATATTACCTAGCTGGTCCCAGAGCAGTTCAGATGAAGAATGCCCTATTATTATAACTCCTTCTTTCCCTAATACTCGAACTTCCTGATTTTATTTATGCTGTGCCTTTTGTAGTTTTGCTTTATACTTTAACTCTAATCTGCTCATATGTGCTTAGCAGAATCATTTTTTCTTAGTCCCAGCTATGTTGATGTGGATTAAATCATTTCCGTCTCACTCCAAATTCCTCTCCAGTCCTGAATAGATCTCTTTAACCCTGACACTGGGTAGGCAGCACATGTTTTTGGCTGCCGAGAACAGCATCTAGCCCCTTAACTATCCTCCTCTATTAAAACAATATTCCCTTATACACCATAGCCCCCACCATTTAAATGGTTCCTTGCATCAAGGTGATGTGGTCAGTTTTCTCACGCACCCTGCAGTTCTTGTTCTCTTCCACAGGAGCTGCAAGTACCTCAAAACAGCTGGACTATTGCAGATACTTTGACTCCTCCCTTCCTGCTATCTGGATTCTCTTAAATTACAATCAAACCCTCCTGTCTCCAACTGGGAACAAAATCTGAAGTCCAAGAAATGTAACAAAGTTTTCAGGAAATTTTCCTCCCCCTCCAACGCACTGCAATGTCTTAAGCTCTGACTCCAGCTTATTAATTCAGGACCCAAAGCTCTATGATTTTCAGGTACACACTTGGTGGATGGAAACGATGGTATACATTGGTATTTACCAGCTCCCACACAATACGAGGACTCAAATCCTGGTCCCAACATGGACATGACTCCAAGCACTCCCAGCCTCAAGGTAAAGCCCCGTAGCGTCTGGATTGGGAGGATTCATTTCTCTGTTTTTCTAATTAATTGCTGGACTTTTTATTTCTTTATTCTTTTAACTTTTCCTCCTAAGAATTTGTATTTAAGAATCGGCACCTAGGTACCTTGGTTCCTTAGATGGTGCAAGTGAGGGCTGCAGATGCTGGAGATCAGAGTGGAGAGTGTGTTGCTGGAAAGGCACAGCAGGTCAGGCAGCATCCGAGGAGCAGGAGAGTTGATGTTTCGGGCAAAAGCCCTTCTGACGTGGTAAATGGTGACTTGTAAACTATTCACTGTACTCATGTGACAATAAAGCTGATAGTATTTTTTTTGTGTTGTGCAACAACACATCCCCTGCCCTGCCACCTTTACCGTGTTACATTTAACAACTTAGATTTCAAGATTGGAAATACTGTTCATACAGTTGAGCAGCTTACTTATTCACTGACACACTTTTACTCTCCAGTTTAAACTGCTACCCCACTTTAGAAAGAGACTCTTAAAACTCACCAGCCAGTCACCTATTTGCTCACCTTTGGGACACCCACTAGGAAGTGACATGTTGCAGCCTTTCATTATTAAAATGTGCACCAGTCAATTGGAGAAACGACGCCTATTTTTTCAAGCTAATATGTCTAAAAGATGCTTCATCCTTTAACCCCAGTAACTGGAAGAATGTCTTACTTACTGACTGGAGATTACAGTTTGGAGATCAGAGGAGGGAATCTACGTCGCTTGCCACAATCCAAGTGCACCCGGCAAAGTCTGATCACAGAATGATAGCTAACACGATGAATATTAAATATAATTATAAATGATTCAAATTAGTCTTGGTTCAGACAGCGCTAGCCAGCTGACGGATGAAGGCTGCGGGTACATAAAGGAGCCAGTGAGAGAAGAAAAAAAGGAAAGTGAACATTTGCCACGGAGTCCAATTGAAATCCAACTTCAGCTTGTTATAGTTCGGGGGCTTTTCATTTCTCTTCAAACGTTTAAATAATTGCCGAGCTGTTGCCGTGGATTTTCTGTGATAGGTGAACGAGAGAAATTGGAACCTCGGGGCAGAACAGTGTTCTCTGTGGTCAGCTTTCACATGGAGACATATGGAAAACTGATCAGATCGGTGCCTGGCTTACCCCCGCACTCAATCTCCTTTTCAGGGGAAATCACAAAGACAACAAGGGTGGTAAATGAAACTGTCAGAGCTGGAGACAGGGGTTTCATTTCGAGTGCGCTGGAAGCTTGAAAGTGCACATATTTGCTTTCAATCCACGACTATTCCCCGAAGCAACAGTTCCATCATACTGTTGAGAATGTTACCCTGTTCAGGCGTATCGTTTAATTAATTTCAAATAAGTGTTCTCACACGCTCCGTATGATATGGCTGTCTTTGCTGCTTCATCTGTTGGGATACAGTTTCTACACAGGTCTTGACTTTGATCTAGGCAACTCAGGAGATCTATCTACAGGAACATTTTCTCTCAGACTTGAGAGAACCTTACTTACTCCATCCTTCACACAGCCCAGAAGTGTAATAACCTGCTAGAGTACTTTTTTTTAAATATTCAATCACAAGATGAGGTGTCGCTGGCTCGGCCAGCGTTAGTGCCCATTCATAATTGCCCAGGGGGCAGTTAAGAGTCAACCACATTGTTGTCGGTTTGGAGTCACATATAGGCCAGATCAGGTCAGGATTTCCTTCCCTAAATGACACTAATGAACCCTGTCAAAGCTTTTTCCCCCAAGTCCTGACCGACTTCCCTTAAATGTAGGTTCATGCATGAATCCCACTATCCTCACTATTTTACAGCAACGTGATTTGTTCATTATTGTACGCCTGTGCAAATACTTTCCAAATGCTCAACCTTTTGTATTATACTGGAGGAGACACTGACATTTTATAATTATTTCAATTATCCCAATCTGTGTGCTCACAGACAGGCTCTCGAACACCGCGAGTCTTTCTTGGGCTGGGATACAGACAGATCGAAAAAAGGAATCTCAAGGTGATGTTACAACCAAATGACAAGACTTGTTGCCAGCAGGGGGCAACTGCTTTTCTTTTGTCCGAGTGACTGGGATCTACAGACTCACCTCAGAAAAAGCCAGTTGTTATACTTCTGATTAAAATGATATTCAAGCAATATCCCTGTCAGGGTAAGGCATTACCTACGACTGTTGGTGGAACGACAGCAGTACACAGATTGCTGTACCCTCAGCCGCAGGAACAGGTTGGCGATATCAGGCTGTTTGTTCATACACTGTACTGAGTTAAAATGAAACGATGTCCTTGGTGCTTATTTAAGGCAGGCCGTGTCAAACAAGTTTCCCTGTTTTAAGTAGCATCTACCTAGTTTTATCAATTCCCTTGTAGAAACAAAAAGCCTCATACGAAAGGTTAGTAGCTCTGCCTGAATTAATGCTGCATGCCTCAATTCTAATACAAACGCGGCTGGCAGATGTACCAAAGCAGCATGCAACCGTGAGAACAAACTTTAATGACCGTACACACCCGGTTTGCACAGCCAGTATTCTTAACGCGGACAGTACTTACATCCTCTGCTGCCCCAGACAGTCGCCGTCAGCGCCGTGTTGGTCTAGATCCTGGGACTTGTTGTCTGTGTGCACAGGCATGTGATGCTCATCGCCGGCTTGCAGACTCGGTCCGGACAGGTTGAGGCGGCTCCTCTGGACCACATTGTTCCTTGCGAGTTTTTCTGACATCAGCAGCAACCGCTGGTTCGCCGCTGCTCATGTCCTGGGCTTGAATTTGCAGCAACTCGCCTGAAGCTCGCTTCCCTCTCTCGTTGACGGCGAAAGGTCCCTCCTGATTCAAGCCTCGCCTGTCATCTTCAACAAGTTACCAGGAGTGTCCAGGAGAGCTCGTTTACGTCACCAAATGTAACCACTGACACCCTCGGAGTTTCTGGTCGCTAACATAAAAGGGAAAACTCAATGGATACAAGTCGAAACCACCAAGGGACAGAGGAGGGGCTCTGCCCTTCATTTAGCAGGTGGCTTGTGTCACTAAAAATAGCACTGATTGTCTCTTAAGTCAGGCATAACCAGCAATACGTGAAAGAAGTAACTTGATCGCATTTCTGTGTTAGTTGCAATCATTTAAGTGGAGTCTCACTTTCGCGCCAAAACAATGGGTTTTTGGTCAAACCATTTAGTGGGCACACGCCATTTTGCTTTTATTTTCAATGTTGGAGTGGGCTCCATGTCGACTGACAGTTCATTCGCGATCTGAGCTCAGTCTGTGCCGTGATACACAAGAATATTTCAGTTTGGCGATGGGATTCTTACAGATCAGGTCAAATGTGGATGAAAGAGAAAACATCTGTCCTTGACTTAAAGGGGCGATGTCAGATTTCTCCCCGGTCCAAGTTAAAATGGGATAAAGCACTAACTGAAGGCAAGTGGAAACTATAAACTTGCATTAGTAAACATACGTACGGCCATGTGCAAAAGGCAAAGTGAATATGTATAACATCCAAACACTGATGGCCGATTGGTGGAAATGGGTGCTTATCGAGATAGTGGATGGAGGAGATTAAATTCACGTTGAGGGACAGGCAGTAGACACTCGGAGCAACAGTGACCATTCGCGCGACTTATTTGATGATCACTAGCTTTTACAGGGAGGGAGGCAGAAAACAGTTGGACGCGGATCTATACAAGCTCTGATATTAAGTGCGGGAATAAATCCCATGCCTTCCGACTCCGTGCGGAGAGTATGTCAGTTCCTTTCCTGCACTTGCAATACATTTCGGATGTAATACACTTTGATATTTTTGCGGACCAAAGGTGCTAAATGTATTAAAACAATTTCTTTGATTTGCCTTGAGTCGGCCCCTCTTTAACCCTGTCACTAATCCGTGAAGACAGGCTGCATCTCTCTGTGTAAAACACTCGAGGAGGACTTGACATTAGAAATGAAAAGCAAGTATTTGGAAGTGGCCGCACTGTGACAATGTCTGATGAATAAATCCTGATGATCTTTTATGTCGCCTTAATGACTGGTGGGCAGCAAAAGAACTGGAAAGACTGCATACATCGTCTTCATGTTGTGAATTTGTCACAAACTGGTTTCAATGTTCATATTTACACTCACTTCTGCCGTAAACATTACCGAATAGTGTTGAGGGACAGGTCAAGTTGAATATCAGAAGGACCCATACCTGTTCCTACATAAAATGTATTGCGACCTATTTCAACATCACCGTTTTACTATAGTCCTAATTCCTTTTCTTTTCACACTCTGACAACTAACTGTTCATACACAGAACGTGGAGGTCTAACAGGCTTCTTGTCTCTCCTATTGCACATTAAGGGAAGGGAAGAATGAAATTATAGGTTGATGCGTGGGTGAAACGGTCTCCCTATTTTCAGTGTATCTGCGTAACATTGTGTTAAATGTTCATAATTGCATTTATAACATCGTTATCACTGCGTTCATGTCCTGAAAGTGGAAGTTAAGCTTGTGATTTTATTAAATCTATGAGCTATTTCTAGCTGTTTGAACTGAGAGCTGTAGAGCAAAAGGGCCCTTGTCACAAACTGTTGCATGTATTACGCAAATGAAAACTTCTTTAAAAATGTGTTGAGTACTTTACATTTATCATCATTATAATTGAATAGTTGCAGTACATTGTATATATTTGGACAGCCAGCTTATTCATGCTCTCAATCACGAGTTCTCTCTCTCAACACAATTTATTCTTACAATGTGTTAGTTTGTGCACGGCTGCAGTAATCCTGTAGCTAAGGGTCTCATTGTGGTTTCTACAGAATGAGTCAATGATGCAGCTAACAGGTTGGAGTTTGTCTGTGAAATTCGAATTGCTGCAGATCGCACTGAGATTGGTGAGAGAGCCCCTCTGAACAAGCGTGTTTCGATAGGTGACCAGAGCTTTGTATTTGCTACTTATTCGATGTGAGAGCAGGGGGAGAATGCGGATTTTCTCAACACATTTAAACCTAAGTTTATAAATAGCTGAAAAGGGCACGTCGATCACCCGAATAATTCTTAATCGTGGGTTTTACACCAACGTGGACTCGTAGAGACAGAAGTACAAAATCAAACTAGCGTGAGACAATCTCTTACTGGGGTTCTTACTGTGTTTTATAGCTTTCTGGATCACCTGGCTCCTGAGTCATAGTATCACTTGAAAACAGATGCACACAGACTCTTGATTCAGCAAGTGGAAAGCAGGTGGATATGTCAGGTGAAAAAGCAAAGATAAAGTGGCTACAGTCTTACAAGCTCAGAGGGCTGCTCTTTATTACAGAGGGAAAACTGGTGGTGGTTTAACCTGAACGTCCCAGTGTCTCAAGTAAGAAGAGAGCTTGAGAAGGTGAATCCTTCACGGTAACCTCAGTTGGTGGAGAAATTGAACCCACATTGATGGCATTACTGCTGCATTGCAAGCCAGCTATTCGGCCAATTTGGAACCTTTTCCACAGATTTACCACCCTCTGGCTGAAGAAATTCCTCCTCATTTTTAGAAGTGAGATGCGGAGGAATTTCTTCAGCTGGAGAGTGATGAAGTCATTGCTGCAGAAGGTTGTAGAGGCCAAGTCATTCATGTGTTTAAGGCAGATTCTTGATTCATAAGGGGATCAAGGGTTATAGGGGGAAGGCAGGAGAATGGGGTTGAGAAACATATCTGCCATGTTCGAATGGCAGAGCTGACACAATGGGCTGAATGGCATCATTTTGTTCCTATTTCTTGTCTTACGGTCTATTTTCTCCAGCAATACCTAAGTCAGCTCTGGAGAATTTCAGCTATTATAAATGCGTATTGTCACAAAGCACACAAAGGAAGCAAGCATAAAGAAAGCATCTCACAATCAAGTGCAACTGGAGACAGTATTTTGAGAATTTGTTAAGTGAAGGAATTGGGAGCAGAGAAGGAGGCCTGCTCTAACCTTTTATAAAAAAAAGAGTGGCACAGGGCTATTAGCAAGACCTGAGCGCTGCAATCTGTTTGCATTAGACAGGTGAGCAGGTAGGTGAGTGGTTGGTGAATTTTAAGGCTTTTCCTCTCTATGTAAATTGTGACAGTAATTAAACCAGTTTTAGGAAGATATAAGTATTGCATCAGATTTAGAAGTTAATTCATTAAATAACTTCATACAACTAATCATTAAGATAATCATTAAGTAATATTTCCAAACCAAATTTCTTAAATAAAACAGAGGAAAATGGCATGTGATATATATAGCAGCTGTAGTTTGTCAGTACTAGTGGATACCTTTGTGATGAGCAGGAACCATATCTGCAGGTCATCTGCACATCTGTAGAACTGATGAGTTGGAGTCTGACATTCAGATATTACAGTACATTACAGAAGGTGAAGATCACCTAGACTACCTAGTCAAACACTTTCGGCTAAGTACTTCTAATTTGATCCGTGGCCAGGGACAGTAGCATTTGATTGTAACTGAGGCAGTTTTTGGGGATTCAAAAGTTAGCAGTTGAATAGACATAGATCATATAATTGTCAACAGGGTTCAGCTACTTGAAGCTTATGATGACAAGAGCAGGAACTGCTGGGAAGTTAAACAAATTGACCATGGCACTGTGTGTAGGGGGCCATTCAAATATGAGAGTCATATTATTTGCTAGGGAGTTAGACACTGTTCTCTGAAGCTAAGAATATGAGTCCTGAAGGCTGTGTTGTATTGTGGGTGCCTGTGTGAAGAACCTGCAGGGGAAGCTCTATTAGGAGGTTAAGTTCTAATGGTTCATCAATGAGTTAGATAGGACTGAGGAAGCAATTCAGCTAAGTGAGTGTTAGCAGTTGGAGGCTAAATTAGAAAATATATCCACAAAGGTAATAAACTCTGGATTACTATCTGAACAATAAAAACTTTGGCATAGGATAAATAAGATCAGAGGATTGAACATATGGCTCAAAGATTGGTTTGGAAGAAATGGGTTTTAATTCATGGGGCACTGGCACCAGTACTGTTGAAATAGGGGGCTGTCCTGATATGATGGGCTTCACCTGAACTATTCTGAAAACAGTTTCCAGGTGAATCGTATAACTAGAGTTGTAATAATTGATTTAAATTCAATAGCTGGGAGGAGGGGTTGCAAGGGAGGGTGTGGGTTCAAATGAGTGGATAATTTGAACATTCAAAGAGAAAGAACAAGGCATTAGTGCAGGGTAGCAATATGGGTAATGCCAACCAGTGTGTGACTGGAAGAAACAAAGCTAACAAATATAAGATTGCAATCGCAAATAAGGTTAGAGTGGTCAAAAAAATGGTCAAAAGAAAGAATTAAGGACACTTTATCTAATTGCTTGCAGCAGTCGCAACAGGTGGATGAATGGATAGCATAAATAAAAATAAATAAGTATGATAGAATAGTCTTTACAGTAAAATGGTTTCAGAGTGAACAAGCCAGGTATATAAATATTGAAAGGCGTCTGACATTTTGGAAAAAATAGGAAGAAAAGTAAAGGAGATGGGGTAGCTCGTTTGCTAAAGAATAAAATTAGTACAATACAGAGGAAAGATCTAGGTTTTGAAGGTGAAGATGTGAGGTGAGCTTGTGTGATAATCTGAAAAAGAAACAAGGCAACAAAGTCATTGTTTGAAGTAGATTTTAGGCCCCTAACACTAACTGCGCAGTAGGACAGAATATACATCAAGAAAAATGGCATTTACAATAAAAGTTCTGTGATAATTACTGTTTATTTTTATCTTCACTTTAATTTGACAGATGGAATTGGGTCACAATAGGGTTGACTGATCCAAGTTGGGAGGTGAAGTGCCCAAAATTCATCTCCTCACCAAAGCGAGAGTCCTTGCTTTAGCAGTAGATCACTATGACTGTTCATGTGGTGGTGATGAAACTTCATGCCCCGACAACCAAGTAAGAATCATTGTCAGTTGCTGTGTTGATTTCCCATTATTGTCACTGCAAATATACTCTTAAACTTCTACCCTTACTTGCAGCTCACTTTCTCTTTTGTCTCCTGCAGGCACCAGTGGATTCTACACAGTCTCCACCCTCAGGAGGTGATCTCACAAGTCTGGTCCTCATCCACTTCTGAGGAAGAAACCACAAATCCCTCAGAGGAAGGCTGCCTCCTCCACCATCCACTAGCTCAGAAACTGACACCTCAATGGGTATTTTAGCTAGATTAGAGTTGGGTACACACTGGTGAGCACATTACTGCCACATCACCAAGAAATACCCAGATCACTGGCACTCAGAGGACTGCCAGTGACCATGCATTCACTCAGTCCAGGCAGGAGAAGATCCAGTGGGATGTCAGTCATTGAGGGCTTCATACAAATGAACAAGCAGGCACAGGAGTGACAGGCAGTACCTTTGTACCCTACTGGCTCAGACATGTGAATCTCTGGCTGTATCAGTGGACACACTGGCAGCTGAGCAATGTCCAGCGCACTTGGTGTCTGCAGGATGTATGCATAGATCTGCACTCCATCACTCTAGACATTGGTACTCAGCTCTAAATTCATTTCCCTACTTCACCCACCATGCCCCAGGTTAAGAGGCCACCATACCAGACATAGTAATGCACTGTGTGCACATCAAAGCCAGTGTAGTGCTGATCACACTATCCTATCCCTTCCCATGTTCTGTTGTCTCCCTGTCTTATATGTTGTGTTGTCCCCATTCACAATTCTTGACCACTCTGCATCCCAGCGTGCTACATCCATTACCCATAAATGAGTTGCCCAGCTTCCCTACCACATCTGTGGCTCCTGATGACCCCCATTCTTTCCCTTGGCTTTTAGTGGATAGACACCAGGACTGACTGTGGCCCACCTCTTGACTAATTTAGATGGACAGTCCTGGCAGATCTCAGTGCTGCCCACTAACTGACTTACCATGACTCACTGGATGATTACACTTGGACATACAGGGTTGAGTGTGACCTATTCTGAGGTTGGACCTCCTGACCCTGAATGCCTCAAGAAACCATTTTCAAGACCCTGGAATGAGATTGGACACTGCCCTTGACTAATTGTGCTGCGGTCCCCTGATTGAAGGCTGTCTCCCTTGACTTAAATTAAGGGAGCATTTAGCACATATTCCTCCAAATCTTCCTATTCATATAACCATCCAGAAGCCTTTTAAATGATGTAATTGTACCGGCCTCCACCACTTTCTCTGACAGTGCATTCCATACATGCACTACCCTCTGCGTGATAAAGTTGCTCCTTAGGTCCCTTTTAAATCTTTCTCCTTTCACCTTAAACCTATGCCCTCTAGTTTTGAACACCACCACACTGGGGAAAAGACCTTGGCTAACCACCCTATCCATGCCCCTCATCATTTATAAGCCTTTATAAGGTCACCCCTCAGCCTCTGACACTCCAGGGAAAATTGCCCCAGACTGAATTATAGAATCCCTGCACTGTGGAAACAGGCCCTTCAGCCCAAAGAGTCCCCATCAATCCTCCGGAGAGTATCCCGCCCAAACCCATTCCCCTACCCTATGACTCTACATTTACCCCTAGCTAACACATCCCCAAATACTATGAACAATTTAGCATGGCCAGATCACCTAACCTGCACATCTTTAGATCATGGGAGCAAACTGGAGCACCTGGAGGAAACCCACGCAAACATGGGAATAATGTGCAAACTCCACTGGAATCGAACCTGGGTCCCTGGTGCTGTGAGGCAGCAGTGCTAACCACTGAGCCACCATGCCACCCCACTATTCAGCTTCTCCCAATAGCTCATGATCTCCAAACCTGGCAACATACTTGCAAATCTTTTCTGAACCCTTTTAAGTTTAACGACACCCTTCCTATAACAAAGAGACCAGAATTGAATGTAGCATTCCAAAAGTGGCCTAACCAATGCAACATGACCTCCCAACTTCTATCCTCAATGCACTGACCATTAAAGGCAAGCATATCCAATGCCTCCTGTCTACCTGCGACTCCACTTTCATGGAGCTATGACCTTGCACTCTAAGGTCTCTTTGTGCAGCAACACTCTCCAGGACCTTACCATTAAGTGTATAAGTCCTGTCTTCATTTGCCCTATCAAACAGTAGTGCCTCACATTTATCTAGATTAAACTCCATCTGCCAATCCTTCTTCCATCAGCCCATCTAATCAAGGTCCCATTGTACTTTGAGGTAACCTTCTCCACTACACAACCAGTTTGGTGTAATCTGCAAAGTTACTAACTATACCTTCTATATTCACATTCAAAACATTTATAGAAATGACAAAATGCAGTGGACCCAGCACTAATCCCTGCATCGCACTACTGGTCACAGGCCTCCAGTCCGAAAAGCACCCCTCCTCCATCATGTTCTGTCTCCTACCTTCTAGCTAATTTTGTATCCAAATGGCTAGTTCTCCCTGTATTCCATGTGATCTAACCTGGTTAACCAGTCTACCATGTGGAACCTTGTCGAACACCTTACTGAAAAAAGTCTATACAGACAATGTCCACTGCTCTGCCTTCATTAATTCTCTTCGTCATTTCTTGAAAAAATTCAGTCAAGTTTGTGAGACATAATTTGCCACGCACAAAGCCAAGTTGACTACCCCTACAATCATTGCCTTTCCAAATACATGTCAATCCTGTCCCTCATAACTGCCTTTAATAACTTGCCCACCATTGATGTCTGGCACACTGGTCTGTAGTTTGTTGACTTTTCCTTACCACTTATCTTAAATAATTGTGGTTTGTTGAGCAAACTGCTGGCACATGGTGTAGATGTGAGATTAATGTACCAAAGTACCATAGCATAGCATACCTAGTCATTTGATTGATTGACAAACATGACAAGCTGCCTAGGTTTGTGTCCTAGACACAAACAACAAGGCACTACAAGCAATATTGTGAACCTGTAAGCTCTGGCTAAGGGAGCTGAGCCCATAAAAGGCAAAACAAGGCAGAAATGCTGTGGCCATCCAAGTACTTGTAAAGTGAGTGAGCACCAGGACAGTAAATGAGGAGTCATGAGATTCACCCTGGTTAAATGCACGATCTGTGTGTCTGAGTATATCTACAGTATATCCTGGTAGCTGTATCCAACAAAAGATGCCCTGCAAAGTAAAGTGCAGAATAGTATTGTAATGTCAGTGGATTGGAGTTGTGCCATGAGGAAGATACTGGTACATGCCTACCAAAATCTGTGGATGGATGTTGGGGGAGGGGAGCTGCTGCTGCTCATGGACTGTCCCCTGTGATGTGGATTGCTGTCTAGGGTGGAGGTCCGGAGGAGTAATCAGTGAGTGGAGTTACCAGGTACCCACTCTGACGTTTGTTTTGGCAAGTGTTGCCATCTAGTTTCTATCAGGTGGGTGAATTGGAAACTGCAAATCAATGAGGTGAGATTAGGTAATAATGGTACATGGAGGCTTTTCACCACTCACTATTGAGACTCTCATCTTGCCTTTCAAAACTTGGTTGGCAAATCGGACTTTTTTTTCTCAATGTCAAGAATCTCATTTCTGCCAATCTCATCCTATTTATCCAATTGACTTGTCAATATCCACATCATTCAGGGACTTGGAAGATTTCACCCTAGATGTCTACACTGCTTGCAGTTAATGGCAGTTCAGAAAGGCTTTTTTTTTATTTGGGAGTTCAAACTAAATTAGTTAACAGCATTCAGTGAATGCTGAAAGACTTTAAAACCTATTAGCTCAGAGCAGACTACATTGCCATGGGGATTTGTGGAGCTTATGAATGTTTTCTGATTTCAGTTCATCTGGAAATGTGTTTGATGGGAGAACTTAGTAGCAGTTTGGCACTTGGAAAGTGCTGTCGATAGGTTCCAGGCAGTGGAACTCTCAGGAAGCTGATGATAGCTCAGTGCAGTTGAGATTGGGAGTGAAGGAAATCTGCAAAAATTACTTTTTGGAGAAGTCAAGAAATATTGAAGTTTGGGGAAAGCCCAAGGGTAGAGACAGCTTAGTGAAGCTCAAATTGTGGCTGTGAGTAGAAATTGGATGCTAACTCAGGAATTCAGTGGGGAATTCATGGGGAACAAATTGAATTACCAGAATGTGAACAGTCATTGAGGCAGTCTGTGCTGGAGGGCATTTGAAAACACTTCAAGGTTAGACGTTTGAGAGTGAAGAATTGGAGCCTCTTGCAAAAGATGCAAATTTAATAAGATTTGGTGACATAATGTCAGTAGTATGTGGGGAATTGCTGAGAAATCCTTGGGGTCTATCTTGACTGCATTTGCTATTCGATGTTCTGTATGCTTTGTTCGACCACAGTTGTCTGTGACCCATATTTAGATTAATTCTGGATGTTGGAGTATAAGTTGTATACTTATGTTGCAGATTGTTTAAATTATTCAGACTTTGTTTAGTGAACTTTGTTTTGTTTGTTCAAGATCATTGAATCACGTAGTAAGTAGTTGGGTTCTCCAACTTTGTCTACTATCAACAAAACAGATTGATGGTCCATAATCAGGCCACAACATAAATTTGGTGCCTCATCAGGGATCATAACAAAGGGTACGCAGATCCAAGTGCTGTAGCTCAATTTGCTGATGACACAAAGATAGGTAGGAAAGCAAGTTGTGAAGGGGGCACAAGGAATCTGCAAAGGAATATAATTAGTCTAAGAGAATAAGCAAAAATTTGGCAGAAGGATTATCATGTAGGAAAATGTGAGATTGCCCTCTTTGGCAGGAAGAATAGAAAAGCAGAATATTATTAAATGGAGAGATACTACAGACATGCTGTAGTGCAGACTGTCCTTTTACATGCCTCACACAAAGTTAGCATCTAGATGTAGCAAGTATTTTGGAAGCAAATGAAGTGTTGGGCTTTAACTACAATGGGAATTAAGTATAAAAGTAAGGAAGACTTGCTATAACTGTACAGGGCTGTGTTTAGGCTGCACTTACATGTACAGCTTTGGTCACCTTACTTAGGGAGAGTATACATTGGAATCAGTTCAGAGAATATTCATTAGGTTGGTTGCTGGGATGAGTGTTTTGTTTATGAAGCAAGTTTGAGTAGTTGGTATACTCATTCAAGTTTAGAAGAGTAAGTTAAATTTAGAGATTTTCACACAATTTGTGATGTATAAGGCAAACAAAACATAGCCTTTTACCTGTTTCCATAGCTAGCTTTCCCTGGAACAGGTTCTTAACTTGTCACCAGAGGCTGTAGTTTGATGGGCACCACTCCACACCAAGAATGACTGACCAGGAGGCTCTTCTCCTTTTACCCCCCACCATAATTGCAATGGAAGGTCTACAAGTCAATAACTAACCTGTATGGCACATTATCAATGTACCTTCCATGGCTATTGAGTCCTGAGGTGGAATTCTAATGTGGAGCTCCTAACTTAGATACAGGGAAGTGACTAAGTGTACTTCAAGGTTGACCTTCGGAAGAATGAGTGTGACTTAATCTGAGAAGATTCTGAGAAGTTTTGACAGGTAGATACTACAAGAATGCATATCCTCTTATGAGGGAATCCAGAACCAGAGTTCACAAGTTCAAAATAAAGGGTCATCCCTTTAAAAGGGAGATACCAATGATTTTATTCTGTTACAGGATCACTAATGTTTGGAATTTTCTTCCCCAATGAGCAATGGAGGCTGGTACATTGAATGTATTCAAGGATCATTTAAAAAGATTTGTAACCACCCAGGGAGTCAAGAGATATAGGAGTAGGAGTGAATGTGGAGTGAAGGCCACAATCAAATCAGCCATGATCACATTGCAAAGTGCCTTATAAACCACCCCTGCTCCTATTTCTAATATTCCAATGTTCTTATGTACCCTATAGGCAATATAACTGTATACTAAAATTGTTTTGTCACATTGCCACTCCACATTACCAGCAGAAAATACTTTTCTCTTTTACCTACATTTATATTGATATATATTTGTTGGTAATTAACTGATTATATATTTATTGACTAGAAATTGTTATAGCAGAATTGCTGGTCCTTTAATTTAGCATCAATGTTATTTGCAATATGGAAGAGTTTCAATGTTTTGGCCTCATTTCAGGATTCACATGACAGTCTTTCTCAATTTATGACAATGTGTGAGAACTGTTTTGAGATTGCTACCTTATAATCCAAATACTTCTTATCTTCTGCTGATGCCTTTATATTTATTGTGTCAGTTTCATTATGGTTCTGAGCCTTGAGTTCACCTAAGTGAAACTTTGGAGATTCGGTTCAATTTCTCTCCTGATGACTTAATCAATGGAGGAACTGCCTTGTTTGATTGTATCAAATCAAAAGTGCTGCATGTTGATTTTTCCCTCGGTCTATGTTGAGTAAATTGTTTTCAGTGTGGTAAGACAGCATTGAATGGCAATTCACTTGCAGATAACAGTCATGTAGAGAATATAAGCAGCCAGGATTCCTTCTTGCTATCAAAGAACATATTGGAACTGTACATATCTGGTCATCAGTTGAGGATAAGGATTGTGTCAGCTGTAATCCATTCACCTCAAGAATTCAACAAGCAGCCAGTATTCTCTTTGCTTAACAACAGAGAATATATACGGTGAGCTGCTTCCAACCAGAGCACAATAAAACACTTGGTTCATCAACAGAAGAGGGAAAAGAATTGGATCAACTGCTCATTAACAATAATATTTTGGTTTGATATTAGATTTCTGTGCATGTGTACCTGAAAATCTGTCACTATGCATAATATTAAGGCTGTGCTTGCTTTGGACTAGATTGTGCATTTATAATATGCAGTTACTTTGTTACATATAAACACTTAACCTTTGGACAATTCTTGTGATTTTGGTCAAGATGAAACGTTTAACCAAAGTTACATTGAATAGCAAATTTACTCAACATAGACCAAGGGAAAAATCAACATGCGGCATTCTTGATTTGATACAATCACACAAGGCAGTTCCTTCATTGATTAAGTCATCAGGAGAGAAATTGAACCTAATCTCCAAAGTTTCACTTAGGTGAACTGAGGGCTCTGAACCATAACACAACTGACACAATAAATATAAAGGCATGTGAATATATCTTTCATTTTATATTAATACAAAAATGTGTTTTTAAATTACTGACGCTGTTAAAGTTACCAGGGTTAAAAGTATGTCATTTAAAAAGCTTGCCATCCTGCCCTTGTTGCAATGTCAATTTAAATAAGTAACACATGATAATGAGGTGCCAAAACATGGGCTATCAGCTGGTAATTTATGCCATGTTTTGATTACCACTAGTGGACATCATTCTTTGCAACCACTGCAGTGAGTTTGGTGATACTAGGACTATTACATTGGACTTCTATAGATACATTTGGATATTCTGATATTAAGTGTATTGGATGTTGGTTAGCTCAGTTGGCTGGGCAACTGGTTTACAATGCAGAGTAACGCAAACAGCATGAATTCAATTCCTGCACCAGCTGTGGTTACCATGATGCACCCTCCATCTCAACCTCTCCCCTCACTTGAGGTGTGGTGACCATCAGGTTTAACCATATCTAGTCATCTCTGTCTAATGAGAGAGCAACACTATGGTGACTTTACCATTATGTGCTAAACAGGAAGGTAAAATAATTTTTATTTCTCCATGCATCTTGTATTTTATTCTGTTCATTTGTCACTTCAATGTATGTGTAATAGTAGGAAGTGTATTGAAGGATTAATTTTTGGAAACATTTTTAAATCTTGAGCAAGTTGTTTTCACTTAAGCACAGCTATTTAGCATAGTTTTACAGTCCTTATTATTCAGTCTGTACTTCACTTTCGCTGCCCACCATGAGGTTGCTTTCCTGTTAACGCTGCATGAGAGATCATCATGATTCATTCTTCAGACATTCATAGTACATGAGTTGACCAACATGGCCGTGCCGTTATGCTTGGTATCCTTTTTTAAGAACTTGGTGTCTTGTCATTTGACATTCATGAGTTCTTTCAAGCAGCTATATTGAAAGTGATTCAGTTTCTTGATATGATATGCACATGTTGTCCAAGTTACACAGGCAGACAGCTGGGTTGTCCAATAAGCAACCCTGCATGTTTTGGTATTCAGGTTGATGCTTTTCTTATGCCAGAGGTACCAACAGAGTTTGCCAAAAGTGAATCTTGCACTGGTAACGTTGTAGGATTCTTCTGTACCGACCTCTTTAGCTAGCGCTACTCAGGTGAGTTATGAGACATGTGAAATTTCACATCTGCAATTGCAAAGTGGTTTGTAATTCTTTGCCTAATCATCCGTGGCATGATCAACAAGGGCAGCAAATAAGAGTCTAAGAGCAAAATCTTCTAGCATGTTCTACAGTTAAAAATTGCTTATCTCTCCCAGGTATAAATTTACCATTGATTTTGAAAATATGGAAAGCTGAGGGAAGCAACAGTAAACAAAAGCAGAACAGAAAACTTTGAACATAAAGTACATTTGTAGCTGGTTATTATAAGCTGGTTCTCTTTGATATAGAGATTAGATTTAATATGATCAAACTGTTAGTTGTATTATTGGCACAGTGAAGTGACTTTGATAGGAGACCAGGGAGTTTTCATTAGATTAGTAATTCATTGGTGCCTGTTGCAATTATAATTTGTGGTCTGTGCAAATACAGGAATTGAGGTGGGATTGACATCAGAAGAGTTGCTAAATGTGAATCACAGTGACATGAACTGCAGTCCATTCAGTCATTTGGATGCCTATTTTACCAGACTCATAAATTTGTTTAAATTCTGTCCTGCGAAGTGGGTATTATTGCCAGTACTTATTGCCCATCCCTAATTTCCTTTGAGAAAGTGGAGAACCATTACCTTGAATCTCTGTTGTCCATCTGGTGTATACACCATTATACTGTTAGGAATTTCCAGGATTTTGGACCAGTGACAGCAGATGAAAAGTGATATAGTTCAAAGTCAGGATGGTTTGTGACTTAGCAAGGAAAATTGTGGTGTTGCCATGGATCTATCACCTGTCTTTCTAGGTAGTAGAGGTTGCAGGTTTGCAATGTGCTGTCAAAAGAGATTTTCTGCAGTTTATCTTGGACATGGTACACACTGATGTCACTGTGGTGAAGTGAGTAAATTTTTAATGTGGTGAATGTGTTGCCAAGCAAATGGTGCTTTGTCTAATGTGGCGTTGATCTTTTAGGATAGTAGAAATGTTCATGTTAAGGGAGCCAAAGTGTAATTATGATGAATAAAATAAATACCCTGGGGTTCTGAGTATCCCAGTGTCTATCAGCCTTTCAGAAATGTGTTAAGAAAAGCAATGTGGGGCTACAGCAAAAATAAGCAGATACGAGAAATCTGAAAATAGAAATTGAAAATGCTGGAATTATTCATCTGATCAGTCAGCATCTTTGGAGAAAGAATAGAGTTAATTTTTCAGGCTGATAACCTTTTATCATAGGAAAAAAGTTAGATATGTAACAGGTTTTAAGCAAATATAAAGGCAGTGAAATGAGTAAGTGGAGGAAAGAATGAAAGGGAACGTCTGTAATTGGGATGGCAGGAGAGATTAGTAAAACAGATGATGATGCCAGTCAAAATACTGTGGTTATAGGACAAATAGTGATGCAAAAACTGGGTTTAGAGGATGAATAAACACAATTAGTGAAATCACCACAGCAGTTGTTGACCGGGAAAAAAAATGGAAGAGTGCTTATGATATGAAATGGTTGAATTCAGTGACCTAAATTTTGCTGTACCAGTAATGACAAGCTTTTTAGTGATGTGTTGTTATTACAGGGTAAAGTTGACCGCAGCATTTGGTATCTGCACATGCTCAGTTAAACATTGAACCGCGTAAATGCTGTCAGTGGAATGCTATTCCTGCACATGCTGCACTATTTAAGTCTTTGCTGTTGCAGAAAAGTTGGAGAAATCAGTCATGGCATGACCTTCAGTTAAATAATCATTTCCCAGCTCTGAATATAGATTAAAAAGTGGAAAAAACAGGAGTAATGAAATTTTTTAACAGTATATTCAATGAAAATAACCAATTAATCTTCCCATTTTTGTTTTTTTTTACAAGTATGGAGCCTCATTCATTCAGAAACTCAATACAGAGATATATTAAACCTTTTATCCAATATAGTTTCCATCATTCCAACCTAATTCCACAATCTTGGTTTCATTTCCTCAGATGAATTTAAATGTAAAATAGTAATTTGCTAATACTGAAATTGCACTGCTAAAAAAAAGGCATTTTGTTGAAGCATTTCACGCACTCATCAGGACAAAAATCACAAGAATACCAATGGAAAAGGAATACAACATTAAAGCTATATGAGAGGGCAGTGATGATTAGTTGGCTTCGTTGGTCATTTTCCCTTTATGAAGCGTTATCAAAACTCATCAGTCAGTTTGTCAAGGGTAACAAGGGCTGAGAAATAAGTATTGGCCCTGACACTAAAGTTCATATACACTGAATGAAGGAACCGGTTTTGCTGTTCACATAAAAGTTGTCTTATACCCAATTATCTTAAGCTGCTTCAATAGCCTTCGGTCCATTATACAGTCAGAAATGCGGATGTTCACTAGTGATTGCAGAATGCTTAGCATCATTTAAACTCCTCAGATACTGAAACAGTCCATGAACAAATGCAACAAAAACACAAGTCATCAGGTTTAGACTGACAAGTGGCAAGAAACATTTACAACACAAGTGCCAGACAATGACCATCTTCAACAAGAGCAGATAATTATCCCTTAACACTCAATGGCATTACCATCACTGAGTCACCCATTGTCAACATCTGGGGTTTACCATTCATCAGAAACCAAAAAGATTCAATACAGTGGCTAGAAGAACAGGTCAGAGGCTTGGAATCCTTCAGCAAATAACACACTTGACTCCAAAGCCTGACCACCATCAACAATACACACCAGGAGTATAATGGAATACTCCCACTTGCCTGAATGTGTGCACCTCCAACACCACTTGCTTGACACCATCCAGGGCAGAGTAGCTTGCTTAATTGGCACCTCATATCTTCACTCCCTTCACCACTGATGCACAATGGCAGCAGTGTGTACTATCTAAAAGATACATTGCAAAAACTCACCAAGGCTCCTGAGACAGCAACTTATAAACAAACATCTACTCCCATCTAGTAGGACAAGGGCAACAAGGTTCATGGATAGACCATCACCTAGCTCCTGAAATATATTGTCATTCCTTCACTGTCAGTGGGACAAACTTTTGATAATTCCTCCCTGACTTCCTCCTTATGAATCTACCTATACCAAATGAACTTCAGAAAGAAGGCATCTCACCACCAACATCTCAAGGGAAACTGAGGTTCAGCAATAATGATGGTGCTGCCAGTGAAACCCACATTCTCTGAATGCATGGTGTTTAATTACGTGACCTTCCAATGCCATAGGAATGGTTGATTCATTATTAAATTGCTGTAGCCTCAGGAAAGATGGGTGTCAGTTGGTTCAT
Organism: Chiloscyllium plagiosum; assembly: GCF_037043375.1. Lineage (NCBI taxonomy): Eukaryota > Metazoa > Chordata > Chondrichthyes > Orectolobiformes > Hemiscylliidae > Chiloscyllium > Chiloscyllium plagiosum. Next base: position 40,142,829 of record NW_028270154.1, read on the forward strand.
TAAAATTCAGATGTCAATGACCGAACCCCGCTGATCTTCACCCCCCCCCCCCCCGACTTAAATTGAGGACATTTCCCTGTTGCCTGGACACTGAAGAGGTGGTTCTCTTATGAAGTAATAGACCGTCAGTTCCTGTCGTGACAGGCTACACTAAATCCAAAACATTATGCCAGACTTCCCTAGGAATGGCAATCTCACAGAGATGTAGAGCCATATTTCCATTCTGACAATTTTTTTTGGCAATTTGGAACTGTCAGATGAAGGCAAATCCCACCCTCCTTTCACAGTGGTTAGCTGACATACTCTAACGTTTTAAAGGTCCAGATAGATGAACGCATGATTTTCACAGAGGTTGGAATAAAGGAATTGGCCAGCGGAATCTTTTTTCCAGGAGTCTGCTTTGCTCAGGATTCTGCAGGATCTCCATATGCAACTCCCACCGACACTGGAAATAACGACTGTTTGGTCAGCAGAAAACCCAGCCCAATTTTTTGAAACGTTGTAGCTAGTTTGATGAACACACACTATTCAAAATCCAACTGGATTATAAAACATTGAAACAAACTTAAGGAGATTAGTTGCTTACAACATCATTTCACTTCTGTTCAATGGTTAACGACCTTAAATTCTGCATTTTGAAAGATTCCTCTATTTTTGTGAACACACCACATAACGTGCTTTGCCCCGCTGTCTTTAATCTTAAAAATCTAACACCCCATAATATTTTACTATAGATGGCTGCAGTTTCTCCAGCGCCTTCTGTTTTTATTTCAGATTCCCAGCATCGGGAGTACTTTGTTTTAATTGACGATTAAACATTACATTTCATTACATTACATTTCTAGAATCGCTGTAGGAGTTATCCACGTATGAACCAGCTACGCTTTTATAGATTAACACGTCTGATTGATTATCATGTTAGCCAGCTAGCAAGCTGCAGAAGTCTAATAAAAGCTAGTATTAAAAAGTCGAGAGTGTTTAAACACCCTAGGGCACATGAACTGCAGAATTCAATCTTCTAAAATTTTATTGATGACATTGTATACTGTATACCGGCTGACGCAAGTCAGTTGTCCTAAATGGTAATTACACCGGATCGAGAATAAACACATTTCCTTGACCGCCTTACACAGTATTAAGCAGATGGTTCATGTTACCGCTGCGTTGTGGTTAGTACAAATCAGAAAGGAAACTTGACTAAATCACATTTAAAACCGACCGTTGTCCTGTGTGTATATAAAGTGCTGTCAATATGATGTGATTTCACCGCATTGAACAATATCATGACACACTTTAATTATTAATTGTATTCTGTCTAATTACTACTGTTGGTATAATTCAGTACTTCTTTTACACTCACCTCTAACAAGAAACGGTACTAAATATTAATCTAATTAACTATTGAACGTGGGATGGGAGATTTGCAATTATTTCCAGAATACTTAAAACGTCATTAGTTTGTGTTCTATAACATTGCAACTGTTGAATTTTGATTGAAATTAGAAGAGAACTTTTGTTTGTAAAAGTCTGACACTGCACAATAATTTGATAACTTTATCATATTCATTGTATATTCTACTTGGTTGATTTCCAAAGTGAAGTCACCCTGAATGTAACGATTCCCCACTGAACAGTATTGGAAAACAATCCTGTTAAAACCACTTATGGTTCAAGGTACCTGGTGCATGATGTGGACTGCTCATGAACATTAGTCTTTCATAGAGATATACAGCATGGAAACAGATCCTTCAGTCCAACCAGTCCATGCTGACCATAATCTCAAACTAAGCTAGTCCCATTGATTGTTGGTATATTTTGAAATTAAGACGAGGTGCTGGTAGAAAAGATGGATGTTTTTGGGGGAGATTTTGGATCAGATGGATGCAGAGATGCATGGGAGGCCTGGGTGGAGAGCTGGGATACATAAGTTGTTGGTTGTTAGATGGGTGAGTAAGCTGTTGAAGAGACATTGAGATGACCGCAAACATTTTGAACGGAATGCACTGAATGATGGGGGTGGGCGGTAGTTAAGAGAAAGAAATACAGGGATAGCAGGTAAACAAAACAGACGACTGAACAGAATACGTACAGTGTGATAAATTTGAGGTCATGTAGGATGGTGCTTGGGAAGTTAATAAGGAGAGCATTACTGAACCTGAATCTGAAAAAGCAAAATGATCTGAACAAATTTCAAAAATATTTTATTGCGTAACATATTTTGCATTTGAACCTTCCAGTTTACATTACTTGGCATTTTGGTGGATCAATTTTGACAGTTTATTTCACCAGATTGCACAATCCAGTTAGCTTATTTTATAAGGAAATCAGCTCAACTTCCATAACCTTTCCTCATAGCATAGTTTTTGGTGGCAAGACTTAACTTTGCTCACCTGTATATGCTCCCAACATCATACTTGTTATGAGTAGCTGACCTGAGGACAACTGTCCAAAATGATGTTCTTGAATGAAAGATCATCGGCCAGGAATTTGATATTGCAAAACTGCATACAGTATTGCAAGGACAACCTGATCGATTTGACAAATTTTCTTTTAGTCATAGAGTCATAGAGATGTACAGCATGGAAACAGACCCCTCAGTCCAATTCGCCCATGCCTGCCAGATATTCCAAACTAATCTAATCCTATTTGCCAAATGTGGCCCATATCCCTCTAAACCCTTCTTTTTCATATACCCATCCAGATTTTTTAAAATGTTGTAATTGTACCAGCCTCCACCACTTTCTCTGGCAGCACATTCCATGGATGCACCGCTCTCTGCGTGAAAACGTTGCCCCATTGGTTCCTTTTAAATTTTCCCCTCTCACCCTAAACCTATGCCCTCTACTTTTGCACCCCCACCCCCCCCCCAGCCTGGGGAAAAGACCTTGTCTATTTTCCCTATCCATACCTCTCACGGTTTTATAAAGCTCTATGAAGTCACCCCTCAGCCTCTGATGCTACAGGGAAAACAACCCCAGCATATAGAGAGGCCTCCCTATAGCTCAAACCTTCTAGCTCTGACAACATCATTGTAAATCTTTTCTGAACCCTTTCACATTTCACAACATCCTTCCGATAGGAGGGAGACCAGAATTGCACACAATATTCCAAAAGTGGCCTTACCAAAGTCCTCGACAGCTGCAACATGATCTCCCAACTCCTATTTTATTTGATTGTTTATAGCTCTGTTAAATTAATCGAGTAAATGATTTTAATTTTCTCTTATTTCAGCCAAGTGCTCATAAGTGCATCCTGTCTCACCTTTAGATTCCTTTTCTGATCAGCACAAAGCTGATTGGTCTAATTATAACATTTGATATAAGGTGCGTTTTGGTACCTCAATTGTTAATTATTGTATAATTATTGTTACTAGCTAAAGATCTAAATCTTTTTAACTGGGGTTGCATTTTCCTCATGATGTACCTTGTCTCATATTGGATATCATTTGCAAATTTGGGGAACGAATTTCCTTTCATCAATTTTATTCAAAAAGTTAACATATCTATTTGTTTGCTAAAAGGAAAGTTTTATCCCTTGAATTCTGAATCATGTGCATTAAAAGCATCAATGGGTGCCAAGATTTAACTTTCTGCTTAAGGTCTTGCCAGTCTAAAATATTCTCATTGCTTACCCCTTCTTTACTGTGTAAATCAATTTTCTATCCAGTGCTTTATGTTGTTATTTCTAGTATGACAGCTCATCTTAACAAGTTATCATTGATATGTAAGAAAAAATGGGAACAACAGAATGAATTTCATTCATAACAATAGCTTCAGCTAAGAAAACAGCAAGTGCAGGAGAACAGACAGAGCAACATAAACTGGAGGTCGGTAGGAAGGAATAATGGCATCGGCAGGAAGATAATGAGAAGGAGAAAGAACACCACTTTGCTCTGAGGAATACTCATCAGCAGCAAGTTAAGTAAGAGGTCACTGAATGCAAAGTACACTGTTTAATTAAATCTGAACTGAATCCAAACTTTAAATGAGGGACAATAATAGTTTCATCAGAACATTTCAGTTGTTACCAGTTTTCCAAATGGGGCAAAATGAATAGATGAGGAAATCTTTGACTTTAGCAAGTGAAAACAAGGTTGTTGCATTTCCTCATTTCAATTCTGTCCATTGTTATGGACCAGTCCGGAGCCCCTCAAAACATTTGAAGAAAGTGGCCCAGACCCTAACTTTGCTAGTTGTTTTAAGCAGGTGTGAGGTGGATATTCCAGGAGTGATGCAGCTGGTCAAACCACTTAGTTTTAAACAAAACTGAATTTATTTACAAGATTGCTGAATGAATCACAAACAAAAGAGAACAGAATACAGCATAACAACATATTCAAAAACTCAACAGATCATCCCAATTTAATGATGCTGTTCCAAATGCTTGCAACAATCCTTGTAAACACTCCATGGCAGAAAAGGTAAAGTCAAACACAGGGTCTTACAGGAGAGATGTCAGAGGGAGAGAGAAGGATCAGCCTGAAATATATTTAAAATGTCCATTTTGTTTCTATTCTTTCATGGGGCGTGGGTATTGTTAGCTGGGCCAGTATTTATTGCCTGTCCCTCATTGCCCTTGAGGAGATGGCGATGAGCAATGTTCATAATTGGCTGTGGTCCATGTGCTGTAGGTGTGATTGAAGATCTGAAGCATAAGTGTCTATGCAACAAATGAGAGATCGCTTTGGTGCTTCTGTGAAATAATTATTAAACTTGAGGATATATTGAATGCAGCTGATAGATTAAACTGTAAAATACAAATGTCTTTGTGTTTTAATCTAGGGGCCTGAAATCTGGAATTATTTCTAGATGATTTAGAAATCTGACTACTTCCTGGAGAGTTTGAAATTCCATAGAGTTTGGTTCATGCAGTGGTTAGTTTATGATCCTGGAGCACAGACTATTACAGTGCTGACAGCTCCACTGCGAAATAGTCTAAAGAGACAGGAGCCCAGCCTTGGACTAGGGCAAAAAGATAAATTGGAGATCTGAAGACAATCAAATTGGCATGTTGTTTGTGGTGGACAGGAAAGCAAACTGCTGCTGACTTCTTAGAAAACCTGAAACGCAAGTTGGGAGAACATAAGATATGAGAAGGCCAGTTGCATCATGACCACTGATTCCTTTCCTGTACCCAGGCATAGTGATTGGAATACACGCAATGATTGAGAAATTAGTTAGAAGTCATTATTGTTTACCCTGATGCATTACACTGATATGTCATATGTCTTAAAACAAGAACAAAGGTAAACAAAAATATTTTAACTTCCACTGCCTGCATACTCTCTGATGTATCCCATTCCTGTATTATTCCTGTGCTTGCAAAGTTTTATTCAGCTTTAAACGCACCTCTACATGAATCTCAAAATCCTTCAACCTTTCACATCACAGGGAATCTAAAACCCTATCCATTCTTTTCTTTTATCAGTGTAGCCTCATTCAACTTCATATTCCAACCTTATGGCGTTCTTTGCTACTTCCACTCTCAGTGAAGTACATTTGAATTTAAACTCTTCAGCCTTTATACTCAATGCTCTCACTAACCCCCTTGTTATTGGTGCCTACACAAAGCGTTCACAAGCTCTATCTCCATTACTTTGCCCCAAATCTTTTTTCACCACTGCTTAGTATATGATTATTTCACATCTAAACACATTGAGGCATTTCATTGTGTTAACTTTGTTAACTAAATGAAAGTTGTTCTTTTGTTTAAAATTGATCTTCTCTAACCATTGCTTTAAGCTTTGACATGCAATACATGTCTGCAGCCAAGAAATAAGACAAAGATGTGGGAGAATTAGTTCCTCAGCCTCTTCAATTAACAACCCATAACCAACAAGTAGGAAACCTGAGACAAATGACAATTTAATTTTGTTTATTTGTTAATGACAAGGGCCTGTCCTCTTCTCATATTTTATGCTGAAGATATAATTGAAATCAGTGATCACCAAGATTTAGAGATGTTGTATTTAGGTGGTTTACTTAAATTAAATGGATTAATACCAAGCTGAGAATTCTACTTAGAGTGGTCTGCTAATTATTTCTTTCATGACATGAGGGTGTTGCTGGCTGTCTCAGCATTTATTTTCCATCCCAAATTCCCCTTGGGAAGATGATAGCTGGCCACCTTCTTGAATCACTACAGTTCGAGATTTAACAACGATGTGATGCGATTCCTAGGATTTTGACCCAGTGACTGTGAAAGAATGGCAATATGGTTCCAGGTTAGGATGGTATGTGGTTTCAAGCAGAACTTGTTTGTGGTAATGTTCCCATGCATCTGCTGCTCTTGTTTTTTTGAGTTGGTAGAGGTCTTGGGTTTGGAAACTGCCGTCTAAAGAACCTGTCTGAGTTGCTGTAGTACATCTTGTAGATGCAGCTGATATGTACACAACTCTTTTTAATTTGACCAAACAGGGAAGATGTGTTTACATAATGTCAAGGATAATTTTGCAATCATAGAATCGTATAGGACAAAATTCAGTTGGCCCATCATGTCTGTCCCAATTCTTTGAAAGACTAAAATAGTGATACTCACTTCATGCTCTTTTCCCATAGCCCTGCAACTTCATCTATTTATCCTATTGTCTTTAGAAAATTCAATTGAATCTGATTCCATACCTATTCATATAGTGTATACCATTTTAAATGATTTACTGTTTAAAAAACGTCTAATTTTGCCTCTGCAATGTTTGGTAATTACCTTAAACCATGCCCTCTAGTTATTAACACTTCTGCCTTTCATATTTCTCCTACTTATTCTATCAACTCAGTTCATGATTTTGAGTGCCTGTATTAAGCGTTCTCTTGACCTTCTCTGCTCTAAGGAGAACTATCCTAGATTCTCTAAGCTCTCCAGTTAATTGGAAATCTCAGGTTTGCTATAAACAGGTATACCCTCTTAGTGATAAGCTGGCTTATTAATTTCTTTTCAGCATTGAGTTTCTGCCAAAAGATGATTCTTGTAGTCAAGGTGAAACATCTGATTTTATTTATAGGTCCACTGGTGAATTATTGAAAAGGGAACAAGTTAAGAGTGATCTTGGAAAAAAGAAAAAAAAATGTTTTTATACAGTACTTCTCAAATCTTTAGCATTGCTGTCCTTATATTTAAATGCAGCTGTGTACCAATTCAAATGCTGCCATTTGAATGGCGCTGCACAACTGCATTGTGGGAAAAATTACCCCAGAGAAGGCTGATTAAAGTAAGTTGACACCATGATTTGCTGACCGTGATCTAGAGGTCCCAATGGATGGGATACTGGGGAAGAGGGACATCCTCTTTCTTCAGAACCAGTATAAAAAGAGGCTATGTAACCAGACCCTGCCAGCCTAGTCTGAAGTTGCCTCTTCTGTCAGTGCTGTTCCTATAGTCAGGAGCATTTGGGGAAGCTCACCAGCACCAAGTGTACCATGCTGATTCCAGCATGCGTATGTCTGGCTATCTCCATAGAGAGGTTAACGGCTGCCATGGAGACCCAAGTCCTGCAGAATGCTCATTAGCAGACCTGCATGTCACTCCTGTAGCCATTGGTCCTCAGCACCAACAGCAAGGTGATGGGGGTGTGAGGGACCTTGAGCTCATTCCAGGTACCCCTTCCTCACAAGGAGATAGGCCAATCAGCAGCTGGAGGAGGAACCACATACAGGTCCCTCAGAAGTCTCCTCTCAGAGCACACCAGAGGTAGCAGTCCCTGCACCACCAGCCTGCTGCAGTCCACAGTCCTGTTGGAGTTCAATCCAAGAAGGGTGAGTTTGCATTTGACCAGTACCCTCATGTCATGTCTTAATTTTCCTCCAAGGTCAGGTGCAGGGTTCACAGACAAGGGGAGTTGGAAGAGCTCATTGACACCATCTTTGCTGTGAGTGACTTCATTCTAACCACAGCTACAGGAATAAAACTAGAGAGGGTAGCCATCTTTACTGTCAAAACAATGTTCTAAGCCTGTCTGATTGATAGCAATCCTTTCTATTACTCCCATACCAGGATGAAACTTAGTGATGATGAATGAGAGAGCATCAGCTATTGTGATGACCGCTATTGGGATGTAAATTAATTTTTATGAAACAATAAACAAAATTTAATAGCCCAACCAGTAATCTGTATTTGCACATGAGATTACACAAGGAATGCTGGCCCTTTGCATTGCCAAAACAGTTGCAGTTGATAAAAAGTGACTTCACATAACTCAATTCCATTGAAAGTAGTTCAGAAAGATGTCTTGTCTGGGTTGCTCTGTTACATTGTAGGAGACGGAAGAAGCTGAGTTTTCCTACTGTATATTGTTTGGTCCTCATGGATCTTCACTGCCCATCTCATAACTTTGTTGCGTCGTCCAGTTTTCCAGAGCATAGCATCCAAGAATTAAGTGGCACCCATTGACTGTACTATACTGCAACCCATAAATGTGACCTGCAAAGTAACCCAGTGTGGAGGAAACATTTAATGGCTTTTGTTGATGTCAGTAGAAGAAGATGTTGCATTGCAGATAAATTAGGCATTATGATATGATGCTTTGAGCACCACCTTTAAACAGCAGATAGTGCCATTTCCCCTGTCCCATCTGCACAATCTTCTGAATGATTGTCAGTGTCCTACATTTTCACTGCATCACAGGGCTACCTTTAAGTGGAAACTCATCCACTGGAGATTGATGCTGGTTGTAGGCTTGCAGAAGCTTGTTTTCCTCATCCATTCATGTGGTTGTTATTAGTGTAATCACCACAGAAATGAGAGCAGCCCCGTAGTATTGGTTACTACACAGGGATAGCAAACCAAATCCAAATCAGCATTACCATCACTGGATTTGCAACATTCAATTACTCTCAAAATTGCACAATTGTTCCTAACCATACCTTACAAATAACAGTTCTTAGACGCCATGTTTACAATTTAAACAAAATTGGCAATTTATTGTTAAGAATTTGAAAGGGTACAGAAAAGATTTACAAGGCTGTTGCCAGGGTTGGAGGATTTGAATTATACGGCAAGACTAAATAGGCTAGGGCTATTTTCCCTGGAATGTCGGAGGCTGAGGGGTGACCTTACAGAGGTTTATAAAATCATGAAGGGCATGGATAGGATAAATAGACAAAGTCTTTTCCCTGGGGTCAGGGGATCCAGAACTAGAGGATAGGTTTAAGGTGAGAGGGGAAAGATATAAAAGGGACGTAAAGGGCAACGTTTTCATGCAGAGGGTGGTGCGTGTATGGAATGAGCTACCAGAGAAAGTGGTGGAGGCTGGTCCAATTGCAACATTTAAAAGGCATCTGGATGGGTATGTGAATATGAAGGGTTCAGAGGGAAATGGGCCAGGTGCTAGAAATGGGACTAGGTTGGGTTGGGATATCTGGTTGGCATGAATGAGTTGGACTGAAGTATCTGTTTCCGTGCAGTACATCTCTATGACTCTAATGTGACTATTCAGCAGTCACAACATCCACAACTTTTTCAAGGTTTTGCAGGTCTGAGAGAGTGTGGCCCTGAGCTGTGACAGGGCTGACTGCAGGGCATGTAGGTCACAGTGCATTGCTGAAAGTTGTAGGTGGCGGTGCCCATTTGAGTTTTTAGTTGCTCTGTGTAGGCGCCTCGTGGTCTGGTGAAGTTCCATTTCAACACCTGCATGCAAACAAAAACAAAGTTTGCAGCAAAGTAAGCTTTTATTATCCATATATCCAAGAGGAATTTTATAAGTCATGGAAAAGAAAATGAAGGGCTTATGCCCAAAATGTCGACTCTCCTGCTTCTCAGATGCTGTCTGACCGGCTGTGCTTTTCTAGCACCACACTTTTCGACAACACCCACAGCAACACTAACACAACTAACAAACATTGGAATATGGAGATCTCTGACAATGTGATACTTCAACATGGACTTTTCACACTGCTGACCTGATTTAGATCTATGCTGCTCAAGCCTTTTGGTTGACATGCAGTAGGAGATTGTAAGCAGAGTAACGTTAGTACGAACTTCTCTGGCCACCCCAACATCCACTGAGTTTCTCCAGTTATTTCGGCTTTTGTTCAAGAAACCACTTCATGTGTTTCCTGTAAGGAGCCTCATAAAATGGCACTAGTGACACCCTTTGGCTGTGGTTGAAGTTAAATAGGCATAGCAAGGCATAAAAAGGCAAGGCATGGATGGTGTGAACATGCAGGTGGTTAAAAATGAGTGAGTGGTCAAAAAGCAATTGAGCTACCCAGAGCGGCAGCCTGATCCAATGCTTGAGCTGAGTGTCTGTGTGCACACAAGATGCAGCAGTCTTCTCAGTAGTACATGCTGGTGCATCCTGCAGTGCAGGTCTGTGCCCCAAGAATGGCCTGCCAGTAGATTTGAAGAGGTGCCATGATGTTCATGATGTGTTGGCAGATTCCAGAAACCAATATCGATTGACAAAGTGTGTATGTGACTGAGATGATATCCAGTATCTAACATGAATGCTCTTTGGAGCATGGGGAGAGATGAGTCTGCCAGGTACGTGCTCTGGGTTCGATTTTTGTGAAGTCTCGCTTATTTTGGAATTTTACTGAAGTGAGTTGTAGGAACAATGTGTTTCTCAAAAATAATGACTGCTAATTGGCATTTCGCCACTGCCTAGTGAGAATCTCACTATGTCATGTGTGAAAAGCATAAAGGATGGAATGAGATGATTTTGTCATTGTGATTGGCGTCACTGCATTTGTCACCCTATTCTGTCACACATCTGGTCATAGCCCACGTTGCTCAGACCCCTGCAAGATTGTGTCCTATATCACTGAATTTATTGAGTTGTTTAATTCCAGAATGTATTACAATCTGACCAGAGCAGAAAAGGTAAACAATGTCAAAACCCAATTCAGAACTCAGCAATTCAAACATGGATGTAGAAGATGTAAACGCACCAGTATTCATTCTAGTTTGTGGTTCCTCTTTGTAGTTTTTTTATAGTGTTGTATATCTGTTCTGTGTGGTAAAATGTCAGCTGTGAACAAGATTCAGGAATGAGCTTTCTGAAACATTGCAATGATTTTCCAAATTTAGTTACTTTAAAAGTAATTAACTTTGTATGAAACATTTTTAAGATGAGGCGAGAAGGTATTAATAGACTCTTTCTTTTCAACTTCCCCGGTTTGCAGCAATAAAGATTTATATTGTTTTTATCACATTGGTCATATCTCTATCAAATTAAAATGCAATTAATTAATTTCTACTTTAAGGCTATAAGGAGCCAAACACAAAGTTTTCAAATGGAAGAGCAATTTTAGTATTTCCTACTCCTGAGAAAAAAAAATGATGCAATGACAAGCATATACACACACAGACACAATGTTGAAAAGGGACCATGTCCAGTGCAAAAGTGAAGATAAAAGGAAGGTCGAGTTTAAAGTGTCTTTGAGGTACAAGGATTTAACCTGAGACCATGGCTGTTTATTGATGCTTTGAATCATCAGCGGTAGCCATAATTTTAGTTATTGTTTTGAGTTCTCTATGCTTTAATGTGTCATTTTGATCAGTATTGTTACCAGGTGCTTTATCTTTTGAAGGGAAGATAGAGAGTTTTCCTGGTTGATTGTACTTCCAGAGTCCATGAGGTTCCAATCCCAGTTTGCGAAAATTCTTACAAAGGTATAATTCAGTATATGAGGTGAGGGCATTTTAATGCCTGACAGGTTTGGCTGGTATCAGTGCTTGTTGAGAAAATATTAATTTGTGTTCTGACTAGTTTAATTTATTCCAGATTAGTTTCCTGAACCTTGGGTAATCTACTTGGTCAGGTGCTTGCAGTGGCTATTTCAAGTCAATGTTTTTGTCTTTTTTAAAAAAATTCAGCCCATGACAGTCCTAGATATTAAAATCAGACCATGGAAATCAAAAATCGACAATTCATATGTTCTTGTCAGTTCTGTAAAGTGATATAGTCTTGAAGGAAGAATAAGCAGAACAATACAAATTAAATGTTTGAACAATACCTTAGGAATCATTTATTTAAGCCTTAGCTAGAATAAGGTGTCCAGTTTGAGTCCAAGAGACATTTGTGCCAGACATTGATCATTTCCAATAAGAGCGAGTCAAACCATCTCCCCTTACCATTGTTGAATTCTCCACCATTGGCATGTTAGGGATAACCATTGATCAAAAATGTAAATGGACTAGCCATATAAATACTGTGATTTCAAGACCAGGACAGAGGCTGGGAATTCTGTGCCAAGTAACTCACCTCACGACTCTCCAATGCCTGTCCCCCATCAACAAGGCAAAGGTTAAAAGTGTAATGCAACACTCTCCACTTAGCGGCTCCAACAAGAGTCAAAACTCTCATCACCATCAGCAAGCAGTCACTCCACTGTTTTCAACATTAATTCCTTCCATTACTGATGCATTGGGTCAACATGTGCCATTCACAATATGTGGAGCAGTTACTTGAGGAACTTCTTACAACCTAGAAAGACAAGCTTTACTGCCAAGATTAGCAAGAACTGCAGGCACATATCTGCAATTCCTCTCCAAGTTACACATTATCCAGACCTGGAACTGTAAGGCTAATCCTTCACTTTTGCTAGGTCAGTAAAGTAGGTGTACCTACACCAGATGAACTGGGGTGGTTCAAGAAGGCATCTCACCACCACCTTCTCAAGGGCAATTTACAAGTGATGCTCATACCCCGCATAAAAGAAAAGATACAACTGAGAAAGATGTCAAAGCCTTGGAGAGGATGATCAGAAGATTTATTTTTAAGTGAAGGGGAGATTTAATAAAGGACTTCAAAATTATCAGAGGTTTTGATAGAGAAAACTTGTTTCCATTTTCGTGACATGTACTTGAAACAATAGCTAAAGAACCATGGCAAATGAGAACATATTTTAAATAGGGAGTTATGAGTACATTTTCTGAATGGTTGGTGAAAGAAAATGTAATTATAACTTTCAAAAGGAGCTGGATACATAAATGAAAATAAATACATGTAGAGTGATGTGGAAAAGAAGTGGAGTAAAACTAGTAGCTCTTTTGGAGCTGGCAGGAATGATGGGCCAAATGGCCCTTCAATATACTGTTTGATTCTGTGATTCTCTGCTTTCCCTCCATTGATTGTAATAAATTCAATAGGTAAAGATTGAGAATGTATGCAGAGTCTACTGGGCATGCATACTCTAGCAATACATCAAACTAGATGCAGTGAGTTATAAGTCAATTTTAACAGTTGACTGTGGTCCAGGGATTATACTTTGGAATCTTCTACAGTTTGATTGTGTCTGGAAGGCTAACTTTAATGTGCTTCTTCATCGATCCTCAGCTGCCTAGTAACAAATGTGTCAGTTTCACTTTCTGCTTTTGGCATAGAGAAAAAATATGTGGTTGTAAAACTAATCAAAGTAGATTAATTTCTCACTAACTAGAAGAGTCGGTATATTGCAAAGGAATTATGGAAGCACTGCAGTGACCTCAACCTGAATTTTTATATTTGAATCTGAATTTTGGAGTTGGGGGAGCTGTCAAACCCGAAGTGGATTTGTGCCTTCAGAAATGCCTTCAAGCATAAGGAAATTAAGATCTTCATTAATGAAATGTTATTTTGAGCTTTCCCACCCTGAAAGTGAGGAAAAGAACATTTTTATTAAGCTGTTCAATTTATATCACTTTTGACCATATTTTGTTGAAATGTTTGCTATGCCAAACAATATTCAATGTGATCCAAGAAGAATAGCATGAATCAGACAAAAGAGTAGGTATAAAGGCAAAATACTGCAAATGCTGAAATCTGAAAAAAAATAGACAATGCTGGAGAAACTCAACAGGGTATGGCAGTATGTATGGAGAGAGAAACAGAGTTAATGTTTCGAGTCCAGTATGTCTCTTCATCAGAACCAAAAGGTGTTAGACCTTCATATATTACTTGAACTTGCAGTGAGTTAGTATTAGCATTATTGCGTTTTCTAAAGGAATTGGAAATGTAGGAATCAATGCATATACTGAGACACATTATTCTCAAAATTGATGGACCTTCTTCAACACGTGCTTTTGTAAAAAATAATTGCCAGTAATTGAATTTTGTTCATTATGATGAAAAAATCATGAAGTGCCAGCAATAATTCTTTAAGAAGCTAATGAACCATTTAACTGGTATAAATTATTTGTTCATTCATGATGGAAAACACAATATAGTTGCCTATGACCGAGCAACAATTGAGAAAAGCCTGATGTCCCAGAGGAAATGTATTTGCTCAGGCCTATAGTGGCAGTGCTGACTTTTTCAAAGAATGATTTGAAGTGCAAAATTGATCAAATTCACTTATTGCTTGATTTCTGTCACTCTATTTTATACATACAGCATATAGATTGACAAATCCCTTATGTTTAAAATTTAATCTAAGCTCTCCATTGGAGCGCCATTATTGACAAAAACATTATTTTCCATGGCTATAATTATGTCCTTAATTAATAAGATCACTCTCCTCCCATTTCCTTCTGTCTACTGAAAAAGGCTATAAACGTTTTCCCAGTCCCATTCCAGATAATGACAATTTTCATATTCCTTAAAACCAGCTGGTGGTTGAGGACTGCTTGACTGTGCAAGTGGCAGGATGCCTATAACATGAGGAGGTTTGGGGCCAGAAAAAGCATTTTCTGATGGTGGTGGTGGTGGTAGTTGGGGGGGTGGGGGGGGGAAGGACAGGGTGTTAATGTCTATGTGTGTTCTTTGTTTTTGTATCAGCAATTCAAATCCCAGTAATGAATTTTTAATATCATGTGCTGGAAACTTTTTTTTGTATTTGAAAGCAATCTAAATTAATTTTGAATTGACACAATTGGTTAACTCTCAATGAAAGGTAACAAATCCCACTTAACAGTTGACATTGTATGTTCTCAAAGATAACAATTCATTTATAAGAAGTTTCTTATCAACTGATCTTGGACAAAAATGTTTGTGATTACATTCTATTATAGTGATAGTCTAAAATGTAATTTCCAATTGCTGTCATGCATTAAAATTAGGTAGGGATCAAGATGTGTGAAAACCACATCAAAGGGATGTAAAAGTTTTCAAGCTATCATCACATTATTTACAGATATGTTACTGTAAAATTCTAAAAAGAAATTCACACGTACAAAGGTCCCAGGTTGGCTGTCAGCTTCCAGATATGGCAATAGGTCAACAAACACCCACGATGCGTAGGAACTGCCTGTTCCTTACCATCAGCAACCACAATATTTGAAAAATTTGACAAAAGGACCTTGAAGAAGAACAGCTTTATTTGTCTCATTTGTATGCATCTTAAATTATCAGTCACCTGTGTAATAAACTCATTAAATCTGTGCTTCTGAACAAAATTCAGGACATCATTGAGAGCAGTTCTCTGTGTCAAGAAAGTGGGAAGATTGGTTAACGCCTACTATTGTGGAAAGGATAAAAACCGAAAGAACCATGGATAAAGGAAATCAGAAATGAAAAACAGAAATTGCTGGAAAAGCTCAGCAGGTCTGAGAGTACTCTGTTTTCTCTCCACAGATGCTGCCAGACCTGCTGAGCTTTTCTAGCAATTTCTGTATTTTTTTGCAATGATAGAAAGGAGCCTGGGATAAAAAAAAAATCTCAGAGTACTCTTGAGAGCCAGCACTCCTACTTTTTCTGGCCCTTTGGTTTACAAGGTGGCACAGTGGCTCAGAGAGAGGAAAGATGTTGCATGCAATAGTGAGAGTGGTAGAGCATAGCAGAGAGGGAGATTTATGCAGTGATGGAGATAGCCTGAGTATGAAGTAGCAGAGAGAAGATGGTGGCAGAAGATAGGGCAGCATGGTGGCACTGTGGTTAGCACTACTGTCTCACAGTGCCAGAGATGTGGGTTTGATTCCTGCCTTGGGTGACTGTGTGGAGTTCATACATTCTCCCCTTGTCTGTGTGGGTTTCCTCTGACAGTTCAAAGATGTGCAGGTTAGATGGACTGGCTATGCTAAATTGCCCACAGTGTCCAGGGATGTATAGGTTAGGTGGGTTAGCCATGGGAAATGAAGGGTTGCACTGTTAGGATATGGGGTTGAGGAATTCTTTGAAGATTCAATGGGCTGAATGGCCTGATTCCAGACTGTAGGGATTCTATGACACTTGTTCTTAAATCGAATTCAGATTAATTAATATATTGGCATGGAAACATAGGGTAAATGATCCATGTCACTCCAGCCATCTTAAATTCATCTTCTCAGTTTCTACTGGTGGTGGGATGAGGTGGAGTTTAAAATTCCACCTATGTCGAGTATAGAACATGGTAATTCTAAAAGATGAGAGACTTAAAAAATAATCCAAGTCCTTTTCAATATATAATTTCAGTTGCATCACACTGTAACCTTTTGCTATAATTTCTGTGTTTTACGATCTTATATTCCACAACCCACCTGATGAAGGAGCAGCGTTCCGAAAGCTAGTGCTTCCACATAAACCTGTTGGACTATAACCTGGCGTTGTGTGATTTTTAAAGAGGGAATCAGTAAGCTTCACACAGTCAGGAAGGAGAGATCACATCCAGATTGAACCCAGCCAGAGTGTATATATCGTTTGTGGAATTTGGAGGTAATGTAGGAATTTGGTGGAGCGGGAAGAAGTGCTTTTGGCTTGCTCTTGTTTTGGCTCATAGTTTGTAAGAATTTTTAATTGGATAAGTTAAAGCCTAGGACCAGGAGCCCAGTATAGAAGATTGACACAATGGGAAAACATTAAGTTGATTAGTTAATGATAGCTACTAATTTGACTATTTATTATAGGTTACTTTCAGATTGAAGGTAACTAGGAGAAATATTTGTAGGCTACAAATTAAAAGACTAGTACGAAATTTTTAAAATTCAAATAAAGAAATACGTAATTAAAATAGAGATGCCAAATCAGGCAATGTGTTCTAAATGCGTTGTGTGGGAGCTAATGGACCCCGTTGTGAATCATAGTGCCAAATCTGTAGTAAGTGTCGGTTGCTTGAGGAACTTTGGCACAGAGTTGCTGAGCTGGGGTCTGAGCTTCAAACACTATGACACATCAGGGAGGGGAAGAGGTACCTAGACTCTGTGTTTCAGGAGGCAGTCACATCCTTTACATTAACTACCTCAAATTTGGTCAGTAGTGGCAAAATGGCAAGACTTGGGAACCTTAGATGACAAGAGAAATTGAGAACTTTTTCAAAAAATAGTCAAATACATAAAGTTTAGGAAACTAAAGACAGACAGAGCCTTCAATGAATACAAATTTTACAGGAAAGAACTCAAACAAGGAATGAATGGGCTAAAAGGGGCCATGAAATGTGTTTGGCCTATGAGGATTAATCTCGAGGTGTTTTATATCTCTATATATTATAAATGTGGAGCAAGGGGGTACCTAGGAAAAGGTAGATCCACTGAAGGACAAAGCAGGGAATTTATGTGCAGAACCTGAGGAAGTGGGTGAGGATCTTACCGAAAATTTTGCAGTGGCATTCACTAAGGAGAAGGACATGGGATGGGGAGCTCGGGAGAGGTATGTTGATCTTCTAGGGTATGTCAATACTAAAAAGGAGGAGGTGTTAAATGTTTTGAAAAGTGTTAAGGTAGACAAGTCCCGCAGACCTGATGGGATCTACTCCAGAATGTTGACGGAGGTAGGTCAGGAAATTGCTGGGACCTTATATGCAATATTTCTATCCTCTTTAGTCACAGGAGAGGTTCCAGAGAACTAGAGAATGGCCAATGTTTTCCCTTTTTTTAAGAAGAGCAACATAGGTAATTCAGGAAACTACAGACTGGTGAGTCTTATGTCAGTGGTAAGGAAATTATTGGGGAAGGTTCTTAGGAATAGGATTAACTCACATTTCAAAAAGAATGTGGACTTATTAGGGAAAGGCTTTGTGCTGGGAAGGTCATGTCTCAAAAACTTGATTGAATGTTTTGAGAAAGTGATAAAAATGATTGAGGGCAGGGCAGTAGATGTAAATATGGACTTTAGCAAGGCCTTTGACAACGTCCCTTATGGCAGGTCAATACAACAGGTAAAGTCTCAGAAAATCCATGGTCAGCTGCTAAGATAGATACAGAACTGGTTTGGTCACAGGAGGCAGAGAGTAGCAGTGGAAGGGTATTTTCCTGCCTGAAGATCTGTGTCCAGTGGTGTTTCTCAGGGATCAGTGCTGGGACCTCTGTTGTTTGCAATATACATAAATGATTTGGAGGAGAATGAAGGTGGCCTAATTAGTATGTTTGCACACAAAGATTGGGGGAGGTGTAGATAGTGAAGATTGCCACAAGATACAGCAGGATATGGATAGACTGGAGACCTGGGCAGAGAAATGGCAAATGGAGTTTCACTTGGATAAATGTGAGGTGGTACTTGTTGGAATATCTAATGCAAGAGGGAAGTAATGGCAGAAGCCTTAGTAGCATCCACGTACACATAGATCTAGTTGTATAGGTGAAAAATGTGTTGCTGGAAAAGCACTTTTCCAGCAACACATTTTTCAGCTCTGATCTCCAGCATCTGCAGTCCTCACTTTCTCCTAGGTCCACAGTTCCCTAAAAGTGGCAACACAATTGGGTAATGTGGTCAAGAAGACAATTGGCATGTTTGCCTTCATCAGTTAGGGCAGAGAGAATAAAAAATGGCAAGTCATGTTGCACCATTTGGAATATTGTGTACAGTTCTGGTTACCACAAGGCTTCGATGAGAGCCCAGAACTTGTTTATTAGGATGTTGCCTGGTTCAGAGGGTATTAGCTATGAAGAGAGATTGGATAAATTTGGATTGTTTTCACTTGAATGTTGAAGAATGAGGAATGATTGATAGAAGTATACATTATGAGAGACATGTATAGAATAGACAGTCAGAGTCTTTTTCCAGGGCAGAAACTAGGACCGGAGAGCACAGATTCAGAGTGAAGGGATGAGGAGTAATTTCTTCATTGATTGACATTGGCTTAAGGTAAGAGTAATAGGACAGAGAGTATGGAAAGGGTCAGGAAACTAAGTTCAGGCACAGCGGGTGTGGGGACAACTCAGAGAAGGGGGACAGTCACTGCAGGATTGTGGGTGTTGTACTTCAATACATACAGTATACAAAACAAGGTAAATTATCTTGTAGTGTGATAGGTTTAGGATAGGGTTGAAATTGACAGATATGATGTTCTGGGTATCACAGAGACATGGCTGCAAGGGCATCAAGGCTATACATCCTAGTGAAAGGACAGGTAGATGGGCATAGAGGGCAGGGTTACCTTTTTAGTAAGAAATGATATTGAATTGGTTGCAAGACGTGATATTGAATCGTAAGGCATAGAATCTGAGCAGGTAGCTATGAGGAATTGCAAAGGAGAAAAGACCCTAATGGGAATTCTGTACAGGTCTCCAAACAGTAGTCAGGATGTAGGGAAGAAAATAAAATAGGGGATAGAAAAGGCATGGAAGAAAGGCACTATTACAATAATCATGGGGTCTTCAGTTTGTAAGTTGATTGTGGATCTCAAGAAAAGGAATTCATCAAATGTCTATGAGATGGTTTTTTCTGAGCAGCTTGTAGTAGAGCCCACTAGAGGACGGGTAATTCTGGATTTAGTGATGTGTAATGAGGCAGACATGGTAGGGAGCTTATGTGAAGAAAACGTAAGAGGATGATGACCATAATATGATAGAATTCATCCTGCAGTTTGAGAGAGAGGCAATTAAATCAAATGCATTACAACTGAGTAAAATTAAAAGACATAAGGGAGGAGTTGGCAAGAGTTGGTTGGGAGAGCCTAATAAGGAAGTCAGTGGAGTAGCAATGGCAGGGGTTTCAAGAGAGGCACAGCAGAAATTCATCCCAAGGCAAAAGAAGCATACTAAGGGGAGGATGAGGCGACCATGGCTAATAAGGGAAGCCAGTGGTAGCATAAAAGCAAAAGAAAAAGCATACAATGTGATTAGGAATCCTTTAAAATCCAGCAGTGGATAAGTAAAAAAGCAATACCAGGGAGTAGATTAAATATGACGACAAGCTAACTGGTAATGTAAAAGAAGATTGCAAGAGTTTTTAGATATATAAAAGGTAAGAGAGGGGCAAGAGTGGACATGGACCACTGGAAATTAAGCTGGAGAAGGAGTAATGGGGAACAAAGAAATGGCAGCAGAAGTAAATAGGTACATTACATCAGTTTTCACAGTGGAAGCCCGTGTCTAAGGAAGGATGTGCTGATCTTGGAGGTTCTCCATAGGACGTTTACAAGAATCATTCCAGGGAAGAAGGCCTTGTTAAATGAGGAGCAGTTGATGACTCTGGGAGGGGGTGTTAGTCTGACTGAAACTTACAGAGCACTGAGATGCCTGGATAGGTGCAGATGTGCAAAAGATGTTCCCACCAGTAGGAGAAACTAGGACCGGAGAGCACAGATTCAGAGTGAAGGGATGAGGCTTAATTTCTTCAGCTGGACGGCTATTAATCTGTGGGATTCATTGCCATAGAACGCAGTGGAGGACAAGTCATTGAGTGTATTTAAGACAGAGATAGATAGGTTCTTGACTGGTAAGGAAATCAAGGGTTATGAGAGGAGGCAGGAGAATAAGGTTAAGGTACATATCACATGACCAAAGAGCAGACTTGATGGGCTGACTGCCCTACTTCTGCTCCAAAATCTCATGGTCTTATGGAAAACAATGTCGACAATTTCATTAACAAAGCATTGCTGTACCAGGAAGCAAAGAAAGTCAGTGAGCCACAGGGTAATAAATGAATGAGGCTGAAAAAAAGGCTAGGATACAGGCAGCCTTTTTTTTAATAAGCTCATATTTATGAAGGATAGAGAAGGGAGGCCAATCAGAAGAAAATTTAATTAATTTCTAATTCATTTTAGGGGAAGATGCTTTGCTGGCTGGGCCAGCATTTATTGCCCATCCCTCGATGCCCTTCAGAAGGTGGTAGTGAGCCGCTTTCTTGAACTGTTGCATCTGTTTGCTGTCATTACAAAATCAATGCTGCTAGGGAGGGAGTTCCAGGATTTTGATTCAGTGATAGTGAAGGAAGAGAGATATATTTCCAAGTCAGGATGATGAGTAGCTTGGAGGGGAACTTGCAGATGGTGGTGTTCCCATGTATCCACTGCTCTTGTCCTCCGAGATGGGAGAGGTTGTAGTTTACAAAGGTGCTGTGCAAAGACCTCTGCACTGCATCTTGTAGATGATATATACTGCTGCTACTGTCCATTGGCAGTGGAGAGAATAAATGCTCGAGGACGAGCTGCTAATCAATTGGCCTCCTTTGTATGGATGATGTCGAGCTTCTTGAATGTTGCTGAAGCTGTACTCATCCAGACAAATTAGGAGTACAAGTCATTCTATTATTACCTGACAGTTGTATTCTTCTGCAACCTTGCTGTATAGAAAATCGCAGTATGGAAATCCGTGATAGAAAATCGTGCTATGGGAGATCACTAATAGAAAATCGTTATACCCGTCCAGTAGAAAGTTTGCGTTATCCAAACAACAGCTATAATTCATTAATGATGTTATAGTCAATTCATGCTGATGAAACATGTGTAACAGCAGAAAAACCTGTATTCCATCACATTTGTGACTCGTGCCTTCTAGATGTCAGCCAGTACCTGGGGTGACAGGAGGTGAGTTACCTGCCACTGGATTCCTAGCCACTGATCTGCTCTTGTAGCCATTGTATTTAGATGGCTTAGACCAGTTCAGTTTCTGGTCAATAGTAATTTATGGGATGTAGATAGTGGGGGATTCAGTGATGGTAATACTATTGAATGACATCATATCAATGATTAAATTCTCCCTTATTGGAGATGGTCATTCTTATGGACCATGCCAGACCCCTCAAAATATGTTCAGAAGGTAGCCTCGACCCTGAAAGTTTCCTTATTTTGAAGGCAGATGTGAAGTGGATATTTTAGGTGTTATGCAGCTGGTCAAACCACTCAGCTTTAAGCAAAACAGAATTTATTTAAATACTAAAGTTGAAATGCGAACAGAAGAAAATGGAATTTAGAATAACAACTATTGAAAAACTTAACATACCTGTTACAGTGACTATTGCTAATTAACTGTTCCAATACAATAAGATCACATAAACACACCCCTTGGCAAAAAGGTAAATTCAAACATGGATTCTTACAGACAGGAGGGAACAACATCCAAAGAGATTTCAAACGAAGGTCAGAAGAAGCAGCTTGCAACTCCCCTGGACTCACACATCTTGTGAATCCTATAGCTAAAACAAACGAGAAAAAACCTGAACTGGTAGAACTGATCACTCTCCTTCCATTGTTAAACTGTTAAACCCCCTAGAATCCTACTGGGGTTTATGACCTCTCTTCAAAAAAAAAACCAAGGATAAAATAAGTGACAGCATCGTCACAGTCATTGCCTGGCAATTGTGTGACATGAATCTTGCTTGCAACTTGTCAGCCCAAGCTTGGGTATCATTCAGGTCATGGCACATTTGAATCTGCACTCCCTCAGTATGTGAGGAGTCATTAATACTATTGAACATTGTGCAATCATCTGCGAACATCCTTACCTCTGACCTTATGATGGGTCATTGATGAAGCTGCTGAAGATGGTTGGGCCTCGGACAGGTCCTGAGATGCCAGGAGAATTGATGAAGGTAAATGATAAATCCACCCTATCCCTCAAATGTCTGCCTCCTAGCATTCTACCCACCCTATTACAGTACACCACTCTTAATTTTGCTACGTCCATCCCCACTGGCATACCTCACAAACTTAGCCCCTGTTTGCAATTTTCAAAGAGGGTATTGGACGTTTGAACCTTTAATGAATGCAGCGGTTTCTGCAGATGGGCAATGGTGGAAGTACATGATGTTGCTGGTAGCTTTGAGATGTGAAACCATTGAGTCTTTCTCCATGACATATAAAGACATGGCACATATAATTATTCATTTGATTTCAAGTTTATACAAAGGAGCTAAACAGTGGCTCAGTGGGTGGCACTGCTGCCTCACAATGCCAGGGACCCTGGTTTGATTCCATCCTTGGGCACCTGTCTGTGTGGAGTTTGCACATTCTCCCTGTGTCTGCGTGAGTTTCCTCCGGGTGCTCTGGTTTCCTCCCACAGTCCAAAGATGTGTAGGTTAGCAATTGGCCATGCTAAATTGCCCATAGAGTTCAGGGATGTGTAGGTTAGGTGCATTAGTCAGGGCTAAATGTAGAGTAATAGGGTAGGGGAATGGTTCTGGATGGATTACTCTTCGTAGGGTTGATGTAGACTTGTTGGGCCAAATGGTCTGTTTCGATACTGTTGGGATTCTATGAATTCTATGAAATTATTTTGATCTGTCCCCAGAAAAAATGAAGTATGAAACAAAACTGCCCTTTCCTTTTTGTTAGGCGAGGTTTATACACAGCAATTACTCTCCAGATAAATAAATAAAATTTAAGATATGGAAACACTACCTTTTGTTTAATTGATGTTAAAGTGTTGATATTCAAATACATTCAATAAAATATCTAAAAATCAAAAGCATCTGATGTACTGAATGGAGGGTTTGCAGCTCCATACCTTTTGCATATGTTTCAGTATATTCACTGCTCTTTCATCTCTTCTTCGATCCCTACCTTCTTAAATGACATCCTAATAAATTTATTCACTCTGTAAGGAACTTTAATATCCTAATTTGCATTAATATTAAAGAAGCAGAATTTATTTGGAATTTTCAATGCTTAAAATTAACTCAGGAAGATGCAGTTATAAGATGCCTGTCATATCTATGAAATCCATTATTATTGCAAAGCATTATTGGGTATTATTGAAAATGTGCATGAAAGAAATCTTACACTATGCAATCAGTCTTCTGAATCATCATGGCTTTATAGAGCTATGAATCTCATAGTTCCAATTTGAAATTAAGGCAATTGTTAGTAATTTAGATTACATCCATTTTATCGGTCTTCAAATATTGTGCAAAACTTAATTAGAGAAACAGGGAGCTTCTGACTAATTAGTGTTCTCCAAAAATGGTTCCAATGTAAAATTCTTTTGCAATTTCTTTTATATGATATTTTTGTAATTTAAATTTAACACTCTACAAAGAATGCACACATTTGTACCTTGTTAATTGTTTCTTCAAGATAAAATGTAATAGTGAGCTTTTAAATGTACGTACAATACATTATCATGATAAGATTCCAAGGAGGATACAGATTGTTGCAGTGCTGTGCTGTATTAAATTTGCAGAGTATTGGAGTTTGAATGCAAAGGCTCAAACTGGTGCTATGCAAATGTGAGTGGAATCTTAGCCTGTTGGGATCTATTTGGACTCATATTCTTCATATATTGTATGTTTATAAAATATTTTAATGAAAAATAAATCCAAAAGTTGGTTCAAATATAAAATTGGATCAAATTTTACAATCAGCCTGCCAGCTTTCCTATTCCATGGTTAAACACTGTTAAGGATGTCAAGTTTTAGGTCTTAATTGGCATAGATTTATTGATTGGAAAATGGTCACTGCAGCAATGTACCGTGAAAAAATGCACATCACAACTTTGTCAAAGTACGCCCTGAGATTACCAGGGATGTTTAAACTGCTGATTGGCAATTACCTGGTATTTGGAATCCTCTGAAAAATCTCCAACTCTGAGTTAGTGTCAGTCACTTCCTGGGGGCTTGTGACTCATTTACCTGATTAGATTAGATTACTTACAGTGTGGAAACAGGCCCTTCGGCCCAACAAGTCCACACCGACCCGCCGAAGCGTAACCCACCCATACCCCTACATTTACCCCTTTACCTAATACTACGGGCAATTTAGCATGGCCAATTCACCTGACTTGCACATCTTTGGACTGTGGGAGGAAACCGGAGCCCCCGGAGGAAACCCACGCAGACACGGGGAGAACGTGCAAACTCCACACAGTCAGTCGCCTGAGTCGGGAATTGAACCCGGGTCTCTGGCGCTGCGAGGCAGCAGTGCTAACCACTGTGCCACCGTGCCGCCCACCGTGATTAGTTACCTAAGAAAGGTCGGCGTTATTAAAACCTGCTCTAATTCTTGGGTAACTGTAAAACTGACTGCCACTGACATACCAGAGAACCCTAACGCCCACACAATCGGACCTGACCTCATCCATGTCCTCTTTCCAAATTCCACCCCCACCCAATCCTCCAACCATCTGCCACTTCCCTTCCTACCTGCCTGTCATTGTGATCCACTCACATCGCTGCCATGTCCGTCCTCACTGGCTTACCTTTAAAACTTACCTTCTCTTTATAAGTTTTCAATGAGGCTAGGGGACATTTCAACTCTTAATTTAACACAGTTTGTGTTATAAAAGGCGTACAAGATGACCTAGTGGTATTATTGCTTAGATTATTCATCCATTTACCCAGGTAACGTTCTAGGGACTTGGGTTTGAATCCTGCTATAGCATTTAAATTCAATAATAATCTGAAAATAAGAGTTTAATGATGACTATTAAGTCATTGTTGATTATCAGGGAAAAAAATACCCATCCAGTTCACCAATATCGTTTAAAGAAGGAAACTGCCAGTTTTTCCAGGTCTGGCCTATATGTGACTCCAGACCCATAACAATGTGATTGACTCTTAACTGCCCTCTGGGCAATTAGAGTTGAGCAATAAATGCTGGTTCAGCCAGTGATATCCACATCCCATGAATGAATATGAAAAGGCATTTTTAAACCTACACAATGAGAATTTAGCTGGATTGAAGGTTGTGCAGCTGGATTGCTGCACATTTCTGAGATCTGAACGTGTTCCCAGGTGTGTGGAGACTGAACATGGCTAAGAAATTATTTGTGAAACAGCAATCCAATTATGATTTGTGCCATTGTATTTTGAGCTGCCTCTTTAATCAAACTAAAATGGAGGAATGCTGAAAGTCATGTGATCAACAGGGCTGTCAATACGTTTGTGTGACTTGGTTACCATAGGGACAGAGGACCCAAGGCAGACGCTGTTGAAATTTACATGCTGTATGTCATAAATAGAAACAAAGATAGGAGCAACCTGATTAACCAGATTTTTATCAAAAAGAGAAGATGAAGTCTCAGAGGGTTGCAGCTGATATGGTCAGCAGAGTGGACAAGGCAGTGAACCTTCTAGGAGCTATTAGGCAAGATATGGGAGACAAGATATCTGAGGCTGAGAGGAGGAATTGCCTGAGTTTATGCTATTAGTCGTCAATTCACAAATTTTCCAAAAACCAAGTGAGATGCCTTTCAGTGGTTACTTGATATCACAATTTGGTGAAACAGGGCATCATGAATCAATTGGAGGTCTATTTGGAGATTGGGTATGGCTTGGCAGTGTTGGTGTTCCCATGCACAAGCTGACCTTCACTGTTTATGTGGTGAGGGACATAAGGCTGGTAGGTGCATCATAAAATTTTCCACAATTTAAATTTTGTTTTATCTTTTTTATGGAAATTTAGGGTGAAAATTTAAGGCTGATTTTTATTCTTCCAGCAGCAGTCCCAATGATTGGCCAGAAAGCCAAGAGTGATTCTGCTTTGCTCATTAACAGGATTCTAATCTACATTTTACATGGGCAGGCAACTAAATTAGTTGCCATTTGACCTGCCACTCTGTAGAGGATGGCCTCAACCCATTAGACTGTTAGCAAATCACCGGTATAACAGTTTGGTAGAGTCAGTGCTGCCACCAAGAGTGATGGCTATTGCTGGGACTGCAATAGGGAGAAGAGTATGTCATTGAAGGGTGATGCCTTCACGAACAGGTATATTGAGTCTAAGAGCATCAGGGCCAGTGCAGCAGCCCATGGTGAGGGGTTGAGAGAGCAGGTGGTGTCATATCCACAGATATGGTATTGAGGTACTGCCTGTGAACCCTCACCAAACTGGCAAAACATCATAGTGATAGAAAGACAGTGGACATTCTATGTCTGAATTCCCTTACTATTTTATATAATCTTGTTCACTCCCATCTTCAACCTATCTCCAGAGAGCTGGTAAAAATCAGGAGCTGAGTCCCAGTTTTTGATGTCTTGGAATGTGTGTAACATTTGTCCCGTAATCTAATTGCCAATGGCTTGTCTGGAAAATGGTCAGAAGCACAGAATTTGTTGCTGCACAGAAGGAGGCCATTTGGCCCAGAATTTTAGCATTAGCTTTCTGCAGGAGCCATTTGCTTTGCCATTCCGCACAGCCCTATAACTTTTATATTGATGATAATAAACTAATTTTCTCTTAAATACCTCAGTGGAGTCAGTCTCCAGAACAGGTTCAAGCATTGCTTTCCAAATTGCTGATTGAAAACAATTTTCCTCATCTCACCAAAGCTTCTTTGGCTAGAGAACTCTTTTTCATTTCTATCTCAGCTCTTTGTTCTGTTTGTTGGCAAGACTTTTCATTGCAGTTGCTGATATAATGATGTTATATTGGCCCATATCTTAATACATGCAAAATTATCCTACAGTAAGACAACATGCACATAGTCCAATATTAAATTGATCTGCTCACCTCCACTGTGGTGCCATCTTGCCCTGAAGAGAGGTTTCCTCCCACAATCCAAAGATGTGCTGGTCAGAAGAATTAGCCATCCTAAATTGCCTGTAGTGTTAGGGGCATAGTCAGGGGTAAATATAGGGTAGGAGAATGGGTCTGGGTGGGTTACTCTTCAGAGGGTCAGTGTGGACTTGTTGGGCCAAAGGGCCAGTTTCCATACTGTAGGGAATCTAATCTAATCTATTCTAATCAAAATATTGCAGACTAAGAATGAATCATTTCATTGCTCAGGGAGCAGGAGTAAAAAAAAGTTAAATTGAGTGCCTCAATCACCACAACTCCTTGGAGATCATCTGTTTTAGGTCAAGTCAACTGACTAATGCTTACAACATAAGATAGGTAAATCTCAAGCAGCATTTTGGGCATGTTTTAAAAATTATAACCTTTTCTTACCTGAATTTTTGCAGCCTTCAAAGTTTAAGCTGAGAGGCCAGATTATTGAAAAAATTACTTTGTCCATACTTTCTACAACTTGGAGCCTATTTGAAACACTTAGGTGGACAACTAAAAACCACTTCTCACCTCTTCTGACATTTTACTAGCGGTAGGATGCCCACCAGGACGAGGTAAGACAGCTTAGTAAACTGTGGCAGGCTC
This sequence comes from Chiloscyllium plagiosum, assembly GCF_037043375.1. Lineage (NCBI taxonomy): Eukaryota > Metazoa > Chordata > Chondrichthyes > Orectolobiformes > Hemiscylliidae > Chiloscyllium > Chiloscyllium plagiosum. The sequence goes on from NW_028270154.1 coordinate 40,170,899, forward strand.
CCTAAGGGTTTCGAGGAATTCAGATTTTTTGGGGCCTCTTATTGACCTCTTCACTGATAATGGTGCAGAGGTGAGAGTGTGTGCTGGAAAAGCACAGCAAGTCAGGCAGCATCCGAGAAACAGGAGAGTCGACGTTTTGGGCAAAAGCCCTTCATCAGGAATTCAGGGCATAGAGGGAGGGGTGGGGCTGAGGGAAGGGTAGGTGGGATGGTGATAGATGGATGTAGGTAGAGGGTTATAGGGATTGGTCAGTAGGAAGAGTGGACCGGATAGGTGAGTAGGAAGATGGACAGTTCAGGGAGGAGAGCAGAGGAGGTGGGGAAATAGACATGGGATAAGGGTGGGGGAAGAGGGATTTTGAAGTGAGCGAAGTTGATATTGAGGCCATTTGGCTGTATGTTTCCCAGGCAAAATATAAAGTGTTGTTCCTCCAGTTTTCATTTGGCCTCACTGTGACAGTGGAGGAGGCCAAAGATGGACATGTCGCTGGGGGAGTGACAGGGGCAATTAAAGTGGACAACAAACATAAGGTCAAGTTGGTTAATGTGTACAGAGCGCAGAGTCTCTGTGAACTGGTCCCTGAGACTACGTTTGGTCTCCTTGGTTTAGAGGAGACCACATTGGGAACAACGGATGCAATAGGTGAGGCGGGATGACGTGCAGGTGAATCTGTGTTGAATCTGGAAAGATTGTTTATGGTCTTGGATGGAGGTGAGAGGGGTGGTGCGGGGACAGGTGTTGCATTTCTCATGGTTGCAGGCCCGCAGATTTGGTCCACAGATCCTCAGGGTAGATAATCTTCCTTAACAGAGACAACAGCCCTGGAGCCAGTTGCTTAATTGGCCGCTGCCTGCAAAACACAGGCCCAGGATTCCATGCTTGCCCTCCATTTCTAGCCCTAGTGGCAGGACTCTTGCTGCTCCTGTGAAATCCAGCCCCATGTGAATGTTGCACCTTGAAGATTAAAATGACATTTTGGAAACAAGATAATTTTTCATCTTTCAGCATGCATTAAACTGCAAACAAAGGCTTAGTAAAATGTTGTATTATGCAATATGCAGCATTAGAGACTTAGAAACTCAGTTACATATGTAATGCAACACCTACCAGATATTTCAACTTACAAAGATTTTTTAGTAACCTCTGTTGCCCAGCTTTACCATAGCAACAAAATTTAAGAGAGTTTGAAATAACTGTTGGCGACACTGACGGTAGAAAGGATTTTCCCAAATGGACTCATTAGAAACTCCCTAGAAATGAACATTTTCATGTGGATAAAAGTTTATACACCAAGCTGTTTGAAAATGTAAAGGTTTTTATTTGGAACAAAAGGTATGCTAATGTTATTGTCTTGGCTTGAATGCCTTATATTTGCATTTGAATACTTTTTATAATTACAGAAAGACACTAAGTGTTCTTAATTTGGAGGGAATAAACATGCATTCATTACAGATAAATTCTAGAAAATTCAAATGACAAACTTATGTTTTCATTTGTCTTATGTTGGCTTCAATTAAGATAAGAATTAGCAGGTGTAAAGTGTGCTGTTATTTCACCGTGATCCAAATTATACCATCGCAGGGAAAATCTACCCAATGCTGTTTAATGGATCATAGCAAATTAAATCCTAAATTTAGCTAGTGTGCTCAGAATAAAGAAAAACTAAAATAGTGACAACTCAACCCTGTGCTAATGGAATTAAGAATAGTTCAGAATATTCTTTACCATAAACTTTCCATTAAGTGACTCCTTTGGAAACTAATTGTTATTGTTCTGCCTTTGCTGCCTCCTTTATAATCACTCTTGCTATCAGCTTGTTTAAATGTTATACTTTATATTTTAGTTTTGCTAAATAACTGGTTTTCAGTAGTTGGATCTGCTGTTAGAATCTTACATTCCTAAATATCTGAAAGACGATCATTTCTCATTTCAGAATTGTTTGTGTGTAGTTATTGTACTTGAGTGTAGTGTGATGTAGACAAAACATCTGAACATTAGAAGAAAGTTGTAATACTTTCCATTGCTACACCCAGTTCATAAGCATTGGATTAACCTGAATGGTAGTTTAGATGTTCTCCAGTAACTTAATTACTTTAATTTCCACCCACAATTTTTTTTTGTCCTTTATTCTGGCAGTTCTAACTAGCAGAACTGGTACCAATGCTGGCCATGGGTTGGAATCTTACCATCTTAGTCGCTGTTGGAATGACGGGACCACTTTCAGGTCTGCAAACCAGTTCTCAGAATGGCACATAAACCAATTTCTCTTTACCAAAGCAAACATTTGATATTCCACCTCTGAGTTTACCAGACGATCACTGATGTCAGGTGAGATGATATATCTATTCTGTTAAAGGAGATCATGACAAGTGAAACAGCATTGAATCTTTCAGGCTGCCATAACTGTACATTGGAGAAGAGACCTGGGTAAACTGCTCCCTGGGTCTGTGGCTCTTACCTGGAGATCCTAGTCTAGTATCTGAGGACCTGCAATTATGAGGTGAGCTCCTCCACAGAACGGAGGAAGTAGATAGAGGCACAGAGTCATTGAGAGTCATAGAGACGTAGAGCATGGAAACAGACCCTTTGGTCCAACCTGTCCATGCCGACCAGATATCCCAACCCAATCTAGTCCCACCTGCCAGCACCCGGCCCATATCCCTCCAAACCCTTCCTATTCATATACCCATCCAAATGCCTCTCAAATGTTGCAATTGTACCAGCCTCCACCACTTCCTCTGGCAGCCCATTCCATACACGTACCACCCTCTGTGTGAAAATGTTGCTGCTTAGGTCTCTTTTATATCTTTCCCCTCTCACCCTAAACCTATGCCCTCTAGTTCTGGACTCCCCGACCCCAGGGAAAAGACTTTGTCTATTTATCCTATCCATGAGCCTCATAATTTTATAAACCTCTATAAGGTCACCCCTCAGCCTCCAATGCTCCAGAGAAAACAGCCCCAGTCTGTTCAGCGTCTCCCTACAGCTCAAATCCTCCAACCCTGGCAACATCCTTGTAAATCTTTTCTGAACCCTTTCAAGTTTCACAACATCTTTCCGATAGGAAGGAGACCAGAATTGCACGCAATATTCCAACAGTGGCCTAACCAATTTCTGTACAGCCGCAACATGACCTCCCAACTCCTGTATTTAATACTCTGACCAATAAAGGAAAGCATACCAAACGCCTTCTTCTAACAGCTCTAATGAAATAGGTGGAGATGGAAGTGACCAAGAAAATTGGCAGCAGGATCCCCCCAACTTTAGGAGTGTGCATCAAGAGGATTTAGGTCTTTGAAGGGAGTATGACAAATGAGTGACATAATACTTTCAGGTGCCTAACCCCAAATGCTAATTTGTCCAGTATTTTCCTGCACAGCAGTTCTCTGATCATGCACCTTGCAGATCCAAACATTGAGTGGAATTCAATGCTCTCGATAGGAAATTTGACCAGGAGACATATAATGGGTAGAAAAGTGCAGAACATCATGGCCTTTCCACCTTTTCATTCCCTCCAAATTAAATCCATATCATGAAAGGTGAGGATGTTTACTGGAGGTCAACTGAAGTCCTTGTGGGTTGTTCTACTGTTGTGGACAGGATCCAAACCATGTGGAGGGTATACCACAGCCTGGCAGCACAATGGAGAGACTGCCCATGCTGGAAGAACCACCCCCCTCCTGTTTTTTCAAACTGACCCCTCGTTGGAGTCTGTCTGACTGGCCCCAGTGATCATACCACAACTACCTTTCCTTCAGAGCTCCAGCAATAAAATGTTCCTTGCCCTTCCTGCAATACTGGCCATTGCTTCTCTAGTCATGCCAGTACTGGAGAGCTGATAGACTATCAGCTCTTTGTGGTAGGATATCTACCTTGAAAATGATGAGGTCCACCAGGTAAATGCCTGATTGATTGGATAGGTCACTCACTGTATAGTTGGTGGACAGACACACCACTGTTGCCACTGAATTCCATCCGTTCCTTCTCTGTAAACCTCATTGTAACCCCTATGAAAAGCTAATGTTCATACTTAGCCTCAGCCTGTTTCCGTTTCATATCCACGCCTCATAGTTACCTAACTGTTGCCTTTTCCTTTCTCTCCATATGAGGCATTGTGATTACTCATACTTCTCCACTTTGCAAGAGAAGACAGCATGCATGGTGCGAGGCAGACACCTGGAATGGAGGGACCATTGTCCTCCAATGACAGGCAACTTCTGGACCATTGGCAATTCATGTCCACCTTATCCATTGGAATCAGGTCTTGCAAACATAATCATGGAATCTCTGCAGTGTGGAAGCAGGTCATTTAGCCCATCAAGTCAAACAGACCCTCTGAAGAGCATCACACCCAGACCCAATACCCCCAACACTATCCCTGTAACCCTGCATTTCCCATGGCTAATCCACTTAGTCTGCACATCTCTGGATACTGTGGGAAATGTAGCATGGCCAATACACCTAAGCTGCACGTCTTTGGACTTTGGTAGGAAACTAGAGCACCTGAAGGAAATCTATGCAGTGATGGAGAGACTGTGCAAACTCTCTCAGTCACCCAAGAGTGGAATCGAACCTGGTTTCTCTGGAGCTGTGAGGAAGCAGCACTAACCTCTGGTAAGATCCTAATTGATCTGCTTGTGATTCGATATCCACATTCCCATCTACACACATCCTTTCTTAAATAAGGAGACAAAAAACTACATACAGTGGGCCTGAATTTTACAGGGAAACAGCTAAGTGCCAATATTGGCACATTTCCTGGAGGGTTTTTCTCTGTGAGCCCCAATGAGATTTCACACACTGTTTTAAAAACTCACCTCATTACCTGTGCTGCATGTATCTATGACATCATCGCCTCTTCCTTCTTGCCAGACACAGAAGTACTCGCTATTGGCAGAGTCATCCAGTATTCCTAACACAGGTGCCATGTTTAAAATGCAGTTGTGCACCAGGATAAGCACTGTCAGTTGGAGCTGCTGGGCATGGCAACTGTCCAAAGACATGCCTTGGAAATGGCAGAAAGAGTCTGATTTGTAGACCAAGACCTGGAGGACTTAATAGACGGGGTGGTACAGAGAAGGGTGGCTCTCTTGCTTCAGGTGATCACATCACCAGATCCCTGCTAACTTCGTCCACTTTTGCCACATGAGTCAGTGCCTTTTCCATGGTCCAGAGAAATGCTCAGAAATACTGCAAGAGGTAGTGGTAATGTGCTACCACCTAGCAGTAACAGTAATGGTCTTCTATCCTCACTCATGTGTATAACATTTTCCCTCACCCAATTTCCCCATATTACTAACCCTGTATGGTCTCTCCACTGCTCACCTGACTCACTCACGTGAAACACCTCACGGCAAAGTGGTTAGCACTGCTGCCTCACAGCGCCAGAGACTCGGGTTCAATTCCCAACTCAGACGACTGACTGCGTGGAGTTTGCACATTCTCCCTGTGTGGGTTTCCTCCGGGTGCTCCGGTTTCCTCCCACAGTCCAAAAATGTGCAGGTTAGGTGAATTGACCATGCTAAGTTGCCCGTAGTTTTGGGGCAGGGGTGAATGTAGGGGAATGGGTCTGGGTGGGTTGTGCTTTGGCGAGTTGGTATGGACTTGTTGGGCCGAAGGGCCTGTTTCCACACTGTAAGTAATCTAATCACTTTTCATTCATCTGCACCAGCAGTAACGACTGTGCCACTTCCATCTCATTCAGTACCTCCCTTTGTCACATTGCAGGAGTAAACAGCCCACAAGAGGGTGCAACACCAACTCCAAGCTTGACACCATTCAGGACAAAACCCACTTGACAGACATCTCATCCATAAACATCCACACATTCCACCACCAATACTAAGTAGCAGCAGTGTGTACCATTGACATCGTGCACTGCAGAAATTCACCCAGGCTCCTTAAAAACATACTCCTAACCCATGGCTGGTCCCATCCAGAAGGATAAGGTTAGCAGATACTTGAACACCATCAGCTTCATCCTGATTTGGAATTTTATCACCATTCAAACTCCCTTTCTAACAGCATTGTGGATGTACCTCCACAAAAGGGATGGCAGCAGGTCAAGAATGCAGTTCGTTACCATGTTCTCAAGGGCAATTAGGTACGGGAAATAAATACTGGCCCAAACAGCAATGCCCATATCAGAAGAGTATTTAAACAAACATTGTGAACATGTTGTATGTTTAACATATTAGAATGTCCCAGGGTACTTCACAGGACCATATACTGAGCCATGAAAGTGTCAAATTATACAGCTCAAAAATCAAACTGGTGCCATTCATTGCTGCAATTTCTAAGGCATAATACATCCGAATTGCATGGTTAAATAGGAGAAATATCAAAGTATAAAATAATCAAGACAAATAATTTATAATATGCAATGAAAGTACTTGCTATATTTAGTAATCATGATAGGTCTTGCCTATTCTGAAAATTTGAACAAGCAGGTGAGAGTTACAGAGCTGCTATTCATGTAACAATAAATATTCAGCATTTGGCATTAGCAAAGATTACTTGTGAAAAATCAAAGTGTACATGATAGATAGTTTGAAAAAAAATACAGAATCAAGAGGGCAATTTGTAATGGATATGCATTATATTTGGCATTCATATTTTAGTTTTGGGAGTTCAAATAGTGCAGAGTTTTGAAAGGGGAATCAACTATATTATTTATTGTGACAGTTATAACAATAGATAAAGTTACTGTTAACATTCATGTGATATTCCAAGCTGTTTTAATAACTGTTATGATTTTTATTCAGATCTTGGTAGCCTTGTACTGTGATATTGTAACTGAAGTATAGAGGATATTGTCAAGCCTGCTTTAAAAATGTTGATGTTAAAGGGTGTAGAGCAGTGTTTTTTAGATTTTACTGCGCCATACTTACAAATCTAATCAACTGTAGTGTGACCTTTCCATTCACTGTTTGGTTAGGCTGTGCTGGTTGTTCTTTTGAATCTGAGCCTAAAGATTCTCTTCCTTTGAGGCAAGCTTTTTTTCACTACTTGAGTGACAAAAGACTGTAAGAATTAACCCTTGTCAAATATACAAAAGAACAGATTATTATCACTTTTTAAAACAGCTGAAACATTCGCACCCATCATTATGTTAGATTACATTAGATTCCCTACAGTGTGGAAACAGGCCCATTGGCCCAACAAGTCCACACTGATCCTCTGAGGAGTAACCCACCCAGACCCACTTCCCTCTGATTAATGCACCTAACACTATGGGCAATTTAGCATGGCCAATTCACCTAACCTACACGTCTTTGGACTGTGGGAGGAAACCAGAGCACTTGGAGGAAACCGACTCAGACACAGGGAGAATGTGCAAACTCCACACAGGCACTCGCCTGGGACTGGAATTGAACCCGGGTCCCTAGCGCTGTGAGGCTGCAGTGCTAACCACTGAGCCACTGTGTCGCCACTAATTATTAATTATTAATTCCAGTGACTTTTGCAAGTCATGATCTTCGAAAAGAAAATATTGGTGGACTCCAGCTATATTCATTACTTTATCCTCTCAGTAATTTCTTCTCACTTCCTTTCTTTTGATGATCAAAGAGTGAATTAGATTGCATTTGTTATTTACTGCCATCTGGTATTCTGAGTGGCGTCATTTTTCTATTTTACATAGTGTTACCATTCTGACCTGAATTCAGTCGTATGCATCACATTATTTTAATTAAAATTTGCTGTTGTCCTGTCATAGACAGAAGTTCAATTTGCAAATTTATATCACTGTTTTATCCCCATGAAAGATATATTTCACGTAACTAATTAATAGCACCCGTCTACTGATAGCCATTACAAACCATTGAATAGTCTATTCAGTAATTTAGCACAAAGAAAGAAAACAAATCCTTTCAAAATTACACGGTGTGCCATAGTTTGGATCTGGTTTCTTATCTACTGAGTTCCTGGCGTCTTTCATGGGAAAAGGAAAACAGGAGGTCTTGTGTGACTATCACTGAAGCTAGATTCAAAATGTGAGGAAATTTTCATATCCTTGAGGTGAAATCCTCTCAATGACCACCACATAGCTATGATCCATTTCCTTCTAGGGATTATTTGACTATGTATCCTTTGTACACTGACAATCATACGTATGGAAGATGGTTTAACTTTCATGTTACAGTGATTTCAAAAGATTAACAAATGCTTTAACTTCCATGTTACAGTGATTTCAAAAGATTAACACCTTTATCTTTAAAATTCTTTCCCTTGTTTAGTTAGTTCTACTATTTATGACAATGAAAGCATACAATTTATTTACATTCCAATCATCAATATTCACTGGAATAAACATATACAGGCTGACCACACATCAGATAATATTTGAAGAACCAGCACTCCGTAGAATGGTGAGTTATGCCAGTTATCATGGATAAAGTTGCTTGCTTAGAAACTGAACCAATACCTATACACATTTGGAGAGTTTTCAAACAATATCTATAGAAAGGATTTGTATAGATATGCTTTGAATCCAAGTGGATTCAACAGATTTTTTTTATGCAGCAGGTTATTATAGCATGTAATGCCCTGACAGAACTAATAGTTCTAGCAGAATGCAAATTGATTTTAAAAGGGAAGTGGATAAATATCTCAAAACGAAAATGATTAGATAGTAGCAAGATCAGCTGGAGAATGGGACTAAATGGATCATTAATTTTGCAAGCTGACAGAAATTAAATGGGCTGATTTCTGCACTGTAAAATACTCTCAAGTATTTGCAGGAGAAGAATCCATGTCAAATCCAATGGATAATTTTGAATACTCCAATAAAAATATAACTTGCTTTAAACCATAACAGCAATGTACTGTGCAGCAGCAGCCAAGTGATTTGAGCTCCCCCCTCCACCACCCTGTCCCCAAGTGGTGTAAGCATGACTGATGGTAACAACAAAGCAGATGGCCAGTTTTCAGGGAGCGGAGTCCCAAGTGGCAAAACTATCATACTGCTGTCTTTTTTTTTCTGACAGATGTAAGAGTCAGGTTGGAATGCCTTAGCATGAAGGAATTAAATACTGAGAGCTACACTTTGGTTTCATTTACCATTTCACTATGCTTCCTGCCAACAATCATTGGCACTAGATTTACCATTTCTGCCATTGTTATTTGCCATTTTGTCTGTTTCAAATTGACCGAGGGCTTTATATAGAGTAGCATTAATAATGTTGGAGACAGTGTGTAGCATATTATCTTTCAGCTGGTTCATTAAAATAGCTGGTGAGCATTCAGGCTTGGGCTGACAAGTGACGAGCAACATGCATGCCACACAAGTGCCAGAGAATAAAATGTAGAACATAAAACAGCAGAGGTACAGGCTCTTCGGCCCACTATGTCTGTGCTGGCTTTGATTCCATTCTAAAATAAGGTCATCTGCCTCCATATGGTCCATATTCTTTTATTCCCTGTCTGTTCATGTATCTGTCTAAATGGCTCTTAAACATTGCTATCGTATCAGCTTCGACCACCTCCCCATGCAACATGTTCTAGTCACCTACCATCTCTGCATAAAAAAAACTTGCATTGTACATCTCTTTTAAACTTTTTCCCTCTCATTTTAAACCTGCCCCCACCCCCAGTATTTGACATTTGAACAAGACTTTGACAATCCACTCTATCCATGCCTCTCATAATTATATATATTTCTATCATGTTGTCCTTCATCCTCTGCTACCCTCAACCTCCAACTCTCTTGTGAAAACATCCAAGTTTGGCCAACTTCTCCTTATATCTAATACTCTCCAATCCAAGCAACATTCTGGTAAACCTCTTTTGCAACCACTCCAGAGCAATCACATCCTTCCTATAGGGTAGTGACCAGAACTGCACACAATGCTCCAAATGTGGCCGAATAAAGTTTTACAAAGCTACAACATGACTTGCCAACTTTATACTCAGTGCTCTGACCAATGAATTCAAGGATGCCGTTAGCCTTCTTTACTATCTTTTCGATTTCTGTTCCCAGTTTCAGAGACCTAATGTACTTGTACCCCAAGATGCTCCAAAGATCCTGCCATTTACTGTGTACTTTCCTCTATGTTTGACCTTCAAAAATGCATCAACTCAAACTTGTCAGATTAATTTCCATTTGTCATTTCTCCACCCAATTGTCCAACTGATATCCTGCTGCATCCATTGACCACCTTCCCTACTAAACACAACTCCATCAATTTTTGTGTCATCTGCAAACCGTACTAATCAGACCACCTGCATTTTCATCTGAATCATTTATATAAGTAACAAACTCAAAGGTCTCAGCACAGAATCTTGCAGAATACCACTGGTCACAGGCATCTAGTCAGAAAAACACCCATCCACCACTACCCTCAATCATCCGGTCAGATCTATCATAAGAGACTTTGTCAAATGCTTTAGTAAAGTCCATGTAGACAACATCCACTGTCCTATCCTCATCAATCATTTCATTTCTCTTCCAAAACAACTCAATCGAATTTGTGAGTCAAGACCTCCCCTACACAAAGCCATAAGTCCATTCCTTTCCAAATGTGGGTAATTCCTGTCGATTAGAGCGTTTTTCAATAATTTCTCTACCATTGATGTAAGGCTCACCCTACTATGATTTACTGAATTATTCCTGTTGCCCTTCTTTAATAAAGGAGCAACATTGGCTATTCTCCAGTCTTAAGGGACCTTGTCTGTTGCTAAAGAGATCTCCATCCAGTAATCACTTCTCTCGGGATAAATCCCATCAAACCCAGGAGACTTATCAACTTTAATGTTTTTGAAGACACCTAACACCTCTGCCTTTTTAATATCGACATGTTCTAGAATATCTGCATATTTCTCCCTAAGCTTATCATCATCCGTGTCCTTCTTCCTGGTGAATACCATTGTAAAGTACTTATTAAGGGCCTCACCTGCTTCCTATGGGTCCAGGCATAAATTTCCCCCTTTGTCCTTGAACAGACCTATCCTTTCCTTAACTACCATTTTGCTTCTAATATATGTAAAAAATAGCTTGTGATTCTTCTTAATCCTACTTGCAAGGGACACTTCATGGCCCTTTTTACCCCTCCTAATTTCTTTTTTAAGTTCTTTCCTGCTTCCTTTATATTCTTCAAGAGCCTTGTCCAATTTCAGTTTCATAAACTTTACATGTGCTTCCTTTCTCTTAATGATAAATATTTCAATATTTCTTGTCATTCAGAGTTCCCAGAATTTTGCCATCCTTATCTTTCATCTTCACAGCAACTGGCTAGTCCTGAACTCTGATCAAAAGGCCTTTAAAACTCCCACATGTCAGATGTGGATTTACCATCAATCAGCAAACCCAATCTAACGTCTCCAGTTCCTGCCTAATACTGTTATAATTAACCTTCTCCCATTTTCACACTTTTACCTGAGGATCAGTTTTATCCTCATCCATAACTAACTTAAAAACTTATGAAATTATGAGCACTGTAATGGTCTCCAATAAATACATTTAACCATTGCCACTTGATATTTAGTGGCATTATCTTCACTGAATCCCCATTATGAATATCTTTGGAGTGACCATTGACCAGAAACTTAACTGGATTAGCCATATAAACACAATGGCTACAAGAGCAGTTAAAGAGTCATAGAGACACAGAGTTATACAGCATGGAAACAGACCCTTATGTCCAACTCGTTTATGATGACCAGATATTCTAAATTGATCTAGTCGCATTTGCTAGCATTTGGCCCACATCCCTCTAAACCCTTCCTATTCATGTAGCCATCCAGATGCCTTTTAAATGTTGTAACTGTATCTCCCACCACTATCTCCTCTGGCAGCTCACTCCATCCACGCACCACCCTCTGCATGAAAAAGTTGTGCTCAGGTTCCTTTTAAATCTTTCCTGTCTCACCTTAAACCTATGCCCTCACAGTTTGGACTCCACTACTCTGGGAAAAAGACCTTGGCTCTTCACCCTATCCATGCTCCTCACAATTTTATGAATCTCTAAGATCATCCCTTAGCCTCTGATGCTCCAGGGAAAATAGCTTCAGTCTATTCAGCCTGTTCCTGTAGCTCAAACATTCTAACTCTGGCAACATTCTTGTAAATCTTTTCAGAACCCTTTCAAGTTTAACATTTTTCTATAGCAGGAGGATCAGAATGGAACGCAGTACTCCAAAAGTGGTCTCATCAATGTCCTGTACAGCCACAATATGATATCCGAACTCCTGTACTCAGTGCACCGACCAAAGAAGGCAAACATGCCAAATGCTTTCTCCTCCATGCTGTCCACCTCGACTCTACTTACAAGGAACTAGGTCTTTTTGTTTGGCAACATTCCCTAAGGCCTTACCATTAACTGTATAAGTCCTGCCCTTGATGGCTTTACCAAAATGCAACACCTCACAATTATCTAAATTAAGGCTTGGAGTCCCATGGTGAAAAAAGTCATCTGTTGACCCCTCAGAGCCTATCCATCATCTACAAAGTACAAGTCAGGAATGTGATGGAATGCACACCACTTGCCTAGATGAGTGCAACTCAACAGCAAGAAAATGACACTGCAGAGAACAGTGGATTGCTTTTGATTGACATCACGCCAATGAACATTCATACCCTTCAGCACCAAAACACTGCAGCGGTAGCATGTACCATCTACAAGATGCACTACAGAAATTTATCAAGTTCTTTCAAAACCTTCCAAAACCATGGCTAAAACTATTTAGAGGGACAAGGTCAATCAATGGGACCATAACCACCTGCAAGTTCGCCTCCAAGTCGCTCACCAACTTGATTTCAACATATATCGCTATTCTGCACTATCACTATCCTGGAACTCCTTCCCTAACACCTTTGTGGTTTCACCTACACCACATGAACTATAGCATTTCACAAAGGCAGCTCACTACACCTTCTAAACGGCAACTAAGGAATGGCAATAAATGCTGGCCCAGCCAGTGACACCCACATCTCTGAAACGAATAAAATATTGCTTCCAATCCTCCCCTTGTCTCCTAAGAAGCAATTCTGGACTGAAGAGTTCAAATGATTACCTGGTGGATGCAGCTCTCCATTTGCTTCTCCAGATCTCCATTTGAATGTCCTTTATCAGAATGTTCTTGAATGCTCTGGGAATAGCATTCTCCTTTACTCTTTGTGCACCAAAGTCAACACTGGCAAACCACTAGCTGACCACATTGTCACGGCTGCTGTCAGACCAACTCAATATGTCAGCCTGAGAGAACTACAATCTACCATCCTCGATTTGGAGCTCAGGGAACCTTATGACTTAAATACTCCTTCCAGGTCACTTTGCATACAGGGCTAGAGTCATCTCATGCATCTACACAACTTATGGCTCTTAGCTTCTTCATGCATGTTTACGTTGCATTTACTTGGAAGCTGCCAGCTTCTGTGGATTGCATAGCATCTTAGCCAGAGGGCAGGATTCATTCGTAGTTGTGGAGGATCCGATTGGTGAAAGTGTGTGAATGATGGTAAGGTTTGTGTGCAGTAACAATGTTAAAGTGAATGTTAAAGCAGAAGAGCTTTAACCATTTTCCGGCATTACTGTGCATTCCATGTGATCTTGAAGTAAGCATTGACCTGGGCCGTTGTGTGTCCAGGATATCTGTGCTTATGCCTTGGCCTCCACTTGTGGCCATCCTCTCAACCACTCTCCCCACGAAGACCCCCAGGCCCATCTCTGAAAGGTGGAAGCCAGCTTCTTTCTAAGACCTTTCAGTTTCCTAATAAGACAGTGTGTGAGTTAGCTCCTGGATTGCAGCATCTGCATTGACTGCAGCTGGCTTCAAAATGTGGGGCCACTGGAACTTATACTGGAAAGACCCAGCAACAGTGAAACTTTCATCTCTCCTGCCAAATGATTAAATGGATACAGGAATCTTTACAACATTTATGCTGTGAATTTATAACAAATATATAGGGTATAATATAGCAATTCCACACTTGCTATACCATCCAGCACTGGCAGAAAAATCCCACAGAGGAGATACTTTTGGCAAATTGACTGTCTTGTAGTTTAGTGATGACATTCAGAAGTTTTTGTTGCAAACGTTTCGTCCCCTGGCTAGGCGACATCATCAGTGCTTGGGAGCCTCCTGCGAAGCGCTTCTTTGATGTTTCCTCCGGTGTTTATAGTGCTCTGTCCCTGCCGCTTCCAGTTGTCAGTTTCAGCTGTCCGCTGTAGTGGTTGGTATATTGGGTCCAGGTCGATGTGTTTGTTGATGGAGTTTGTGGATGAATGCCATGCCTCTAGGAATTCCCTGGCTGTTCTCTGTCTGGCTTGCCCTATGATAGTAGTGTTGTCCCAGTCGAATTCATGTTGCTTGTTGTCTGTGTGTGTGGCTACTAAGGATAGCTGGTCGTGTCGTTTCGTGGCTAGTTGATGTTCATGTATGCGGATAGTTAGCTGTCTTCCTGTTTGTCCTATATAGTGTTTTGTGCAGTCCTTGCATGGTATTTTGTACACTAACGTTTGCAACAAAAACTTCCAGCTCGGCGAACAGAACCACAACAACGAGCACCCGAGCTACAAATCTTCGCACAAACTTTGAACACTTACGGGCGAGAGACGCTGAGACAAGCCAGGAAATAGGAATCCTGCGCTAACCGACTAAGCGCCACATACAAACAACTCCGGTTCCTGCATGAAGTAGTGTACAAAATACCATGCAAGGACTGCACAAAACACTATATAGGACAAACAGGAAGACAGCTAACTATCCGCATACATGAACATCAACTAGCCACGAAACGACACGACCAGCTATCCTTAGTAGCCACACACGCAGACAACAAGCAACATGAATTCGACTGGGATAACACTACTATAATAGGGCAAGCCAGACAGAGACAGCCAGGGAATTCCTAGAGGCATGGCATTCATCCACAAACTCCATCAACAAACACATCGACCTGGACCCAATATACCAACCACTACAGCGGACAGCTGAAACTGACAACCGGAAGCGGCAGGGACAGACCACTATAAACATCGGAGGAAACATCAAAGAAGCGCTTCGCAGGAGGCTCCCAAGCACTGATGATGTCGCCTAGCCAGGGGACGAAACGTTTGCAACAAAAACTTCCAGCTCGGCGAACAGAACCACAACAACGAGCACCCGAGCTACAAATCTTCACACAAACTTTGATGACATTCAGAACTAGATATCTTGGTCCAAGTAGATTCAATGGGGATTGAATTGAATTGAATTGAATTTATTGTCACGTGTACCGAGGCTCAGTGAAAAGCTTTGTCTTGTGAGCAATACAGGCAGATCACATAGTTAGGTAGCATAGACAAAGGCGGCATTGTGGCTCAGTGGTTAGCACTGGTGCCTCACAGCACCAGGATCCCAGGTTCGATTCCAGCCTTGGGTGACTGTGTGGAGTTTGCACATTTTTCCCGTGTCTGCGTGGGTTTCCTCTGGGTGCTCCAGTTTCCTCCCACAGTCCAGAGATGTGCAGGTCAGGTAGATTGGCCATGCTAAATTGCCCGTAGTGTTAGGTGCATAAGTCAGAGGGAAATGGGACTGGGTGGGTGGGTTATTCTTCAGAGGGTCAGTGTGGACTGGTTGGGCTGAAGGGCCTGTTTCCACACTGTAGGGAATCTAATCTAATAATAGGTAAACTGTGGCAAAAACCAAAACACAGGTACAGGTGAATGTTAAGGGTTTGTGAAACTAAGGATCCAATTCTAACAACAGTAGGGTGGAAACCGGCTGGTGTGTGTGTTCAGGCTTCTGTCCCTTCTCTCAGATGGTAGAAGTTATAGAAAAACATTGCCAGAGTGGGATGGATCTTTGAGAATGCTGGTAGCCTTTCCTTGACAGCGGGCCTGGTAGATGGATTCTGTAGATGGGAAGTTGGCCTTTGTGATTGTCTGAGCCGAGATCACCACTCTCTGTAACCGTCTCCAATCTTGAATGGTACAGTGGCCATCCAGGTAGTGATACATCCAGACAGAATGATCTCGATGGTCACCTATAAAAGTTGGCAAGGGTCTTCGCTGTCATGCCAGATTTCCTCAGCTGCCTGAGGAAGAAGTGACGTTGTTGGGTCTTTATAACCAATGCGTCCACATAAAGAGTCCAAGAAAGTGTGTTGTGGATGACCACTCCCAGGAGCTTAACACTCTCCACTTGATCCATCTCAGTGCTGTTAATGTGTAGGGGGCATGAGTAACATCCCGCCAAAAGTCAATAATGAGTTCCTTGGTTTTGCTGGCGTCGAGACCTGAATTGTTGTTAGTGCACCATTTTTTCAGGTCTTCCACCTCCCATCTGTAGTCTGTTTCATTGCCATCTGAGATTTTACCGACTATGGTAGTGTCATCAGCAAACCTGTAAATGGCGTTAGTCTGGTATTTGGCGACGCAGTCATGGGTATACAGTGACTACAGTAGGGGACTAAGTACGCACCCCTGGGGGCTTCAGTGTTGAGTGTTAGTGAGGATGAAATATTGCCCCCAGTCTTCACTGATTGTGGCTTGTGGGTCAGGAAACTAAGGATCCAATTGCAGAGAATGGGGCTTAGTCCGAGATTACTAAATTTAGTAATCAGTCCCGAGGGGATAATAGTGTTGAAGGCTGAAATGTAGTAAACAAGTAGGATTCTTACATAGCTGTTCTTGGTGTCAAGATATTCTGGGGAGGAGTGAAGGGCAAGTGATATGGCATCTGACATGAATCTGTTGGTCTGATAGGCAAATTGGAGTGGGTCAAGAGTAGTGGGGAGGCTGGAGTGGAGTAATGTCATGACCAGCCTTTCAAAGCACTTCATGGCCACCGACGTTAGGGTCACTAGGCGGTAGTCAGAGACATGCTGCATGAGCCTTCTGAGGCACAGGGATGATGTTGGCCCTCTTGAAACAGGCAGGGCCAGTGGCCTGCTGCAGGGAGAGGTTGAAGATGTCTGAGAAGACCTCTGCCAGTTGATCTGTGCATGCTCTGAGTGAACGGCCTGGTACTCTGTCTGGTCCCATCACTTTCCTTGGATTCACACGAAGGAAAACTGATCTGATCTCTGATGCAGTGACTGTTAGGATTAGGTTCATCAGAACTTGTCGGAACAGATGTTACCTCTCCACCGAAAATCTGCTCAAAGCGAACATAGAAGACATTGAGATGATCTGGGAGGGATGTGTCATCATCTGCTATCTTGCACTGTCTCTTTTTAGAATCTGTGATGTCATTCAGTCCTTGCCATAGGCGCTGGGTGTCTGTCAGGGTCTCTAGTTTGGATCGATATTGGTCCTTGGCTGTCTTAATGGCTCTGCGAAGGCCATACTTGGATTCCTTGTATTTGAGTGGGTCTCCTGATCTGAAAGTCTCATGCCTGGTTTTTAGCAGGTTCTGTATGTCCTGATTCATCCTGAGTTTCCGTTGGGGAACACCCGGATTGATTTCCTCAGTATGCAGTTGCTGATAAAGTCTGTGACGGTGGTGGCAACCCGTCCAAGGTACCTGTGGACTGTTTGAACGTGGCTCAATCAGCTGATTCCAGATAGCACCGGAGTTGATCCTCTGCCTCCTCCGACCAGCACTGGACCTGTATCCGCGAGGGGGTCTCCTGCTTGAGCTTTTGCCTGTAAGCCGGGAGAAGAAGTACAGCATTGTGGTCAGAGATCCCGAAATGGGGATGGGGGATGGAGTGATAGGCATCCTTCACAGTGGTGTAGCAGTGGTCTAAAATGCTCGGGCCCGTAGTGGGCAGATAATGTTCAGGTGGTGCTTGGGCAATGTCTTCTTTAGATTGGCTTGATTGAAGTCGCCAGTCACAATAAACAGGGCCTCGGGGAGTTACTGGTGGAGTACAGCACATCCACAGCTTCTTCAACCTTTGCTTGTGGCGGTATGTACACAGCAGTTATATAGCAGCGGTACATTCCCGTGATAAATAGAAGGGGCGGCATTTGATGGTGAGGAGTTCAAGGTTTGGAGAGCAGTGGATGCCCAGGGTTGCACTGTCCATGAGCCACAAGTTGTTCATTAAAAAGCAAACCCCTCCACCCTTTGTCTTACCCAAGGACATTGTGCAGTCCATACGATGGATAGAAAAAAAACATTAGCCTGAAGTGCGTGGTTGGGAATGGATGGGTTGAGCCATGTAGTGCATTCACTGTTTTGTGTTCTTTCTATCATCACATCCAGGAATAGGAATTATGAGCTGGGAGATGGGTGAGTCCATAGATGTCCCATTGATTTGTTCATTTATCAAGTATTGAATATGAAGTGTGTCGTCAAGCACAGGTCTAGTTGTTTGAGTATGTAGACCTTGTTGATACCTGTAGGGACATCTGTGGGCTCACCCTTATCCAAACTCATAGCAGAAGCAGTGATGCAAAGACTGGAACAAAAGGGCCTCCCACAAATCTGACCTAAACTCTGGATCAGATACGTGGATGACACTTTTGTAATAATTAAGAGAACAGAGATCGAGAACACATATCAGATTATCAACACCAGGCTCACACCGATCAAATTTACAAGACAGGAGGAAACTAACAACCAACTCCCATTCCTGGACGTGATGATGGAAAGAACACAAAATGGTGAATGCATTACAAAAGTGTACAGAGAAACCACACACATGGACCAGATCCTGAACTACAACAGCAACCACCCAAGCACACACTAGTGTAGCTGCAATAGGAGCCTGTTCAAAACGGCTACAGCACACTGTAGGCAGTCCTGACCTGCAAAGAGAAGAAGATGAACACCTCTCCAGAGTCTTCACTAAGAATGGATATTTCTGTAACTTCATCTGCAGATGCCTAGCAGACAAAACACATGATGACAACGTGCCATGACCCAATACACTAGCCACGCTACCTTGCATAAAAAAATGTTTCGGAACTAACAGCCAGACTTATCCGACCACTCGGATTCATGACAGCCTGTAAACTGACAACCACATTCAGACAACAACTCACCAGAACAAAAGACATGATACCCATAATGTGCAAGATGAACTAGTTTACAAGATTCCATGTAAAGACTGTACAAAACACTACTTAGGACAAACAGGCAGACAACGAATAATCCGCAACCACAAACACCAACCAGCTCCTAAACACCACAACCAGCTGTCCCTAGTAGCCATGCACGCAGAAGACGTGGACCACAAATTCGACTGGGACAACACAATGATAATACGACAAGCCAAACAGAGGACAGCCAGAGAATTTCTAGAGGCACGGCACTCATCCATGGGCTCCATCAATAAACACATGGACCCAGACCCAGTATACCGACCACTGCAACGAACAACCAGAACCAGCGACCGAAGCAGCAGGAACGGAACCAAATAAATTCCAGAAGACACAGTACAGCAGCACTTCACAGGGGGCTGTCACCTAGACAGGAGCTGAAACGTCTGCATATCAGCTTCCCAGCTCAGTGAACATACCCTTAACGTGACAACCATTAAAATGAGTTGCTAAAATATTTTGTTAAATTGAGTGTGGTATTGATGTTGCAGGTACAGAAGAACCCTGATTATCCAAAGGACAATGGGCGGGGAGTATTTCATTCAGTTAATTGAATTCCGGATGATTGAATGCTGGATAACATAGTTTAGCCGAACATTGGGACATTGGGATCTTGCTGGATAATCCAATATTCGGATAATCATGCGCTGGATAATCGAGATTCCTCTATTGATTTTTGGTAGGTTTTAAGTTAGCTTGTGAGAACTGATGATTTATTACCAAGCGAAAATATTAATTATCTAAACAAAAATGCCTGGCCTAGCTTTTATGATGAATATTTTACATATTTTGATTCGTAAGTGCAAAAGCACTGACAGTGAAGATAAAGGAATCAGGGAAAGTCAGCATAGACCCAGAGGACCATTGGGCTGTTCTCTCATTTGAGCGAGACAAAAACGACTGCTGGTCAGATTGAACTGAGGGTCATCTCGTCTCAGATAAGGAGAGAGGTTGAGAAGGTGGAACTTCATGATCTCAGTTGGAACAGTACACCTATAAAACTGATTGCACGGAAGTGTGTTTACTGCTCAGTGAAATGTTAGGGATTGTTAACAGGGACATGTATTCGACACACAATATCTTCTGTGATCTCTTTTCTTTTAATGTCATGTTCCTGTCTTCTTTTGTGAAATGAGATCAGTTGAAACTAGCAACCTGGTTTAAGTGTACTGTAGAATAGAACAGAATGTAGATTTTACAGCAAAATTCAACAATTTTACATAAATCATTGTACAGTCACAAAAAATAGACATCAATAATCATACTTTGGGCTAAAATTGATCACAAGTTCAATGTCCTGAATTGAGTGGCACTAATCTTTCTCTTAAAAATTTCCTGTGTTGGATTAGCTCTGGGTTTTGGTGCAACAGAACAAGTTTCGGGGACTAATTAGCCTATTCCTGTTCCCTATGTGTCAGCCTGATTGATAGCTCCCCAGGAGACGTGGAAAGCAAGTGAAACCGCTTTACCTGTTCCAAATGTAGATGACTGTAGACTGACTTCCAGATGAAGGAGCAAAACTCACTTCAACAATTCTTTTGACTCTTTGAGAATTGGCTTGCCAAGCTCGGTAGCAAAACTACCACTGTAAATTGGAAGCCTCCTCTTTTGTGTGGGACTCCTGTTGGGATTTTATCCCAAACCAGCCGTCTGTTGGCATTGA